>NC_060149.1:281903336-282210836 GCF_021461385.2 Schistocerca piceifrons
CGATTGTCCAAAATTTTACATCGGTCAAACGGGGCGAGCTATGGGTCTCAGGTATAAAGAGCATATTCCTACTAGAAGCGGTGACGGTACTAAGGGCTCTACTTATGCGGAACACCTTGTGCAAACGGCTCATGCGCCAGAGCCCTCCAGTTAATATCGAGTTACTTCATGCCGAGGTTAAGGGGTTAAAACTGGATGTTTTGGAAGAAATGCAGATCTTTAAGCATCTGCAACATGTTAAAGACAATATCCTCAATGACCAACTCCTACTAAGGAATAGAAAATATTTTGAAGGTTTCGCGCCTTTACTTTGTTCTTCATACTTGTAAATCTGATGATCTGGCGATTATCATATGCGCGCGCTGATTGGCGAGCGCGGTTGGTCAAGCTGTTCATCTTCTTTCCTTTTATCCTCATTTTCCTTTTACGATGAAGGTGATTTTAGCCCTTTGAACACCTCACGTTTTATCCCTATATCTTTATTACCACGACGCCTTTAGATTGCGTCCCCTCAGCCCCCTCCCCCCCTCCAGGCTAGGCTAACTACTGACTTTAGGTATAGTTTTTGAGAGTTCCTCCTGTTGTCATAGGTAGCTTCATATATAAGTTTCTTTACTAGCATAAGCAACCGTGTGCGGTTATTTTTAGGTTTCACCTCCTATTTAGCTCGTCTCTTGCTCTATCCATTTCATTTTTTGATATACGTTGATCCACGCTTGAGAATATATGGGCTATTTAGCCCCGACCCATGTATAAACTTTCTCGTACTCGTATGCGCATGCGCATTCAAGTAACTTCCCTTGCCTTGCGCATGTATATAGATAGCGGGTCAGGCTTGTAAGTGAGCGACCGTTTGTAGCTGCAGTTTATGGCGGGTCATGGCCCATCGAACATAGGCCGGTGTGAGGTGGACTGTACACCATTAAGTTAAGTAGTGGTTTTGACTTTATACATATGAACTGTTTGCGTTTTCCTTTTCTTTTTCGTTTATAAATGTATAGCTATGGTTTTCTTTTAATCATTGACAAAGGTCTTCTTAGGAACTTGTGGGTTTTATTGTTGTTCTGAAGAAGGTGTAGTTATCTACGCCGAAACCTGGGTTACTGGGTTAACACTTAACACTAGGTGCTTTTTTCGCAATCGAGGCGGGTTTTTAGTTTTTTAATATATTAACCAACGATTGCTGACGCGCTGCGATGTTGAAAGTTCTTATTTGCGTGAAATCATCATTAATCCTGACTCTGAACATTGCTCAGCGTAATAAGATAGATGAGCATATTGCCGGCATGCACTACTCTTTTACAGGTGCTCACTCTGCACAATGCGCTCTTTGACCCAATAAATTGCGTGCATACATCTCAGTACTAGCATAATCTTCTGTAGTGTACCTTCTACACTGATAAAGGTCGATCTCTGTGGCGAAGGCGGCCACGGTCACTGAAGCGTGCTAGTAGCAGCAGTTACTTGCTTGGAGAATGCCCATGGGATGTTGGCAGCCGTCGGCGTTGTGCTGTGGTCGGCTCAGCCACAGAGCGCTGAAGGCAGCGGCGGCTACTCGCGGCAGGCTCTAGTATCCAGTCTTGGTTGCTGACCTGTTTTTGTAGCCCGGCAACAGTGCATGCCTGCACAGGGTGATGTACAGCAACAGTGTGCCTGCATGGAAAGCAAAATCGCCCAGACTCGAACCCACAGCTCACCACGCAGGCGAGCATAGGCAGAAAGAAGTTAACCAGCAGGTGACTCGATAGTGCAAAGGTTAGTTACCATTCAGACTCAGTTAAAGCAGTGGCCTGCAGCTGTTGACAGCAAAATCTGACGGTGCAGCTGGCTGATTAATCTTGAACTGCAAGCAGTTTCTGTCAGCTATGTAACAGCATACTGGGCACAACTAAAACTGAGAGTCTAAGTTGTGTGGTACCTACATAACCAGGGCTGGTTAGTGTTTCTCAAATGGAAACATTCCTCCCCTGTAAGCCACAACAGGCTGGAAATGCCATGGAAATCGTTGGGAAATCACGACATCATCTGTCCTAGCTTTCGTGTCCTATTAGCTCCTCCAGAAGCCCTGTCAGTGCTGCAATGTTTCTCAACTTCTACTCTCAGAAATGCTGGCTCGCATCTTCTGCATCGTCAGTGTAATGAATATATGGTACTGCAAACTGAATACGCGCTGTTGTGCCATGACACCTATTTGTCAGACTGAGCTGCACTTCCCTCCTTATGACATCGTTCTGCTGAACGGGCGCAGGAGTATTTGCTACACAGTGTGGTACAACAGTGGGAAAAATACATGATTAAATTTACAGAATGAGATTTTCACCCTGCTGCGGAGTGTGCGCTGATATGAAACTTCTGGCAGATAAAAACTGTGTGCCGGATCGAGACTCGAACTCGGGACCGTTGCCTTTCCCGGGCAAGTGCTCTACCATCTGAGCTACCCAAACACGTCTCACGACCCGTCCTCACAGCTTCAATTCTGCCAGTACCTCGTCTCCTACTTTCCAAACTTCACAGAAGCTCTTCTGCAAACCTTGCAGAACTACCACTCCTGGACGAAAGGAGACGAGGTACTGGCAGAATTGAAGCTGTGAGGACGGCTCGTGAGTCGTGCCTGGGTAGCTCAGATGGTAGAGCACTTGCCCGCGAAAGGCAAAGGTTCCGAATTCGAGTCTCGGTCCGGTACACAGTTTTAATCTGCCAGAAGTTTCACGATTAAATTTACTGGAGATTTGGTGGTATGCAAGATGTGAAATTTAACATAAAACGCATCCACGATCTGGCAACAAAAAACTCTGACATAGCTGGGCATAAAGGCGAACTGAGTTTTGGTGACAGGTACGGGTACAGCATTCCATTCTACTTTGACTCTATCCCAAAGCGCAAAAATCGTTGTGGGTGGCAAGTGATGACGTGTCAGCCTCTCGCCAGCTTACGACCATATGTTTTGCTTTAGATGGGCGATAGGTCTGGAAAATGTGGTGGCCAGAGCAACAGACGAACACCCTCTGTACTCAGGGAGGTCAGGACAACATACGCAATTTGCGATCTTACGTCAGCTTGTTCAAAAGTACTCTCCGATCAAAGGTATCCGGACACCTATTAGAGGACATTAATTCCTTGCTTTTATGATGACTTGAATTTTGCTGGGGAAACTGTCAAAAATGGTTCAAATGGCTCTGAGCACTATGAGACTTAACTTCTGAGGTCATCAGTCGCCTAGAACTTAGAACTAACTAACCTTCTGTCGGGCGCGGTGTTTGTCGCAGCGAGATCGGGCGCGGTGTATCAAATTAATCACACCGTTTATTCACGTGATCATTTATGAAATTCTGTTCACAAACATATTATAAGTGCCAAATATATTTAAAGAAAGACAAAGATGACATACGAGCACAACTGCAGTAGAAATATTCATCATTCACATTTCTTATCGTAAATGTTGGGTTTTACTAACAAATGATAAAAACGTCGCTTTTTCATTTGCTTCCTTATTATATTTCACTAATAAAACACATTAGAAATGACAATTATCTTTACAGAAAGGCTATTACGACACTGGAGCAGAACAACAATGATATTACAACTCATTCATTTGTTCCATCGTCACTTTTTGACTGTGGTAACAAATGCGGAATTTTTCCGCATTCAGAGCAAAAAGGTTCAATGTGTAACAAACAGATCAGCTTCTGATACATTTTGCAACAATATCTTGTCAGTCTTTTTTTTCTGTGCAGGTATTACACCTTTTCCTCTTGATCCCAGTCCCTTGTTCTTCGTTTCTGCTTGTGCCTTCTGCTTCTTCTTCACACGTTGGCCTATATTGTTGTAGCCGCAGATGAAGATCTCTGTGAATTCCTGAGGTGTCCAAGCATCTACGAACCAAGTGAGGTAGAACTAACGCATGTGAGAGTTGCTTCAGGAATCCTTTTCTTCCGATAAAATTCTCGTTCTCGCCATAGTAAATTACTTGTGAATTGATTCCACTCATATTGATCATTGCAAAAAATATGACCATGTGCCAACGGCACAAATTTCTTGCTACATTGTATGAAGCGATCAACTTATCTGTAGTGTCGACTCCACCTTTGGTGATATTGTAAAATGTTACAATGGATGGTTTCTGTTTATCTCGAGTATCACCATCTACTGAATTATCTTCATGCAAACTTTATGGCAAGATAACACACTTCCCCTTTTTAGGAACGTAGGAAACCAGAGTACAGCCTTTCTTGAAGCTAAAAAGTGAACTGAAAAGAAGCTTTGATGCTCTTATACTGATTGGTATACAGAACTATAATCGACAAAATGTCGTCATCTATGAGGCAATTCCAACATTGCAAAGGCGTTCTCAATGCTTTCGCCGCACCTATAGGACCAGGTAACTTTCGAATAATATTGTGGGCCTCAAACGTACTCTCTGCGATGGTGGAACTTTATTCTTAGATGCATTGGTAAAGGTGCAAGGGCTGGTAATGTTTTCTGCACATTGTTGAATTTGCCAAATCCACCTTCTAGGTATACGAAATATGTAACAGCATTTGGGGACTCTGTAAATGCTGTGGATGAAGATTCAATGGTTGCTGCTACATCAGAAGCTGTTGAAGGAAATGTGGGTGACACAGACATCAGCAATGCTGTGGATGGATCCTGGCAAAAGCGTGGGTTTAGTTCTAAAAATGGTTTTACATCTGCATTGATACTGGAAAAGTTTTGGATTTTTAAGTTCCCAGTAAGCACTGCCAAGGCTGTACAGAGAACCAGAAGAACAGATTACTTCATAAGCAGCCGTGTATAAAATATTATGATGGCGCAAGTAGAGGAATGGAGGTAAAAGGAGCAGTTAACATTTTCCAGCATTCGCAGAAGGAGAGAGGTGTCAGATTTGGGAATTACTTAGGTGATGGAGACAGCAAGGCTTTCATTGCAGTACAAAACAGTAAGCCATATGATGTTCCTATATAAAACCTTGAGTGTGTAGGACATGTCAAGAAAAGGATGGGAACACGTCTGCATAACCTAAAAACGAAGTTGGGTAACACAAAACTGTCTGATGGTAAGTGAATAAAATGTGCTGGAAGACTAACGGACAAAGTAATAGATGAATTACACGAATATTATGGGAAGCCATTAGAGATAACTGTGACAATTTAGAAGGATGAAAAGAGCTGTGTGGAGCACTTTCTTTCATCGAATATCAACCGATGAAAAGCCATGTCATGTTTTGTGTCCGCCCCCACCAAACTCTTGGTGTAAATATAGGCAAGCTGAATTTTCTGACACCCTGCATGAATTTACACATAAACATTCTCTTCCTTTGGCAGTAATGGCGGTCATACAACCTATTTACAGAGATTTGGCAAATCCTAGGCTACTAAAGAAGTGTTTACATTGGAAGACCCAGAATGTGAATGAGTCCTTCAATAATGGTGTGTGTGCCGTGTGCCTAAAAATGTATTTGTTAGCCTTATGACTCTAAAGTTAGCAGTATCTGATGCTGTAATAACTTTTAATGGTGGGAACTATTAAAGACATAAGGTTCTGGAGAAGTTAGGGGTAAGATTTGGACAGAACACAGCTAAAGGAATGCGGGAACTGGATGAGCTTCCTGTACGTGAAGCAGAGTTAGACACATACTATGGGCCAGGGCAATTCAATTGCATAAAAGACACAGAAATGTAAGTCTGTATAAGAATTTGTAACAAAAAAGGGTTTTATACCTCAATGTCTCTGAACTACATTTTTTGCAATAAATGACCCGTTTTCCAAAAAAGTACTGATGGTAGAGACATTAAATTTTCACAGCATGCAAAGTGTGAGATTCAACACATATGGAACTAGAACAATTAAAATATTCTGAGTTGTTTTGTTTTTATGTTTATTTATTTACAAAATTCTGTCAAAAAATTTAGTGTTTGAAAAAAAAAGATAACACGCCCCACAATACAATTTTAGCAATAATTCTAGTTCAGTGTATCTAGAAAGGTGCGTTCAATAGTTATAGAAAATTGTAAGTTAGTGTCTTAAAACGTTTCCAGGATAATGGGTCACAAAATTTGATAATTTCAGATTGGCGGCATAGGACATACAATGTCCCCTTAAGCAGTGTAGGGCACGTCACTTGGAATCAGAGCCCGAGAGAGGCCACGCTTAGCGACAGAGGCGGCAGCAGGCGGCGATTATCTTGGGAAGGCCTCAAGCAGTCTTATAGTATCCGACGCAAGGTGCGATGGTATAAATTTCTTATGGCATTCACGGTTGGAAATGCTGTAGTTTTGTTGTGGTAGTGCGTGCAGATTTCATAGCCTGCGGAATCCAGCGGACCGAGATGTGTTTTTTAATGATCTAGAACACTCTCCCCAACCTATACATTCGCCTCTGTGCCCTGTCGCACAACGGATACACCAGCAGATACATCAGCGCCTTCATACCCGCCGTCTTCAGGGTGTGGCCATCGCAGAGTGACGCCACGATTGTTGTAGCTCCTTCACTAAAAACATGTATATTGAATTAACCAACCAGCAACTAGGTAACCACTCTCCGCCCAGGTTGATATTCTAACGGTATCTAACGTTATTGACTTAGTTCTCTCACCCACCGTAGTGGCCAACCACACCTTGCCATTACGGTACTGATGAAGTGTTTGGGACCAGTATGAGGCTAGACTAGCAGGGGACAGTGAGCTCATATGAAAAGAGCGATGCGAATGGTCTCAGGCTTGTTTGGTTGTTGGCAAGAGAATAGAGCAGAAACGTTGCAAATCTTGTCTGGTAGTTGCTAGAAGAGAAGTGCCATACGTCTCGAGAGTATATACTTAGAAACTTAAGAACCATCTTGCCAATATTCTTCAATCTTATACTGATACCGTAGAGGTCGTGGAAGATAAAATGACGCAAAAAACAGGTCGCATAGAGGCGTGAAAACAGTCATTCTTCCCAAGCTTCATCCACGAAATCGACTGGAAAAATTTTTAATGTATGGTAGAATAAATATTATTTTCTGCCACGCTCTACATAGTGAATCTCAGAGGTAGATGTAGACGTAGCTGACAGTCATAGTTAACAGGTAGTTTGTGGAGAGTAGTGATGTAACGCTGTTTCTTAACTTACATTAATTCTAGTCGTAGGTTGTGGGGTCGAGTTCTTGTCTTGCATGCAGCACTCCCCTGCCAGGAATTTTAAAATTAATGCACACTACGTTCCAAATTGAAAACTCATTCTGAAGATTAAATTTTATCTCTGTTTGGTGCAAACATAAACTGGAATAGTCACACGTTGAGTTGCGTGAGTGTTGACTCTTTTCCTATTCCTGTTGCCCAGTTCAATCATTGCTGACATGGCAGTTAATTTGCGTCAGTTCCTGTGGTTATCACTCAGCATATAGAAGAAACTGACCAGTATTTCATGAAGGAAAGAAGGTATGTTTTACGCTGATGTTGACGCAAACCAATGCACCCGCCTACATTCGTTACTAGCGTCGTTTCAATAGTTCAGGAACCGAGCCCAGTGGCGCAGCACATTAGGCAGGACTATGGTTCAGATCCGCGTCCGGCCGTCCAGACTTACGTTTTTCGTGACTTCCCTACATCGCTCCAGTCAAATGCTGGATGATTGCTTTATAAAGGTTTTCTTCTCCATCCTTGTAAATTTCCGCGCTTATGCTCCGTCTCTAATGACCTCAAAGCCGACTGTACGTTAAACCCTAATCTCTCACCTTCTTTCCATTAGTTCAGAAGCCGGCCACCAAAATCCAGTGATCCACTGAAAGGACAACGTCGGTGAGGTGAAGCCTAAAGACGCCTTAAATAACGAAAACCATCACACCTCACCTTTCTGGGTTACAACCAAAGTGCAGTCGCTGTAATAGTGCACATACCACACTGATCAGCCAGAATATTATGACCACCTACCTAATAGCCGGTAAGTCCACCTTTGACACGTATAACAGCGGCGACGCGTAGTGGCATGGAAGCTATGAGGCCTTGGTAGATCGCTGGAGGGAGTTGGCATCAAATATGTACACACAAGTCACCTAATCCCCCTGACTTGGCTCAAACCAAGTATTCCTACAACTTCCGTAAACCTAGATGGCTATATCTTTCTCAGGCACGACAGATGCAACAGACGAGGGGGCGGAGTAGGGGCGTACATACGCTCTGATTTGTCACATACAGTACTACACACATCCGACAACAATGTAGATAAACAAGTGGAATATATGTTCATAGAGATCAAATCACTTAACAGAAAGTGCTTAATATGTGTCCTTTACAAACCTCCTAAAGTAGGTGGGTTCGCCTGCTTCGAAACTGCCCTCTCTAGTCTCGAATCGTCATATGAACATGTAATTATAGCTGGTGACACCAACATTAATTTTTTGTGCAATAGTCCTTCCACTGGGAAATTTAAGAGGATGCTTTCTTCCTCAAATATGACGCTATTTCAACTGGCACCTACTCATCACACGACTACCAGTCACACTTTCATAGATATATTCGCAACGAAATCCCCGAACAGAATAATCCGCACCTCTCAAATATCTGCGCCTGGCATGTCTGCCCATGACATCATTTCCATGACGTATTCACTAGAATGCCCTAGAAAGAAACAAAAACTGTCTACATACCGAGACCTCAAACGCATAAATTTGCCTGAACTCGAAACTGAGGCACAAGAAATGGTTTGGGGGATGACCTCTACTCCCCTCATGGACATAAACGACAAACTCCACGATTTCACTAACAAAATTACTCAACTATATGACAAATATGCTCCAATAAAGACCAGAAAAGCAAAAAGGCAACCTGCACCTTGGCTGACTGATGAACTAAAACAGCTCATGAATCGCAGAGATGCTGCACATCGAGCATACAAGATACACCCTACACCTGAAAATCACGCTGTATACAAGCAGAAACGAAACAAAGTCAGTCAAGCGGTGAGAAACGCTAAGCTCAGACATGCCCGTACATTAGCTGACAATAGATGTAGACCACCTATCCTGTGGAAAAATCTCCGTAGTCTCGGTTTAGGCAAAATAAAAGTTGCAGAAAATCCCATGGTCCCAGCTGAAGAACTAAACCGATTCTTCACATTACCTGCAACCAAAATTGATTCGCAAAAAAAACAGAGAATCATTGATTACTTCATTGGGATGAACGACTGTAGCAAAGAAAAATTCTATCTACAGCACGTCACTTGCAGTACTGTCAAGAAAGCCATAATGCGGATCAGATCAGCATCTACTGGACATGATGGTATCACTATCCAGATGGTAAAACTTATTATTGACCAACTACTGCCCTCTATAACAGACATTTTCAACGATTCATTAATCACAAGTGTTTTCCCTGAGGCCTGGAAACTGGGACAAATTAAGCCACTGCCTAAAAAGGACATCGCCACAGCAGCCTCTGACTACCGCCCCATCTGCCTTCTTCCTGCACTATCAAAGGCCTTAGAATATATAGTTCATGACCAGCTCACCAACTACCTAACTACTAACAACCTATTAGACGAATACCAATCAGGTTTCCGTAAACATCGAAGCACAACATCCGCTCTGATAAAGGTGACAGATGACCTGAAACTTGCCATGGACAGACAAGAAGCGACTATCATTTGCTTCTTAGATTTCAGCAAAGCATTTGATACTGTCGACTTCGACATCTTACTAGCCAAACTTAGCGGTCTAAATTTCTCACCAAGCGCAGTGCAATGGTTTCGCTCATACATGACGTCTCGTCAGCAACGCGTCCTGTCTGGGGATATAAAATCACAATGGCGGCAGGTAGTGTCAGGCGTTCCCCAAGGCTCAGTATTAGGTCCTATACTCTTCTCTCTTTATGTCAATGATGTGTCATCGGTCCTGACCTATTGCAAATACCATATGTATGCTGATGACCTTCAGTTATATCTAAGTGCGAAACCAAGCAATCTCAAGAAAGCTATTGAAAATTTCAATACTGACCTAGACGCACTGTCAAAATGGGCACAGGACATAGGTCTAAAACTAAACCCATCTAAAACCCAAGCGGTACTTGTTGGTCACTCTAAGTTCATTAGCCCAAAACATCGGGAATCCGTACCACCTCTTATCCTAAATGGAACAATTATTAACTTCTCGCCCTCAGCAAAGAGTTTGGGAGTAATAATAGATGAAAATCTAAATTGGACAGAGCACGTAACTGCAGTGTGCAAAAAAGCATCAGCATCCCTTCATGTCCTACAAAAATATAAAAAACTCTTCCCTTTCGATCTGAAAAAGAAATTAGTACAAACGCTTATACTCCCAATCATTGACTACAGCGATATTATGCTACAAGGCCTCTCTCAGGAAAATTCCCGACGTCTAGAACTGGTCACGAATGCCTGCGTCCGATATATCTGTGACGTTCGACTTTTTGATCACATTTCACCAGCATATGCAAAATTGTCCTGGCTGCGTGCAGACAAACGCAGAGATTTCCATACACTCTGTCTCATCTACTGCCTTATAAATGTACACTGTCCCTCATATCTCTCCTCGTCCCTAACACTCATGTCGGAACAACATGACAGAAACACACGTTCCCATCATAATAAAATCCTCTCCGTTCCACTGCATCGCTCAGTCACCTTCTCCAAGTCCTTTACAGTAGCGGGAACCCGACTCTGGAATAACCTCCCTCGTTATGTTAGAGAACTTAAAAACATGACCGGCTTCAAAAAACAGTTAATGACGTATCTACTTAAGCAACAGTAATGCCTTTCTCTGTACACGAGTGCACTTCACCTCATTAGTTCCCTCTCTCCCCCTCCTTAAACCACCCTCACCCAAAACTCGCTATACTAGTAAACATCTACTTTACACACCAAAATATTAATGTACATCTGCACAAACCTTCATTACTATTGCGAATCTTTCTCATGTTTGTCATTATTATTTGATTTTTTTACTGTTATTATTATTGCTTTCACCATAATCTGTATGTATAGCACCTGATTTAAAAATACTGCCAGCATTTACTTTATTAGGTCTTAGTCATGTTTATCATTATTATTTGATTTTTTGTTTTACTGTTATTATTACTGGTTTTATCATAATCTGTATGTATAGCAACTGTTGTAAAAATACTTCCGCATTTACTTTATTAGGTCTTAGTCACTAGTCTTTATTCATATTATCATTAGAGTAAGCTAATTTTCTCATTTAAACTATGTTCATGATGTTACTCTGATGTGTGAAATGCTGCATGTGTGGAACACTGGTCCGATGTAAGAGAGGGCCTGATGGCCCTAATCTGATCAGGTTAAATAAGTAAATAAATAAATAAATAAATAAATAAATTCCGGGGAGGGGGACACGTTCGATCACATCAAAGATGTGCTCGTTCAGTCTGAGATCTGGCGATTTGGGAGGCTAGCACATCTATTGTAACTCGCCACCTTGTTCCTCGAACCACTCCATCACACTCTTAGCCGTGTGACATGGCGCATTATCTTGCTGAAAAACGCCACTGCCATCGGGAAACATGATTGTCATAAACGGGTGTACGTGGTCTGCAACCAATGTACGATACTCCCTGGCCGCCATGGTGCCTTGTACGAGCTCCACTGGACCCATAGATGCCCACGTGAGTGCTCCACAGAGAGTATTGAAGCCGCCGCCAACTTGTCTCCGTCCCGCAGTATGGGTGTCAAGCAGCTGTTCCCCTACAAGACGACGGATTCGAGTCCTTTTTTGGAATCAAAGGTATCGGGATTCATCAGACCATTCAATACTCTGCCACTGCGCCAACGTCCACTGCGGATGGTCACGTGCCCATTTCAGTCGTAATTGCTCAAAAATGGTTCAAATGGCTCTGAGCACTATCGGACTTAACATCTGAGGTCATCAGTCCCCTAGACTTAGAACTACTTAAACCTAACTAACCTGAGGACATCACACACATCCATGCCCGAGGCAGGATTCGAACGTGCGACTGTAGCAGCCGCGTGGTTCCGGACTGAAGCGCCTAGAACCGCTCGACCACAATGGCCGGCGCTCGATGTCACAATCGAGGCACTTGCTGTCATGCTCTGGCTCAGCTTTACGTCATGTCAGCAGCTCCAGGACCACGACCCGGCCGCTGGGACAATAACCAGCGTTGAAGACGTTTCGGCTGCAGTTGATGAGCACCTTATGTGACATTTTCAGCAACCAGACCTGTCGCGTCGTGTTAAAATCTAGCCGTCCGACCAGGCTAATCCTGGGTACAGCTGGACTTCGAATCGCAGTCTGCTCCGAAGCCGCCAACATTACTCCTCCATCTTGATGGGGCCGTCAGCCCGGTGGTACAGCCGCTGCTTAGATTTGCGAGGGTCGAATTAAGACCCTCTCTGTCCCGAGCCACTGGGGTCTGCCACTGTCAGGCGCCGCTCTCAAGCCATCGGTCTGGGGCTTCACACTGCGCAACACCGCCGACTATTGCTAGGCTGAAGGTCGTCCCGCTCTGCTCACAGTTACAAGAGCCAAGGCGCCGTCGCCTGACAGCATTACGGAGTAGCTTGGAATGTGCATCTAAATAAGGCCGCTCGCTGCACAGCTGCGTAGGCGAGAATTGCGCGTCTACGCCAGCCTGCCCCAGTGGAAGTCAGCGCTTGCTGCGCGATATCTATCTTCCGTGTGCGCGCCCTTGTTACGCCTGTCTAACAAGAAAGTCAATAAATTTTATCAACCACCACTGGCTGTCAACATCATCTGCACCTCCACCTACGTCCGCCAGAGAACCACGCGCCTACACGCTTTTACATCTTTGCAATGTGCTAAATATAGCCTTAAGATAAAGTTGAAAAATAAAGCTATTAAAATTTTATTGCGTGTAATACGTCGTATCATGGAGGGCTGCGTTAAACCAGTCTTCTGGTCGAAGACCGCGACAACAAACAACAATATCTCGAATACCTCCACTTCGCGTCTTCTTTAGTTTATCAATTGTGAAAATGTTGCAAAATCCTCACCATGTCTCTCTATCCATAATCTCTGCCGGCGATTTCTTCTCTTCTCTTGTGGTGTTAACTTGGTATCGGGTGCTTACAAAACTTTGAAGACCATACAACTTGTCATGCTGCTAAAACCACAGTAGCACTACACTGGCCTTGTGGTACTGACAGTTATTCTGATGGGAGATGCCATCGCCATCGGGGAAGACATCAAGCACGAAGGGATGTAGGAGGTCTGCAATAATTTTCACGTAGTACACAGCCGTCATGATTCCTTCGATTACCATCACAGGTCCCTTTGATACCCAAGCGAAAGTATCCCATAGCATAATGCGGCCCCACCGTCCAGCTTCCGTGCTGCGGTGCATGATTCGAGCAGCCGTTCGCCTGGATGGCGTCTCTGAACGCTATCGTCAACGTAGCGTAAAAATAAACCTGATTCATCCGACCAGGCACACGTTCCCATTGATCCACCATCCAGTCTCTATGATCCTGATCCAAATTTGAGTTGTAATTGATGATGTTGTGGGGTCAAAATGGGAACACACAGGTCGTTGCTGAACAGTGTGCTCCCAAACACTTGTGCCTGACCCAGCAATGTACTCTGGCGTCAGGTCGTGCGGACATCGCCACCTATCGTTCAGTATACAGTCTGTCATGAGACATCGAGATCGAGTGCCTTGTCTGCTCATGGTTTCATCATCCACTTCGCGTCTTGTTTAGTTTATCTATCGTGAATAATGTTGCAAAATCCTCACCATGTCTCTCTATCCATATCAGATGTTCACGACAATAGCACTTGAACAGCTGAACACATCCGAGAAGCTCAGTCCCAAGCGCCGGGACATAACATCTACGTCTACATGACTAACCTGCAACTCGTACATCAGTGCCTGGCCCAGGGTTCTTCGAACCATTTTCGGAATATTTCTCTACCGCTCCACACTCTAACAACGCGCGGAAAAAGTGAACGCTTAAAGCTATCTGTACGAGCTCTGATTTCTCTTATATTGTTGCGATGATCACTTTTCCCTATGCAGGCTGGTGACAATAAAATATTTTCACATTAAGAGGAATAAGTTGTTGTCTGATGTTTCGTCGAAAGCTCTCGTCATAACAAAAAGCGCCTCCGTTTTAATGAAGGCCATTCCAACTCGCTTTTCACATCTGTGCTCCACACTCCCCAGTTTAGCAACGATACAAAAAGAGCTACCCTTCTTTGAACGAATAAGTATAGTTTAGGTCGTCTGCTTAGCAGACCTGTTGCATATTCGAAGTGTTTTCCCAGTAGAACGTAGTCTTTGGTTTGCCTTCCCCATAACATTATCTTTGTTACCGTTCAAACTTAAAGTGTTCGTAGTTTTAGATATTTAATCGAATTGACAGCTTTTAAATTTGTGTGATGTATCGTGCAATCGAAATTTAACGGATTTCTTTTTGTACCCATGTGGATGACGTCACACTTTTACTTATTGAGAGACAGTTGCCACATTTTTCACCATTCAGATATTTTGTCTAAGTCATTTTGCGATTTGTTTTGATCTTCTGATGACTTTACTAGACGATAAATGATAGCATCATCTACAGATAATCTAAGAGGGCTGCTGAAATTGTCTCCTTCATCCTTTATGTAGCTTAGGAATAGCAAAGGACCTATAACACTTCTTTGGGGAGCGCGGGTATCACTTCTGTTTTACCCGATGATTTTCCGTCGATTACTACGTACTGTGACTTTTCTCAGAGGAAATCACGGATCCAGCCGCACAACTGAAGCCATACTTCAGACGCAAACAATTTGATTAGAAGTCTCTTGTGACGAATGGTGTCAAAAGCCTTCTGGAAATCTATAAATATGTAACCAATTAGAGGCCCCCAGTCGATAGCACTCATTACTTCTTGGGAATAAAGAGCTAGTTGAACCTCACAAGACGCATACTTCCTGTGTCCGTGCTGAATGTGTGTCAATAGATCGTTACCCTGAATTTAATGTTCGAATGCCATATATTTACCAAAATCCTACTGGAAATCTATGTTTCTGATATGGGTCTGCATTTCAACTGGGTACGCCTATTTCCTCTCTTGAGTATTGGTGTGACCTGTCGAACTTTCTGTTCTTTTGGTACAGATCTGTCATCTAGCGAGCGGTTGTATATGACTGCTAAGTATGGGGCTAGTGTATCAGCACACTCTGAAAGGAACGTTATTGGTATGATGTCTGAACCGGAAGACTTACCTGTATTAAGTGCTTTAAGCTGCTTCGCTACACCGAGGATATCTATTCGTACGTTACTTGTGTTGGTAGTTGCTCTCGATTCGAATTCTGGAATATTTGCTTCATCTTCTGTGCTGAAGGAAATTTGAAGACTTTTTAATAACTCCACTTTGTTGGCGCTATCATCAGTAACATCACCATTGTTATCGTGCAGTGAAAGTATTGATCGTATCCTGCCTTGGTGTACTTTACATACGACCTGAATCTCTTTGGATTTTCTCTCAGATTTCGAGGCAGAGTTTCATTGTGGAAGCTATTTAAAGCATCTCGCTTCGAAGTCCGCGCGAAATTTCGAAGTAAAATAAAACGTTTCCAGTCTTGGAGATTTTGTGTTCTTTTTTTGGTATGCTTTTTCCGTTGCTTCTGCAACACTGTTCTGACCTGTTTTGTGTACCATGGAGGATTAGCACCATCTTTATTAGTTTATTTGGTATAAATCTCTCAATTGCCTCAGACAATATTTCTCTGAATCCAAGCCACATCTTGTTTACACTTACATAATTAGTTGGGAAGGATTGGAAGCTGTCTCTTAGGAAAGTGTCAAACGTATTTTTCTCTTCTTTTTTTAACAGACATATTTTGCGTTTACTTCTGGTGGATTTGGTTATTGCGGTGGTCAGTCTCGCTGTAACGAACTTGTGGTCACTAATCCCTGTGTCTGTCATGAAGTTCCCTGTTTTCTAAGCAATATTTGTTGCGTCAAGTATGTTTTCGCAAACAGTTACATTTCTGATGGACTTCTGAATTAAATTCTCAAAATAATTTCGGAGAAGGTTTTTAGTACAATTTCCGATGATCTTTTACACCTACCACCGGCTCTTCGCCAACAAATGTCCCCTTTGTCAAAGTCGCTTATGTCAATCTATTTCCCTGTTTGCGGCGCGTATAGTCGCTCGAATGATACCCCATTCATCTCCATACTGCGTCACGTGGTATCAGTACTCCAAGCTAGTATCAAATCTCGCAATGGTTACTGGTCATAACGTTTTGGCCCATCAGTGTAAGTCAGCACGTATCTTTTGTAGTCATGACGCTCATATGGAATACTGCCACACACGCGCTTGCATATAATGAGTAAATCTGCTCTGATAGTTGTTACCGCCACGAGGCCATTCCCGCCACCCGCTGCTTTTACTGTTACGCGAAATTTACAGCCGACGTTCGATAATAACATGTGCTACGTACAGGCGGTGGCTAACCTATCCTATCTACGACGTTGTGTGAGATGTTGATGCTCAATGAAATAGTTTCAAACGTCGTTGAGGTTTATCATTGATCCTCTTGAAATTCTCATTGTCTACATAAAGTTTCAACTTTTTTCACTTATTAAAACATGACCTGCCTGATGTTTAGATAGGAACGTTGCCGAAGATTCCCCAAACATTAAAATGAACACAGATATATCAAACAAATATTTCTGAATGAACAATTATCAACTTTTAATCGTGGCGCACGATAACTAGAGTGCTACCGATAATCATTTTTCACGCTATGCACCTTCCTCATGCATATCAAAACGTAATAGATTTCCTACTCTTACCGTGGAGAACTAAAATTACTTTGCTGGATGACATGGTATCAAACTACCACAGACAGTGCGTTTAATGGCACATCGCAGACATTTGCTGCCACCCTAAACCAACAATATCACATTCCTGTTCATACTGGCACGCCGTCTGTGTGTTATGTCAACATACCATTCTCTAAAGTTTCTCCTTCTGATAATATACTCAATGAATTACTTTGTTCTTATCTAAATAAAAACAGATATATTGCCATTCTTATTCTTAATCACGCAATCGTACGTACCTCTAATCGCAAACAGAGGTATTTGTATATGTTACTTCACTTGTAATTCTTGTTGTAGTCTACATTAAGTTGAAATTCTCTGTAACTGTCTGCTGTATCAGCTTCACAGCCAAAGTATAGCAAACACTTCAAATTCCTGACTTTTAATTGTGAGTGCTTGACTTTTTAGAAGAGAAACGTATGTGAGGAGCGTTTGTACATTGTGGTCATTTCAGTCTCCACATACGTATATTCTTCATAACACAACATAACCTGTGAGCTATTTGTTCACTGGTGTTTATGTACCAATTCTGTCAATATTTCTCTTGTGTGCTGCCATCTCATTATTATATATTTCCATCATGTAATACTTTATGTTAAACAGGTGCTCTGATTCATGTCATGTTGGTCTTAGGCGGTTGATTTCACGTGTGTTGGTGTTGTGCAGTTTGCAGGCTGACGAGCACTGGGTTATCGGGCATTATCGGGCCTCCACACTCTGCATCCATGGACATCGTGCGTTCCATCTGCGACACACTGGAAATCCCGCAGATAGTAACCAACTGGGATCCCAGCCCAGCAGTGCCTCGAAATTATCAGATAAATCTTCATCCTGCAGCTCAGTTCATTTCCCAGGTAAGGAATGTTTGGATTTTTTCGTTTGTGCACGTCTTTTTAGATGATGTCTGCTAAAAGTTAAGCTCAATAAAAATATGGATAGATCGCTGAGTCAGATGAGAGCTGTCTACTAAGCCAAATTTAGTCTTCGTTAAACAGCGATGTCAGAATTCGCTATAAAAACATGACGTACCAAATTTTGAGTTAATGTACAATTATTTAAGATTGAAACTTAATGAATTCGTGGGATATCAAGAATATTGCACTGACATCAGATCGAAAAAGTCTGAAATGCTTTCAAACGGTAGTTATGCGTATTTATGTGATGCTATTAACAAGCTATAAGCTAGTTAAATCTAAATGTGATGCTGTTTACGCTCAAAACTGTGTACGAGTTGTCCATTAAATTTCGGGCATGCAGCCATGCAAATAAAATTTCCTCCACTGATATTTCGGCCGCATATCGTCCGGCCATCCTCAGAGTGAGGATACGCGGCCGAAATATCAGAGGAGGAAATTTTATTTGCGCGACTGCATGCCCCAAATTTAATGGACTATTCATTACGCCGCGAGAAGTTGAAAATGCACATGTGTACGAGTTTTTCGTTGTTTAATTCATGCATCTTCAGCTCGACACAAAAGTCATGTGTGATCTAGAAGGTACCGCCAGTCAGAGATAAAACAGTATATCTTACAGTGTATGTTTTTCTTTTTTTTTCTTTTTTACTCATGAAATACATACGTCGCGTTAATGCTTGTATTTCAGCGTTGCTAATAACTGGCACACTGTTTCATCCTGATTATAGACTTCTTATTCTTTTCTGTAGAGGATTATTAGTTTCGTCGGTTGATAATAATATTGAACGAAATTTCACTGGTTTTTTCTTTACTTTTTTTTTTTAGAAAAAGAAAAGCATTTAGAAATCGTTTGCGATATGTTAGCATACACTACAAACATTTCTACATTTTCTTAGTAATCGGTGGCTTCTGTGGACGTTACTTAATTTCTGTTCTATGTCATGATCGATACACATTGGTTAAGTGTAAAAGCAGTGTGGCAACTTACTATCGTTCACGTGTCATGTTCCCAACACGTATGAATTCGCAGTTGCCCGCCCATCGATGTTTAAGGGGATAGCAATACATGGGAATAGAAAATTGACCTGCTGCCTGCGAGAAAACATGATCGAAAATGCTTAGCTACCGACAAGGAGACTTAATTACGCACATACATCTAAAACATTATCTTTGGTTAGTTGTTTTTCAGTTTGTCTGTGACTTACCTGCTTATGAGGGATATTCCAAATGTAAATTCCAACATGACGAAATAGAAAATAAACAAATTAGCAATAAACTATGTTTATTGTAAATTCTAGATGTCACCTTCCACCGCTCGTTCATTTGCTGCAACATAGTCATAACTCAAAAAAACATGATTTTCGATTTAGTACAGTGCAATGGCAATGAAGTTAACTTTTATGTGGTAGAGTGTCATATCTGAGCTTTTAAGATTAATCACAGGATAGTGGTAATATTCTTTTGCCCAAACTACGTTTCCTCCGGGGTATTAGTTGCAACAGTGTATTATCCCAGTAGTGAGTCAGCTGTTTTGCGTAACATGTCGTTAAGTTCTCTAAAACAGTGACATGTTTCGTGCTGCGACTGTATTACTAAAAGATAAGTGCGCTTTATATCTTTTTCTTCATTACACGCAATCTCATATTTAAAGATACAGCGTTGAGCATGAAAGACCAGGAATGAGTAACGTTTGACTTATTTAATATTAGGTGTTCTTGCAGAAAATAATCTTTGTCATTGAGGCCATATTTTGTTTTAATACGTTGTTATAACTATCAAGCATTCGTTTCTTAATCATTAGTTTTAGAAGTATGTGTTGTTACGACGTTCTTGCACTAAGTAGTTTTTAGTATTCATGTTTTACTTTGAATGATTTATATTTACGTCCGTATTGTTCTGATAACTTACTGAAATTTAATACTTAATAAGCAGCAAATTGACTTGGGAAAATTTTTATGGATGAGTGAGATACTTTACATGATATTCCAGTCGGAGAACTATGCAATCAAGTACTCAAGGAACCAAAATGGTGCTAATGACTCTCAAGAATCAAGTACTAAATGTGGCAGAATGGCAAATAAAACGTACCTCATCAGCTTCTTCTGTAGAACTGAATACCAATTTGGCGCTTCGGAAAGGTCCTTCAGAAGGATGTGGTATCTTATTGTCTGCTTCATTATTTTACAAAATTATATCCCACGTCATTACATCTAGTAACAACGAGTTCTGTAATCTAATACAACATTGTTAATTTTTAAGGGATGGTATTAGCTGCTGCCACCAAATAAGTTACGAGCATGGAGGTTGAGAGTAATACTGCAAGAAGTTCAACTGTTGTTTCGAGATCAGATTCACGATCAAGTTTACGTTTATTTACCAAAGAAGATGACGATGTAATTGATGCCACGTTTGTACCACACAACGTTATCATGAGAACAACATTGATGGTGATGTTAATTCGAACAGAGGTAACTGCTAATATCGCCGAAGTCGTAACTCCGATGATCTTATCGAGTCTACTAAACAAATGAGTGAAGCACAAAGAAAATGAGAATTTCAGGATAAGGAAAGTAAATAACAAGTTAAGAAACAGTGGAAAGGCATACGAAATGCACACCATGGACGAGAAATTCCGAAATGAGAGGGAAATGAAACCTCTGTGTAAGGAAAAGTGTAAGTTGAAATGATCTGCAAAGTTTACAGGATGAAACGGATGCAAATTTTTACTTCCGATTGGGCGTTGGGTAATGTACAGAAACAAAGACTACATTTTATT
This sequence comes from Schistocerca piceifrons, assembly GCF_021461385.2. Lineage (NCBI taxonomy): Eukaryota > Metazoa > Arthropoda > Insecta > Orthoptera > Acrididae > Schistocerca > Schistocerca piceifrons. The sequence goes on from NC_060149.1 coordinate 281,923,828, forward strand.
TACAATAATACGGAACCCATTCAACCGAAATATCAATATGTGTGTGTTGGTGGTACAAACAAGAGAAGAGTAATAATAACGCCTTCTATTTCCGACTGAATGATCAGGAAGCACGAATATGCAAATTGATTTTTAAAAACACATTAAATATAAACGATCGCCCTATTCGAATGATACTGGAGAAACGAAACAAGGTAGGAACTATAGTACAGGAGGGGAATCACTGAGGGAAACATGGCAACCAAAACGAAGTTGGAGATTTGAAGAGAGTTGTTGAAAACTTAATCGATAAAATCCCAAGAATCGGAAGTCATTGTACCCGTGACAGCATCAGTAAACATTTTTTTGACGAAGGCAAAATGATTGAGGACATTCACAAAGACCACATGGCTGTAAAAAAAACACTGTTTACTTATTGTTTTATCAGAGGTTTCCAGAAGATTTTAACATTTCATTCTTTACGCCCAAAAAATAATTACGTGAAACGTGCTGTTCCTACGATAATGCTGATGGAGAAGAGAAAGGAATGTTATGATCAGCACTTACTAGAGAAAGAATTGTGTTGAAAGTACAAGAAGCATGATAAGGACGAACTCACTGCTGAAGTGACAGTGTACGACTTACAAGCGGTTATGTAAATTCCCAAGGGCGACGTCTCAATTTTTCTATATTATAGGTTTAAATTAATGTATTTCATTTTACAATTTACGAGCTCAAAAGTAACGAATGTGTATGGTTTGTTTGGGATGAATGCGATGGACGTAGCGGGATGAACAAATTGGGTTCCTGCGCTCTTCGGTTTTTGAATGGAAGAGCTGCTTCGGGTGACCAAGACTTGGTTTTTTATTCGGATAACTGTGCAGTCCAGCAAAAGAATAATTTCATGCTCGCTCTGCACCTCTACGCTGTATCTTATCTCAGCATTAAAAAACATAACCCATAAATATCTCATCAAAGGCCACGCGCAAAATCAGGGATGTTCTGAGCGCCCAAGTGAAACGACAGCTGAATGGTGGCCCACTGTACATGCCGGATTCATTCACTGCAGTAATACGTTCGTCTAAGATTACTGGAAAATCCTTCAATGTTACAGAACTGTGCTTTGAAGATATTTTTGATATTAATGCCTTAGCAACTGAAATGGGGCTTCTGAATATGTCACAGGTAAAAACAGTTAGTGAAAATTCTCCAAGTGGAACGTGTGTCACCAACTTCCGTTTTTTTTTAAAAAAAAAGTCTTATAAGGATGAAACCTATAATGTGACAAACAATATCACAGAGAGAAAAAGAAGAAGGATAATATTTCTCTGACAGAGTTTTTAACACAAATCTCCAATGGAGAACAACAAGAAACACGACCTGCTTCATTTAATCCAGAAAACCACATCCCTAAATTTTATAAACTATTCTAAGAGCAACTGTAGTCTCTATTGTCTGTTTTTCGATTAATTTTTTGTAAGTTTGAATCCTGCCTCGGGCATGGATGTGTGTGATGTCCTTAGGTTAGTTAGGTTTAAGTAGTTCTAAGTTCTAGGGGACTGATGACCTCAGATGTTAAGTCCCATAGTGCTCAGAGCCATTTGAACCATTTTTTTTAAGGATTATTATTTCGTTTTCTTGGATATAACCGGTGTCTGTTCTTATTTTCAATTCCTGGAAAAATAATACTCTCACAAGTGGAAACTTGTGATGGACATTGGATAATCATTCTTTTTGGCATCAACAGTAACATCACAGTTCCACTTGCCCCCCTTATAACAGCCGTGTACCGCAAGTCTCTAGAGGAACGGAGGGTTCCAAATGATTGGAAAAGAGCACAGATAGTCCCAGTCTTCAAGAAGGGTCGTCGAGCAGATGCGCAAAACTATAGACCTATATCTCTTACGTCGATCTCTTGTAGAATTTTAGAACATGTTTTTTGCTCGCGTATCATGTCATTTCTGGAAACCCAGAATCTACTATGTAGGAATCAACATGGATTCCGGAAACAGCGATCGTGTGAGACCCAACTCGCATTATTTGTTCATGAGACCCAGAAAATATTAGATACAGGCTCCCAGGTAGATGCTATTTTTCTTGACTTCCGGAAGGCGTTCGATACAGTTCCGCACTGTCGCCTGATAAACAAAGTAAGAGCCTACGGAATATCAGACCAGCTGTGTGGCTGGATTGAAGAGTTTTTAGCAAACAGAACACAGCATGTTGTTATCAATGGAGAGACGTCTACAGACGTTAAAGTAACCTCTGGCGTGACACAGGGGAGTGTTATGGGACCATTGCTTTTCACAATATATATAAATGACTTAGTAGATAGTGTCGGAAGTTCCATGCGGCTTTTCGCGGATGATGCTGTAGTATACAGAGAAGTTGCAGCATTAGAAAATTGTAGCGAAATGCAGGAAGATCTGCAGCGGATAGGCACTTGGTGCAGGGAGTGGCAACTGACCCTTAACATAGACAAATGTAATGTATTGCGAATATATAGAAAGAAGGATCCTTTATTGTATGATTATATGATAGCGGAACAAACACTGGTAGCAGTTACTTCTGTAAAATATCTGGGAGTATGCGTGCGGAACGATTTGAAGTGGAATGATCATATAAAATTAATTGTTGGTAAGGCGGGTACCAGGTTGAGATTCATTGGGAGAGTGCTTAGAAAATGTAGTCCATCAACAAAGGAAGTGGCTTACAAAACACTCGTTCGACCTATACTTGAGTATTGCTCATCAGTGTGGGATCCGTACCAGATCGGTCTGACGGAGGAGATAGAGAAGATCCAAAGAAGAGCGGCGCGTTTCGTCACAGGGTTATTTGGTAACCGTGATAGCGTTACGGAGATGTTTAATAAACTCAAGTGGCAGACTCTGCAAGAGAGGCGCTCTGCATCGCGGTGTAGCTTGCTCGCCAGGTTTCGAGAGGGTGCGTTTCTGGATGAGGTATCGAATATATTGCTTCCCCCTACTTATACCTCCCGAGGAGATCACGAATGTAAAATTAGAGAGATTAGAGCGCGCACGGAGGCTTTCAGACAGTCGTTCTTCCCGCGAACCATACGCGACTGGAACAAGAAAGGGAGGTAATGACAGTGGCACGTAAAGTGCCCTCCGCCACACACCGTTGGGTGGCTTGCGGAGTATCAATGTAGATGTAGATGTAGATGTCAACCTACAAAACTTATTTTAGCAGAAACAACGCCATAAGAGAAGGGCGATAATTCTGATGAGTTACAAGAAATTATGTACTACGAATTTCAGTCAGTAATTCAAGTCCACGTCATAACCAAATCTTACTTGATTAAACTGTGGCAATTTGTTAGTTTGATATTACATTTTCCAAAAATTACAACAACTTTGAAACTTCAAACACATCTCCTGAAAAATCATGATTTTTTTTTAGGTATGACTTAGTTGCAGGAAGTGGGTGTACTACTTAACACAACTGCCTGCAATGTGAGACACTTATCAGACGTCACACCAGTTTTGACGAAGCTCATCATGGAAATTTGCATGTGTCGATGACAGCGATAGGTGATTACTTTACTTTTTTTTCTTTCTTCTGTGAACTTGAATTCTAATGTTGTCAGGTTCTCTGTAATCACGACATTGCTACTTTGTATCAAATGCCTCGTCATTTGAAATGATCTCGCCAGTTCTTCAGCATCTCAACCATCTTCACGTTCTGAAACATAGATTCGGACCCATTGAGGATCCATTGCTATAATCACTATCTCATCCCCGTAATCTCCACGGATCTGCATATAATGTTTCACGTGTTCAAAAAACGAATTACTTCCAGACTCCCACAAAATTGGCCGTTTCGAGTTATCCACATCTGTAAACATATTTCAGTAGTCATATACTTGTAGAGTATATAATTAAACGCAGATTGTGTACTTTGTAACCAAAATGACAAATCTAGGGTGCACATATTCGAGATGACAGCTACACTGTTTCGTTGTTAGGATTAATAAATGAATCGGTGACGAAACATAGTTCCTGGTTAACTTTTATCTGTCTCCTATATTAACACGATCTGGTAAGTGTTCCAGATGAATGAGAAATATTCAAGAATCGGTAAGCCATTTCTTTGATGCTGTGTGCCTTTCATTAGCTTAGTAGACTCCGTTTCACCCTGAGAGTTTAGTAATGATTCTGAATTTATTAGTCAGGATAATCACTGACAAATACTACGTATCTTATTATTAGTCTGTACGCATATGTTTGTCTTATAAACAACCTAGAAGATACGTCTTCCAAATTGCATTGAATACCAACCGAAGGAAAAATGTAAACAAAACTTATAAATTATGTTAATAGCTTACAGGTACAGTCTCTGCAAAATTTTTATGATTATTCTGGATTATATCTTGTACTGTGGTGAAGTTGTAGCGAGCTTTATAAGTCACTATTCTTCCTGTTTTCATCAAACCGTTATCATCTTTCACATTCACTATCAACCACACGTCATGTACGACGACTATACCAGTGTGCAGTAAGTAACCGGTTCAAAATCCTATTGCCAAAGATATCGATTACCGTCCAGGTTGAGAAGTGCCCAGATCGTTAAATCTAATTTAGGTTTGTGCTCTCTGTTATAAATACCGCAGTTTATGATTACACGATCGGGAATTTTCTCTTTTCTGCAAGGCTATAGTCACATCTGATAGAGTTTCATACGCTGTACATACGCGAGATAAGGTGCATGTTCCTGCTAGGTAGTACGCCTTGCTCAACTGGCTTTGACATGGTCCATTCTTATTCACTACCTGAGATTGGTGAATACTGAGCATACTGCTCCACTGGTACATGGGCGTCACATTGGATGATGTTGTGAAAGCTACATAATATTTCAACGAGAGAGCTTCTCACCATCTTCAAGTGCATAATGACGTGCTGTTCTTTTTTTTTTTTTAATTTTTTGCCGCGCTGGATTAGCCGAGCGGTCTAGGCGCTGCAGTCATGGACTGTGCGGCTGGTCCCGGCGGAGGTTCGAGTCCTCCCTCGGGTATGGGTGTGTGTGTTTGTCCTTAGGATAATTTAGGTTAAGTAGTGTGTAAACTTAGAGACTGATGACCTTAGCAGTTTAGTCCCATAAGATTTCACACACATTTGAACATTTTTTAAAAAAAATTATTTTTATTTTTTAAAACCTCATCGCTTCTTCAGCGTTCTTCTCTTCTCGGTGACAAGTTAAGGTTTAGTTTTCACCACTTTATTTATCGCACTTGGGGAGGACTTGTAAGGGCCACAGATCCTTAAGTCTCACCTCGGAGGGTTTGTTTCATTATTTCTAGTGTCACATTTCTAATTTCACTATCAGCTAATGTCTTGGTTACTCTACACCGATACCAGGGTTCTGCTCTCGTAATACCTACTTCCCGGACGTGCCATATGACGTGTCTGAGTTAGTCTAATTTCCTATGAGTTTTTGTGGACCTGAGTTTGAAAATTACTACAGTAGGTTCCATACTGAGCTGCTCATCCAGTGTCTGGATGCGCCTGTATCGTGAAGCTCTAAGTATCCACCGGAAGACTTTATTTTGTAATACTTGGATATGCTGTATTTGGATTTTCGTAGCGAGGCCCCATGTTGTGTTCCCACAAAGGATTGTTGATAGTACAGTTGCCTTGTAAAGTCTAGCTTTTATGAAGATGTTGATTCCCTATTGCAGAATAGTGGCATCAGTTCCCTCACCATGCCAGAAGCTTTAATTGTTAGGTCTTGCATGTCTCTATGAAAATAAAAAATGGTGTCCACTCAGTGTGACTGCCAAATACGAGTGCTATTCGGAAAGTTAGGAACGATCGGTCGCGAAATGGAAGCCACTGTGAAAATCTGACGATGCTTTTCACAGACGTTTTGGGCAGTGTGTCTAATATGCCCAATGATCGCATCAAGACGCTCTTTTCAGTTGTGAGCGCACTGTGAGCGAGTAAAGGTGCCCAGAACAACAATGTCTCCCGCCAAGTAGTAGGGCCAGCTGAGAGGCTTCGCCTTATTGAATGCAGCCCACCTAACACAACTGCCACACACTTCCTTTTTCATGGCAACTCTCAGCCGCACTCTGCAGGGGCAGTGAAGACACTCCTGCAGCCTTTTCGATGGCAAGTGTTCGATCACCCACAACACAGCCCTAATTGGCTCGTCCTAAGTATCATCTCTGTTCACATGAAACGCTGGATACGAAGACAACACTTGGGCGCAGGCTACGCGCTATAGACCAGCGTAGAGAATTATCGGAAAGCACAGGCGGCTGCCTTCTATGACGGTGGTGTTGGATATTTGGTATAACGCTCTGACAAATGTCTAAGTCGGAGCGGCGACTACGTAGAGAAGTGCCTGGAAGCTGTAGCTAAATGTGCAAATAAAACAGTTTTTATTTTAACTGTGGTTTCCTTCTCGCGACCGATCGTTCCTTACTTTCTGAACAACTCTCGTACTTCACAGTTGAGTTCCATGTTATCTCTTGTCCTTGGACAATAAGGTTCCTGTCTAGATGTGGACGTTTTTTGCTAAATTATATTGCCGTTATTTTGTCCGAGTTAATTTTGATCTTGTTATGTCTGCACCACTTCGTGGTGAGGTTCACTTGCGTCTGTAGTCTTCTGATGCTGGGGTTATGTTGGCGTCCACTCGTATAGTACATCAGCGAAATGTACCAGTTGATCGTCTGCAATCGTTGGCATGTCGTTGGCGTTGATTGTAAATAAGAGTGATGACGAGATGGAACCTTGAGGAATTCCGACCTCTACGACTTTGATTTCCGATCTGTCTGCAATCGCATTTTTCTGTTGGAGAGAGAGCTCACTGTAAGTTTAATATACGCTACTCAGAAGAATTGGGGGAACACGTGTATCAACCTCCGGTACATTAGAATAAATTTAATACGGGCTTATTGGATAGCCGGAGATCTACACTTTCAAGCTGTGCAACAACTGAAGTCATTCACCACCTATCGGCTGTGTTAAGCACCAAAGTATCAAGTGAACCCTCAGAAGAAAGTGAGTAGCGGAAGTTGTCATTTATGGATGTTGTGTTCAACCAACCACATGCAACGCGACCTCTTAACCAGTGCAAGTTGCAAGGGAAAAAAATATGTTTCAAATGACTCTAAGCGCTATGGGAGTTAACATCTGAGGTTATCAGTCCCCTAGACTTAGAAGTACTTAAACCTGGCTAACTTAAGAACATCACACACATCCATGCCCGAGGCAGAATTCGAACCTGCGACCGTAGCAGCCGCGTGGTTCCGGACTGAAGCGCCTAGAACCGCTCGGTCACCGCGGCCGGCTTGCAAGGGATTCTGGCTGATTCAATAAGGATGAACTTTCAATCGTGTTGCTGCAGATACCAAAGCCTCTCCATCTGTCATCCACAGGTTGATTACACGCTACTGGGATACAGGTCAGTTAACATGGAAAGTTGGACAAGGCCAATGACGCATTACAAACCAACGTGAAGTCCGATATGTGGACGTCTCATCGCTGCGGCGTTGTACGGCTCCTACCGAATCACTGCAAGACGATCTCAGAAGGACCACTGGAGCTGCTGTGTCCGATCAGACTGTAAGGAACAGGTTATTAGAAAGGTCCTTACGACCCAGAACCCCACTTGTCACGATAATATCTAGCAGCTCACCTTCAGTGTTGTCCTTCCCATGTCAACTGACAACTTCGTCACTGGTGAAATATGTCATTCACAGGCAAGTGCAGAAGTCCTCTGACGCAAAGCGACGGCCGTATTCGCGTGTGGAGACACCGTGGTGAGCAGTACCTGCCAAATTCTATCCAGTAAATCGAAAGATTGGGCTAAGGTTCTGTGATGGCCGGTGAGACATCTTTGTTGACAGCCGTACGGATTTTGTCGTTGTATATGATCGCCTTACGCCAGGGAGTGCATGGAACTGATCCTGTTGGACCACGTGGTCTCTGCTGCGTAAGGTGGTGGTCCTGAATTCTTCCCATGCACGATAATGCCAGATCGCGTGTGGCGGGCGTCACCAGGGAGGTCTTGCGAAGCCTGGTAATTGAAGTAATGGAATAGCCAACGGTGATTCTCGACGTAAGCCCCGTCGAACATATGTGGAACGCGCTTGACAGCCGTGTTCGTTCCACCACAGAATCTGCAAGAACTCTTAAGAGCTCTCACTGAACAATGGAAATGGATACCAGAGGGTGACCTCCTTAAACTTACACGGAGCATGCCACGTAGGTGTCAGGTGGTAATAAACGCTCACGGAGGACATACACATTACTGAAGCTCTCGAAGTTCAATGAAAAGCACACAGTTTGACGGGATGAATGATTTTTTCCACTTTGTTTTTGATACCTGTAGGTCGTTTAAGTTGTTGTTATGTAAATGAACTAGGATTTAATGATGTATTATTGCGTATTTAATTTGTTGTAGATAAAAGTATAACGTGGTAACGTACCCAGTCCTCATTTATTGCTCAGTGAAGTATGGCAGACACCTAAAGTCATGTTCCCCTGATTCTTTTGAGCAATGTAGTTGTCTGGCATCGTTGTTTGATCTCTCATTTTTCGTAAGATGTTCTCACGCCAGACCTTATCGTAGGCCTTTTCCACATCCAGAAGAACCGCAGCGGTCGAGGTTGTCATATTGAAATTCTTCGTGACATTTTCCGTAATTCTCAATACTTGGAACTCTGGCGAAATCTTCCGCTGAAACTCATATTTCTGTAGACGGATCGTCTCATCTTCAATTAAAATGTCTTGTAATCTATCCGTAATGATCCTTTCGGAAGTTTTCCTAGGACTGTTCAGAAAACTAATCTGTCTGACTGGTAGGTTGAGTTAAGTTCTTACTTGGTTTTGGAATTGGAATGACGTGTGCCAACTGCCATTTTTCCGGGAAATAGCAGTTGTGCATGCTGCTGTTGTAAATTATAGTCAATAGGACGAGTGGTTTTCTCGGTTGTTCCTTGATTGTTCATTTGTTGTTGCATCCGGCACAGTTGCTCTATTGTTCCTAAGATTCTTTAACTTGGTCTTCACTTCCCTGGATGTTGTTATAAGAGGTGCGTTCCTGGTCTTTCGTACGGCTGTCTGTTGCGCTGTTTGATTAGTTGCTATTTTGCACTCAGTTTCGCGGATGTCGAGGTCTTCTTGCATTAGTCGAGTTTGAATTTCGGAAGTCTTAGCAAAGGCTTGTGCTTGGTCGAAAGGGTCGTTTGTAAGTCTGTTTCCAGTCTCCGGAGGGTGTTTCAAGTTTTTCTTCTTCTCAGTCTTCTGATCAGTTGCCACTCATCTCTGGTTTGTAGCAGATAGTTCGACGCTTTGTCCTGCCATTGCTGTGTTTCCATTTTGCGACAGTACCTAACGGTTACTGCTAGAGTAGTTGCTCTTCCAAACGGCATCCCGTAAGAGCAAACCCGTTCTGCCTTTAAAAGTGGTTACTCGCACTTTAGGTTCTTGGGCTAAGCACGGCTCTGTTTAAAAAGAATAGACATGATCTGATTCAACTTGACTACTTACCCGACTAAACTAATGCTTTAAAACAATATGTAAATAAACAAATGTTGTAAACGTTCGGTCAGCTCAGCTCACTCACAATAACTACAAATAAAGGTTTGCCCCGAAATAAATAAGCCACAATTTTCGCGCTTGTGCGCTCACGATAAATGACCACAGATTATCGCTAAATATGGTTTAAACAATTATTTAGGCCTGCTTGTCAGAAGCGTTTTTGGCACTCTTTTACAAAGGTGGTGTCAGGTAACATATTCCAACAGTCGTTTCCGTATTTCACGATGCAATATATTTAAGTTCCGTCTGTCATTGGGGGCTAGAAATAGTTGCCACCTCTTCCAGGTTTAATTTTTCTGGTACTTGAGTTCCTGTAATAATGAAGGTAATGCCTCTTGTCGCAATCTGTTGTGTATAATTGTAGTACTGGCCTCCGTGGTTGTCTTTATTACCTTTTTGGTACTGTAGTCATTAATTGTATCTACGTCTTCCTTAGTTGTGATTTTTAAAGTTGGTCTGACGTTGTTGTTCATACATCTACCGAAACTTTTCCAATCGGTATCAGTTGTCTTCCAACGCTGTGGGTGTTTTATAGCTCTTTTGAATTATCCAATTACTTGGTGGTGATCAGAAGTAAGGTCCACCGCCGTCAACAGCTCGGGGTCACCGTTTATGCCCTTAACGGGGAACGACAGAGTGACGTACGAAAATACGGCGCAGATTCAGAATTCTTTTCTGCGTACTGGAATCTAGTAGACAGATGGGGTTTACTGCAATGAATAAAGCGAGCATTGAAGTTTTTATTTGTATTTTTTATTGAAAAACATTAATATGGGGTTATCTGAAACATGAAAGTAACATATCACCATGGTCCATACAAACTTAATTTTAGTTCAACGTAAGGATCTGCACAAAAAAAGGAAAAAAGGCGAAATTATAAATATTTAAAAAATGGCCGTTTTTTGGCCCCTCAATTTTGGCAGAAAAAGATTACTAAATATCAACATAAAAAAATCGGGTACGATGAACTGAAGGGACTTCAGTTTACTCCAAGGGACGCCATTGTAGCTTGGGCGACGACAACCACGTCTGAAAACATGGTTTTCAGAAAAACGCGTTCAAAGCTTGACAAGCATTTATCATATAAAAAAAGGGACAAAGCTTGAAATTTACGGTATATCATCGATGACTGGTCCATAATAACTATCATAATAACTATCGCCCCTACTTTCTGCTACTTTGACCTGATACGCCCTCATTTTCGTCGTCGAAGCCCTTTTCGTCTCTGAGCGCATCGCCACTGGAGTTTCTATCTTCACCCAGTAGTTCCCTCTTAAGTATCGCTACGTCCAGTACATCAGGTCGATAGTCAGTTTGTATGGGGCTATGGGTAGGCTCGAGAGGTACGTTGAGGTCGCCACCGAGAAGTACTTTGTCCAAACTGTAAAATATCGTCTGTAGATCTTCAGGTATTAGCTGGGAATTTGGTCTTACATAAGCCATTACCAATGTTACTTGTCCTGTTGTTTATCAGATGGTTGCTGTCGTTACCTCAAGTTGTTGTAATGGTCGCAGTCTTTTCTCACGATGCGTGATGTTGTTGCCGAGGAACCTTGCCGTCCCACCTCCTCTTCTAACCTGTCCGTTCAATAACATGTTCATATTCCGTAGTCTAAAGGTTTCAGACATGCGGTGATGTGTTTCTATTAATAATAGAGTGCCAGTATTGTTAGAGGAGACAAAGTACTGTAGTTCTGCTTTCTTGTTTCAAACTCCGTTCGCATTCCAGATGCGGATTCTTAAATCCTTCGTGCATCTTCTCAACATGGTCTATGGTACTTTTAGTCAATGATGTGCATCAGTTCTTTGACTAAAATAATCACTTAGTAATCGTGTCGAGTGCTTTCCTCTGCTTCCTCCCCAATTTAATCAATTTTTGGAATAAGTTACCGCTTGTTAGGGAGTTTAACAGTTTGGCGGTCTCTGATAGAGCTTCACCAGCCTCTAGTTTTTCTGTGTTGTTGTCCTAGTTTCCTGTCGTCTAATCTGCCCTGTTGTTCAGTACGCTTGAATACAGTTTTCCTCTTGAGCGCATTCTCCTAATGTATCTTGATGTTTGGTTTCTCTCGTTATTGATATGCTGGCTTGTGTTGTCATAAGTGGTTCTTTCGTCGTTCTTGGTGTCACTATTTTCAGTGCAGGCATGGTTGTAGTTTCTGGTTTAGCATTGGTTCGTGCCTTGTGGGTTCGGATGCCTCCCTAGGCTTTCTTGCATTCTTTCCGATTTGCTGGATGACCATCTTGTTTGCAATTTTCCCATTTGGATGATTTATCCTTCGGTGAGTACAAGCTTCACTTTTTTGGGTCCTCCGCATCTAATGCATCTTGCTAGGAGCCAGCAGTAGTTTCTTGTATGCGTCCATCTTTGGCAATTTGGCTAATTGCGACAAGAGGCTTTACCTTAACTATTACAGGAACTCAAGTACCAGAACAATTGCACCAGGAAGAGGTGGAAACAATTTCTAGCCCCCAATGACAGACGGAATTTAAATATATTTCATCGTGTACGCTGAGAAGGAACTTTTTGTAAAATATAATTTTCTGTTGTGACTTTTACGCAACTTATATATTTGACATCCTAGATGGCATCTAGGCTCTGAGTTTTTGGCAGAGTAATCGTAAATACAGGTTGTGGAACCAGTTGTCCAGTTTTGGGATCCTTCTCGTGATGGTGCACTTCTCGGACCGTGAAACCTGTGTTTCGAAGATCCTGCAGGACTTCTTCTTCTTCTTTTGTATGAGCGGTATCTGATGATCACTTTCAAATCCCTTTTTTCTGATTTCTGGTGGGTGTAGAACGGTATTTTGTTGACTTGGCATAAATTGAATCCTCTTGCATAGTCTTCCATGCTATGAAAATTGTGTGATATGTTTTCTCCTTTGAATATTCCGCTAAGGCTTCCTGCCATCACGTTTCTATCTTCACCCTGTAGTTCCCTCTTAAGTATCGCTACGTCCAATACATCAGGTCGATAATCAGTTTGTACGGGGCTATGGGCATGGTTTGCGTCGTAGTGGATGACACGGCGCTGCTAATTGTTTCTTCTCAACGTTGGCTTGTGGCTCTGTGGCCTGTTGTGCTGGTGGCTCATTAGAGGTTGTTACAAAACCGTCGTATTTGTTAGTTGATGTTCACCTTCCTTTTTTTCTGTTCATGTGTCCTTTGCGCAGCCTTCCGACGTATGTAAAGTACACAAGCGGCAAGACGCAGTCAATACCTTCGCTGCGTACTGACGATGGTACTCTTACCGACGACTGTGCCGCTAAAGCGGAGTTTTTGAACGCAGTTTTCCGAAATTCCTTCATCTGGGAAGGCGAATGGAATATTCCAGAATTTGAATCACGAACAGCTGCTAGCATGAATTTCTTACAAGTAGATACCTTAGGGGTTGCAAAGCAACTCAAATCGCTTGATACGGCCAAGTCTTCAGGTCCAGATTGTATACCGATTAGGTTCCTTTCAGATTACGCTGATACAATAGCTCCCTACTTAGCAATCATATACAACCGCTCGCTCACCGATAGATCTGTACCTACAAATTGGAAAATTGCGCAGGTCGCACCAGTGTTTAAGAAGGTTAGCAGGAGTAATCCATCGAACTACAGACCTATATCATTGACGTTGGTTTGCAGTAGGGTTTTGGAGCATATACTCTATTCAAACATTATGAATCACCTCGAAGGGAACGATCTATTGATACGTAATCAGCATGGTTTCAGAATACATCGTTCTTGTGCAACGCAGCTAGCTCTTTATTCGCACGAAGTAATGGCCGCCATCGACAGGGGATCTCAAGTTGATTCCGTATTTCTAGATTTCCGGAAAGCTTTTGACACCGTTCCTCACAAGCGACTTCTAATCAAGCTGCGGGCCTATGGGGTATCGTCTCAGTTGTGCGACTGGATTCGTGATTTCCTGTCAGGAAGGTCGCAGTTCGTAGTAATAGACGGCAAATCATCGAGTAAAACTGAAGTGATATCAGGTGTTCCCCAGGGAAGCGTCCTGGGACCTCTGCTGTTCCTGATCTATGTAAATGACAAGGGTGACAATCTGAGCAGTTCTCTTAGGTTGTTCGCAGATGATGCTGCAATTTACTGTCTAGTAAGGTCATCCGAAGACCAGTATCAGCTGCAAAGAGATTTAGAAAAGATTGCTGTATGGTGTGGCAGGTGGCAGTTGACGCTAAATAACGAAAAGTGTGAGGTGATCCACATGAGTTCCAAAAGAAATCCGTTGGAATTCGATTACTCGATAAATAGTACAATTCTCAACGCTGTCAATTCAACTAAGTACCTGGGTGTTAAAATTACGAACAACTTCAATTGGAAAGACCACATAGATAATGTTGTTTGGAAGGCGAGCCAAAGGTTGTGTTTCATTGGCAGGACACTTAAAAGATGCAACAAGTCCACTAAAGAGACAACTTACACTACACTCGTTCGTCCTCTGTTAGAGTATTGCTGCGCGGTGTGGGGTCCTTACCAGGTGGGATTGACGGAGGACATCGAAAGGTTGCAAAAAAGGGCAGCTCGTTTTGTATTATCACGTAACAGGGGAGAGAGTGCGGCAGACATGATACGCGAGTTGGGATGGAAGTCATTCAAGCAAAGACGTTTTTCGTCGGGGCGAGATCTATTTACGAAATTTCAGTCACCAACTTTCTCTTCCGAATGCGAAAATATTTTGTTGAGCCCAACCTACATAGGTAGGAATGATCATCAAAACAAAATAAGAGAAATCAGAGCTCGAACAGAAAGGTTTAGATGTTCGTTTTTCCCGCGCGCTGTTCGGGAGTGGAACGGTAGAGAGATAGTATGATTGTGGTTCGATGAACCCTCTGCCAAACACTTAAATGTGAATTGCAGAGTAATCATGGAGATGTACATGTATGGATCTCCGATGAGAGACTTTGATGAATTGTTCTTCGTAGTCATAATCTTGAACTTCCATTTTTACATATGAATGTGAATCAGCGTTAGAGTTGCCTTTTCTGTTTTCTTCTGAACTGCTTTCTTTCTGTAAAAGGTCTTGTTGGAATCTCCTCATTTCTCCTAATGCCGTTTTTCTTCAGTGTCTTCTCCCCTCTTCTGCCTTGTTTCTCGATTTCTTTCGTTCATGTAGGTGGGTCTTCGTTGTCTCTGGCGTAGCCATGTTGGTGGCTGGGTTCTCCATTGTTCCTAGTGGTGGTAGTGATAGTGGGAGGTTGTCCCTATTTGCGTGCCTATTAGTGTCTGACATAGCTTCGCCTACCGGCCATGAGTTGGTCACAGCTTAACAGGGGCCATCGACCTGCGTTTTCCCTCTACCAACGTCCCTAATCTCTAGCTAGTCTTGAAATATGTCTCGCCTGTCACGCCCTAACAATCTTCCACTAGTCATAAGAACGAAATACGACAGTTTTTCTGCTTAGTGTCTCGTAAATGCTCAAAGCAGTAAGTGCTTCCGGGATCCAACCTGGCTGATGACGTGTTGCTGCAGAGGCTTTCCGGTATATGCACTGGATCGCGAGAAAAGCGCAGGCGCCAAGGTGTGCGGTATAACATCATAGATGAATCATCAAGGCCGTCGACATCCCGAGTCTCCTACTGGAGAAACGGGCCACGGTCTTCGCATGCGCGACGCGGGAGAAGCACGCGCTCAAATCACGACGTAGCACGCGCGCGGGAAGAGTGTTGGCTCCCAGTTTAAATGTGAGGGCTCCGATTCCCTGTCTCTGTTAAAGCGTTGGATTCGTTGGTTTGCCAGCGCTGGTTCCCATGTCTTCCTAAGTTGAAATCCCGTGTCTCTATAAATCAAGTCGTCACTTACACGTATTTCGACTGCTACTTGGATGATGGAGTCCTAGTGCTTGGAGGCGTGTGTAGGGATCTTTTGCTCTCCATAATTCATGCTATGTCACGTGTCGGGTGTGGTGTCTATGTTCAGTGCATCTATATTAACAGTGCGATACGTCTGCCAAATGTATGACCTCCCACACTGGCACCGGATTTTGTATATCCCTGGCCTCCTTAGACCTAGGTTTTCTTGGTCCGCAGAAAGACTGCGGCTCCTTGAGTCACAGTGTGTTCCGCAAACCAACTCACACTGATCTATATCTACGAACTACCGTCACCCATCCCAAGGTAGTGTTTTATCACGGACACTCTTCCGTAGGGCTAGAGTTATCTCAGATTCAAAGAGCTTATCAGTAGCGCCTAGGCATCTTCTCTTTGTTTTTCTACCAAAGGGTTCTCTGATAAGCAGATTCGAAATGTCTTTCAACCTGCACGCATCAAACCTCAAGAACAGGTAGAAAGAACGTAGAATCCCACGAGGATGTTTTTTTGCCCCATGTAGGTGGTATGTCCTTTAAGATCGACTTTATATTGAAGAAACATCTTCCACCCTGCACCGCGACTGCAAGGGATTTTAGGTTCTGTTAAAGACAGCCGATGTCTAAGGGAGCCAGGGATATATGAAATCCTGTTGCCAGACGTGTCGCACTGTTAAAGATAGATGCGCTGAACATAGACGCCACACCAGATTAGATGAGCAGAGAAGTCTACTGTTGCTGCACACTGTCATGACATGGGACATAGCTTGAACTACGGAGAGCCAAAGATCCTTTCGCTCACCTACACGCACTGGGACTCCATCATCAAACAAGCAGTCGCAGTACATACAAATGACGACCTGATTAAGGGATACACGGGATTTATACTTAGCAAGACATGAGAACCAGCATTGGTGTTACTAAGGCATCGTTGGCCGCAGACCTACGAATATAACGAGTCGACCATGACGGGGAACCGGATTCCGGGCACCTTAAGCTGGACGCCAACAGTCGCTACGCGGGCGCTGGACCGTGATTTGTGGGCGCGCTTTTCCCGCGTCGAGCATGCGAAGACCGTGGCTCGTTTCTCCGGAAGGGGGCTATGGATGTCGACGCCCTCAATGATTCGTCTACGATAACATTATATCCCCACGCCTTGGCGCCTGCGCTTTTCTAGCGATGCAGCGCATATATTGACGCAGCAACACGTCAGTAAGCACCTGAAGACGACGAGCAGCTGTGTCGTTGAAGGATTGTTCATCCTTTACAACATTATCCGACTGAAGCAGTTATTACTTCGGGAAAGTCTCGAAAAGCACACAAAGCGTTCTGTTAGTACCTTTCCGTATTCTCTTCATTCTTTTTACCAGGTATACGGTTGCCAGTTTTTGAGACGAGAGATTGGCTTGGTTACCCGTCATTAGTCAGTATGTTTCAGCACTCTCCTGATAGCCTATCGTGTATATTTTACATATCAAACACACTGGTGAGGTAATGAAGGCCCTATCGTTTCAGGACACAGCTCTAGCCTCGCCTCACATATATTTAATGTGAGATGTGTTTGCTTAGGCCCATGTTTGACGACAATTATATAATGGTAGGTCTGATAGGACACCACGTTTGAAGTTGATGTTGATTATATTTATTAATTAATAAGTAATTGCAGTTGAATGTGGTATTTGCAGTATGAAATAAAGGGATTAGATGCGTCGTGTGCAAGTGTGTAAATACAAAATATTAAAATCGTTTTATTTTTACAAATATCGGTTTTGGACCCTGTTACATTGATTACGGTTACCATTTACTAAGTAATAGTTCGCCCATTACGTCAATGAAAATCTCACCGCTGCTGTCCAAGGTTCAGTTGTTACTTTGAGGCAAATAGAACATTGCAAAGAGGACTTTGCGCGAGTGCTTAAGTGTTAGTCGCAGTCGCAGTCGCAGTCGCAGTCGGTTGGTGGTGTAGTGGTGTCAGGTGGCACGGGTCAGTAGGCAGCATCTGGGCGGTGGTTTGTTGTGTGTGACCGCATTGTGTGTGGCTGCATTTCGTGCTAGACTCCGACAATTATCTGCTGGTTGCAACTCTGAATGACAGTTATTGCGCTCACAATCAAATTACCGACGGGCGGCCGGGTACTAGTTAAAGTGCTTCGCATGGGACCTGGCCGTGAAGTGTCCACCATGAAAACAAGCAGTGAGGTTAAAAACTCACAGAAAAGCCATCTACACTGTAGAAGGACCTCGCTGAAGAGTTTTTAAAAGCTTTCTGTGGATGTGTACATCCATCGGATTGGATAGCTCAGCTTCTTCATCTTACCAGTTAAATTATTCGGTAACAATCTTCTTGCAGTAATTTTACGCTTTTTTTCACGCTAAATGTTAATCCAGAAAAGGCCATCTCCAAATGAATTCCTGCGTCGTCCTGAGTTGCCATTCAGTTTCTCCTGGATCTGCAAAACTTTACGTTCCACTGAGTCGTCAATTTGTCGGGTGACAACAATCCCTATTGTATTGTTAACACGGATAGTATAACAACATGGATCAGCGGGTGTTCTTCAGACCTGCATCTACAGGGAGGGCAAATAAAACTGACACGGAAAATATTTCATGAGGCTTACATTAGGTAAACCAACTTACATTATACGCACACAGCGTGGATGGTATTTTCCTGTCTTAATAAAGGTGTATGAAATACACTGTCCATTCACACTGAAGTGACCATCTGTCAAAAGCCTGAATTACCGCCTCTTGCAGCGCGGACTTCTGTGACATGTGCAGGAGGGCAGCCAGTGGGATTATGGAAGGTACCAACGGGGATGTGCAGCTATGCCGACTCCAGTCCCGTGGGCAGCTACGCTAGTTTTCTCGGTTGATGATCCATGGGGCCAACAGCCTGATCGAGGTGGTCCCACAGACTCTCGATTGGCTTTAAATCCAGGGAGTTTTGTAGCCAGGTACTTCTAGAATCATCCATGTACACTGCGATCTGTGTAACACGATACACTGTCCTGCTGGTAGATGCCATTGCGTGGAGGAAAAACATACTGCATTTTGGGGTGGACATTATTACCAGGGATAGATACATACTTGTATTGATCCTTCATACCTTCCAGAATGACGAGATCATCTAGGGAATGACACAAAAACATTCCCCTGACCAAAATGCTCTCTCCTCCGGCCTGAACCCTTCCGACGATTGTTGCAGGGTTTTTGCTTTCAGTTCGATGGAGCATAAAACGTGATTCATCTGAGAAGGTCACCTGTCTTCACTCAGTGGACGTCCAGTTTCGGTATTGCCTTCGTCGCCAATGAACAGGAGTCAGCTTCGTGCATGAACCTGGCTCCTGGTAAGAAGGCTCATATGCACCAATGTTCGCTGAATGGTCGTCGAGGAAGCACTGTTAGCAGTCCCTAGGTTCATCTGGGCGGTCAGCTGCTCAAAAGTTGCACGTGTATTCCCCTGTACACATCCCAGCAGCCCTCGCTGACCCCTGTTATCTATGGCCCGTGGTGTACCATATTTGTCTCGGCGTCGGCTTTGGATAGCGTCATTCGGCCATACACGATACACCTTGACCACGGCAGCAAGCGAACAGTTTACCGACTAACTGTTAAGGAAATACACTCCTGGAAATTGAAATAAGAACACCGTGAATTCATTGTCCCAGGAAGGGGAAACTTTATTGACACATTTCTGGGGTCAGATACATCACATGATCACACTGACAGAACCACAGGCACATAGACACAGGCAACAGAGCATGCACAATGTCGGAACTAGTACAGCGTATATCCACCTTTTGCAGCAATGCAGGCTGCTATTCTCCCATGGAGACGATCGTAGAGATGCTGGATGTAGTCCTGTAGAACGGCTTACCATGCCATTTCCGCCTGGCGTCTCAGTTGGACCAGCGTTCGTGCTGGACGAGCAGACCGCGTGAGACGACGCTTCATCCAGTCCCAAACATGCTCAATGGGGGACAGATCCGGAGATCTTGCTGGCCAGGGTAGTTGACTTACACCTTCTAGAGCACGTTGGGTGGCACGGGATACATGCGGACGTGCATTGTCCTGTTGGAACAGCAAGTTCCCTTGCCGGTCTAGGAATGGTAGAACGATGGGTTCGATGACGGTTTGGATGTACCGTGCACTATTCAGTGTCCCCTCGACGATCACCAGTGGTGTACGGCCAGTGTAGGAGATCGCTCCCCACACCATGATGCCGGGTGTTGGCCCTGTGTGCCTCGGTCGTATGCAGTCCTGATTGTGGCGCTCACCTGCACGGCGCCAAACACGCATACGACCATCATTGGCACCAAGGCAGAAGCGACTCTCATCGCTGAAGACGACACGTCTCCATTCGTCCCTCCATTCACGCCTGTCGCGACACCACTGGAGGCGGGCTGCACGATGTTGGGGCGTGAGCGGAAGACGGCCTAACGGTGTGCGGGACCGTAGCCCAGCTTCATGGAGACGGTTGCGAATGGTCCTCGCCGATACCCCAGGAGCAACAGTGTCCCTAATTTGCTGGGAAGTGGCGGTGCGGTCCCCTACGGCACTGCGTAGGATCCTACGGTCTTGGCGTGCATCCGTGCGTCGCTGCGGTCCGGTACCAGGTCGACGGGCACGTGCACCTTCCGCCGACCACTGGCGACAACATCGATGTACTGTGGAGACCTCACGCCCCACGTGTTGAGCAATTCGGCGGTACGTCCACCCGGCCTCCCGCATGCCCACTATACGCCCTCGCTCAAAGTCCGTCAACTGCACATACGGTTCACGTCCACGCTGTCGCGGCATGCTACCAGTGTTAAAGACTGCGATGGAGCTCCGTATGCCACGGCAAACTGGCTGACACTGACGTCGGCGGTGCACAAATGCTGCGCAGCTAGCGCCATTCGACGGCCAACACCGCGGTTCCTGGTGTGTCCGCTGTGCCGTGCGTGTGATCATTGCTTGTACAGCCCTCTCGCAGTGTCCGGAGCAAGTATGGTGGGTCTGACACACCGGTGTCAATGTGTTCTTTTTTCCATTTCCAGGAGTGTACTTCAACTCTTGGCCCGCAAGCCGATCATCATGACCTTTTCTGTCGTCAGAAGAAAAGTCCCCTTTCCACATTACTACAACGACTGACATATTTTGTGCGTCTCCGCGATACAGTTTATACATTGGATGGGTAAAAATTAGTGGCAACACGGAAATAATTCATACTATACCTTATTGGCAGACGTTCGTTGTATTAAATGCTCTCAGTATAATCGCCCTATCTCGATCTCCATCCCCTGCACACATGGAAGGCGTCGTACACCGCCAGCGAATCCATCTCAATCGATATCTCGCAAGGACCGCCCTATGGCACGGATGATGTCTTGTCTTCTGCTGTAGCGCGAACAGGTCGTAATCGCACGGACGCGTATCGGGTGAAGACGGTGTTTGTTCCAGTATCTGACACCACCACGCATGCAGGAACTCCTGCACGGGGGTCGCCGTGCGGCGTAGTGCACTGTTATGAAGGATGATGGGATGCAGTGCCAGTAGGAAACATTGTTGAGCGCTCTGACCACAGGCCAAAAAAATGGTTCAAATGGCTCTAAGCACTATGGGACTTAACATCTTAGGTCATCAGTCCCCTAGACTAACCTAAGGACATCACACACATCCATGCCCGAGGCAGGATTCAAATGGTTCAAATGGCTCTGAGCACTATGGGACTTAACTTCTGAGGTCATCAGTCCCCTATAACTTAGAACTACTTAAACCTAACTAACCTAAGGACATCACACACATCCATCCCCGAGGCAGGATTCGAACCTGCGACCGTAGCGGTCGCTCGGCTCCAAACTGTAGCGCCTAGAACCGCACGGCCACTACGGCCGGCGCAGGATTCGAACCTGCGACCGTAGCAGCAGCGCGGTTCCGGACTTAAGCGCCTAGAACCGCTCGGCCACAGCGGCCGGCACCACAGACCACTTCAACCTTGGTCCAGGCGCGCTGTTCGTGTTTCCTTAACACGCTGTTGGGGCGCTTGAACTGGCCTCTCGCACTTCCAGACGGTACACACAGCGACTGACGCAAACGCAGCCATCGCTGCTCAGGGGACTACTTCAACTGACCACCTCAACAGCTACAGACAGCAGGCATGCCGTGTGACGCATATCCTTCATGTTACGGAAGTGTTGTCAATAATATTTATCCAACCCGTGTATATCCTTCACTGCAAGCGCTGCCACCTACCGTTTGTGAGTGGTTATTGCAAGGTGACGTTGAAGACTGACTACAGTCACATTAATGTGACGGTACCGTGTATTTTGCCAGCCTGTTTTTATGACTCCAACTTGTACAATGGGTTACTGGACAACACCTGCAGCGAGGTTTGTTCCGCCACTCTCTAACTTCTCCACCTGTGCTTCGGTGCGCCTTGTGGTCCTCTCAGGCACAGACGGAGACTTTCGGACCTAATCTCAGTGCACCAGTGCTACAGATCGGAATGTTTCGTTCATTTTACATTTAACCTCTGGAATTATATTGTACAGTATGTTTAAATAAGATTCATCCAATTTCAAATTACTGTACCTTCTATATGAATGGAAATAGAAATTCTGGTTAAATTTCAATTTCATTAGAAATTAAAAGCTTACCTTGACGCTAGTGTTAGGTAACCAGTGCAGTTGGATTTAGATCGCTTGCTTGTTAATTATCCAATGTGCGACGAGCCGGTATGGCGATAACCCAGCAACAACAGGCGTTTCTCGTATCCGTTTGAACAGGTGAACTTCAGTTACATGGCCGGCCGAAGTGGCCGTGCGGTTAAACGCGCTGCAGTCTGGAACCGCAAGACCGCTACGGTCGCAGGTTCGAATCCTGCCTCGGGCATGGATGTTTGTGATGTCCTTAGGTTAGTTAGGTTTAACTAGTTCTAAGTTCTAGGGGACTAATGACCTCAGCAGTTGAGTCCCATAGTGCTCAGAGCCATTTGAACCATTTTTTTTTCAGTTACATCTGTGCCGCGTAGCTATAGTCGTGAGTACGGCACTCAGTCTTCTGCACGTCACAGGATGCGACGATGACACGTGCAGGGTGGCTCTGAGCACTATGGGACTCAACTGCTGAGGTCATTAGTCCCCTAGAACTTAGAACTAGTTAAACCTAACTAACCTAAGGACATCACAAACATCCATGCGCGAGGCAGGATTCGAACCTGCGACCGTAGCGGTCTTGCGGTTCCAGACTGCAGCGCCTTTAACCGCACGGCCACTTCGGCCGACAACACGTGCAGTTTCAAGTTGTTAATGTAAGGGGAAGTCGGGAGGTCGCCCCATTCTGCTCGTTTCAGACGTTGAGCATAGTAAAGTGAGGTTTACATACAGTCCACAAATATCTGCGCGTCGTGTCAGCCGAGGTTTCGCAATTCATGATGCGCCAGTATCACGTGCTATTCGGTGACTTTAGTCTTTCAAACCATAGAGGATTAAGTTGCTGCAAGTCCTTCATTATTGTGGGAAACAGCAAAGTGGGAAACTTAGTGAAATAATTCTGGGAGAAGGTAGTAATCGCTTTTCGTGTTTGATGTCCAGTGATGAGATTACCTTCCATTTAAGTGGTAAAGTGAACCGTAAAACATGAGAAACATACAGTTGCAGCAACGTAGCGTAGTCGAGAACGAGACCGGCTCTCAAGAGTTTAGTGCGTTTTCCGTCGATTCGCGAGAGAAAATCTAGCCTTTGTGTGTTGGTGGCCCTAACTGTAGCAGATTAGCAAAGAAGCACTAACTAACATTGTTCCCTAGCAGATCACTCACTTGCGGATATTCTGTCCCAGGTATCGGACTTCATTCCTCACAACGGGTGCTTCAACACTAGTAAGGAACTGCTTTACAGCAGGGCCATTAGGGAAGCTACACACAATGCAAGGCGGGATAATCTGGAAAATCATACAATCAAAATGAACACGTACACGAGAGGTAGGCCGATCACAAGTTTTCGTAAATTATCACTTACAGAATGTAGCCGCTGGCGAGCAATAGACTTACTTGCTGTAGGACAAGTTGAAAGTACACATGTTCACACAACAAAACTTTATTCAGAATAAAGACCAGTCCACAGAGAGAGCACAGAAGTGAAATAACGGTATCGCTACTACAGAAGAAACTAACCATTGGTCACGCTTTCGAGGAAAGTGACAGGGGTCGGCCATAACATCTTAAACTTGTCTATCTGTAGCGCCAGTATCTCGCCCGCAGACGTAGCGGTAGTACAGTCGCAGCCACTGCAACTGCGATGTACTTAGTAACTGTAAACATCATTAGTGGTTCGTGGATGACTAACCTAGGCTGCTTCCACGTTAATGGGAGCACTAGCCACTAAATGGCGGTAACTGTCGTACGCTAAACCTCGCGATGATGACACCCCTAAAACTGCAACGGCATGGGGGTGGAGAGATGGCTCTGAGCACTATGGGACTCAACTGCTGAGGTCATTAGTCCCCTAGATTGGTTGGTTGTTTTGGGGAAGGAGACCAGACAGCGAGGTCATCGGTCTCATCGGATTAGGGAAGAACGGGGAAGGAAGTCGGCCGTGCCCTTTGAAAGGAACCATCCCGGCATTTGCCTGGAGCGATTTAGGGAAATCACGGAAAACCTAAATCAGGATGGCCGGACGCGGGATTGAACCGTCGTCCTCCCGAATGCGAAGTCCCCTAGAACTTAGAACTAGTTAAACCTAACTAACCTAAGGACATCACAAACATCCATGCCCGAGGCAGGATTCGAACCTGCGACCGTAGCGGTCTTGCGGTTCCAGACTGCAGCGCCTTTAACCGCACGGCCACTTCGGCCGGCGTGGAGAGATGCTCCACAGCTTATTTAAAGGTTCGGTCTATGAGCTACGGTGCACCTCCGTTGTATACGAAAAGGTCCTTGTAACCTACTAACAGGGGTGAGAGGTGCAACTGTTGCCGCTATACTGGGTGCCTGGAGTGGGTGAGTTCCGGCCCTCAAGTTGGGTGACTTGTACTGGCGTGAGTTCTCTGAAAGCGGGGGAACTGTCGGTGGCCGGCCGGTGTGGCCGTGCGGTTCTAGGCGCTACAGTCTGGAACCGCGCGACCGCTACGATCGCAGGTTCGAATCCTTGCCTCGGGCATGGGTGTGTGTGATGTCCTTAGGTTAGTTAGGTTTAAGTAGTTCTAAGATCTAGGGGACTGATGACCTCAGAAGTTAAGTCTCACAGTGCTCAGAGCCATTTGAACTGTCTGTGCCTCCACCACCGCGTGGCTTCACGACAGATCGAATTAACGGCCAGAAAACCAAGGTAGATTTCCCCATCTTGTGCGTTTTCTATATTAATTAAACTAGGAATGTTAAATTTCTCCACCCCCTCCAACCGACAGTCCTCTACGTAGGCAATACCTCGATAGTGTGTGTGGACTTGGGAAAATTAATTTGATAACATCAATTCAATAATCAGATTTGATGAACTGTTAATTAATTAATCGAAAGGTCTGAGTTAGGTGTCATTCTACTCGAAATTTTATTTCGAGTTCGAATCTGTGATCAGAATTAAAAGACTAATTTTGTTACTCTCTCATCCTTTCTAGTGATGACTGGTCTGGGCAGATGCAGTGGCCCTGCCACGTGCGTTTCGTCTTTGACAAAGTCACTACGCTACAAAAAGATTTATTTTTGCCGAAAATACGGTTATTGGATTCATGTACCTGTTATGTTAGCGATAGGGTTTTTTTCCACAACTACGACAGCATGCCGAAGATTGTAATAATATTTCATAACAATCAATTGCCTCAAGATTGATCGACTTTAAATGGCTTATGAATCACCATTGGCCTCCACGTTCGTCCGATCACACGGCTTGTGACGTTCTGTTGTGATGAGGGTCTGTAAAAGACTTCACACTCCCCCTCTTCGAGTAAGTTTGGGCAAACTGCGACGCCACATTGTAATAGCAGTAGCAGACATGTTGGAAAAAATATGAGACGAGATTCATATTGTCTGGATTTTTGTCGTGCATCCGGATAAGGGCACACTGAATATCTGTGAAAGCTGAAGTGAAACTTTGAAACTGTCAATTACTAACTGAAAAAGGTATCCTAAACTTGTGCATGTATTCATGTGAATCATATACACTTTTAGAATCTCGTGGTTCTTTCCTTTACTTTTTTTAGTCTATGTATAAATTAAAATGAACCCCAGTTTCTTTCTTCTTTTTTATTTTCTTTCTTTCGCTTACGCCAGAGTCCCGCACCGATCGCAGGGTCGGCGTGGTTACAGCGGATTTGGCAATGTTAGTTTGAGGGATGGCCAGATGCCCTTCCTGCCGCCACCCCGTACCCCCCACGACGGAATCAGTGTGCCTCAACTGTCTGCGTCTAGTGTAAATCGTGAAATAGTGCGGACGCGTTTCAAATGTCTGCGACGCGTGTGACGGAGGCGGAACGTGGGGACCAGCCCGGTATTCACCTAGCGGGATGTGGAAAAACGCCTAAAAACCACATCCAGGCTGGCCGGCACACCGGGCTTCGTCGTTAATCCGCCGGGCGGATTCGATCGGGGGCCGGCGCTCCTACCCGAGTCCAGGAAGCATCGCGTTAGCGCGCTCGGCTACCCTAGCGGGTCGAACCCCAGTTACTTTCTTCATCCATCTAGAAGACATATTCTTGTGAAATCGAATGAGTGTTTTTGAAACTGCGTGTAAATCATAGGATTAATTCTGATAAATGCGCAGTGGTAACAACCTTGTGTGTGTTTGTGGGACAGGCGCTGGCCGATGTGGTGAGGGCGCTGGGCTGGAGATCGTACGCGCTGCTGTACGAGGGCGACGACGCGCTTCGCAGGCTCCGCGACCTGCTCGAGGCGCGGGACCGCGGCCACCCGCCGCTCGCCCTGCGGCAGCTCTCCCCTGACGGCGACCACAGGCCAGTTACAGCTTCACATCTCACTAAGTACTTCGTTCCCTGTATCAATGCACGGTCTCGCAGCAGTGTGATTGAACAAATCGTGACGAGCTTCCGGGCTCTAAAGGGTGTTACAAAAAGGTACCGCCAAACTTTCAGGAAACATTCCTCACACACAAAGAAAGAAAATATGTTATGTGGACATGTGTCCGGAAACGCTTAATTTCCGTGTTAGAGCTCATTTTAGTTTCGTCAGTATGTACTGTACTTCCTCGATTCACCGCCAGTTGACCCAATTGAAGGAAGGTAATGTTGACTTCGGTGCTTGTGTTGACATGCGATTCATTGCTCTACAGTACTAGCATCAAGCACATCAGTACGTAGCATCAACAGGTTAGTGTTCATCACGAACGTGGTTTTGCAGTCAGTGCAATGTTTACAAATGCGGAGTTGGCAGATGCCCGTTTGATGTATGGATTAGCACGGGGCAATAGCCGTGGCGCGGTACGTTTGTATCGAGACAGATTTCCAGAACGAAGGTGTCCCGACAGGAAGACGTTCGAAGCAATTGATCGCCGTCTTAGGGAGCACGGAACATTCCAGCCTATGACTCGCGATTGGGGAAGACCTAGAACGACGAGGACACCTGCAACGGACGAGGCAATTCTTTGTGCAGTTGACGATAACCCTAATGTCAGCGTCAGAGAAGTTGCTGCTGTACAAGGTAACGTTGACCACGTCACTGTATGGAGAGTGCTACGGGAGAACCAGTTGTTTCCGTACCATGTACAGTGTGTGCAGGCACTATCAGCAGCTGATTGGCCTCCACGGGTACACTACTGCGAATGGTTCATCCAACAATGTGTCAATCCTCATTTCAGTGAAAATGTTCTCTTTACGGATGAGGCTTCATTCGAACGTGATCAAATTGTAAATTTTCACAATCAACATGTGTGGGCTGACGAGAATCAACACGCAATTGTGCCATCACGTCATCAACACAGATTTTCTGTGAACGTTGGGGTAGGCATTGTTGGTGATGTCTTGATTGGGCCCCATGTTCTTCCACCTACGCTCACTGGAGCACGTTATCATGATTTCATACGGGATACTCTACCTGTGCTGCTAGAACACGTGCCTTTACAAGTACGACACAATATGTGGTTCATGCACGATGGAGCTCCTGCACATTTCAGTGGAAGTGTTTGTACGCTTCTTAACAACAGATTCGGTGACCGATGTATTGGCAGAGGCGGACCAATTCCATGGCCTCCACGCTTTCCTGACCTCAACCCTCTTGACTTTCATTTATGGGGGCATTTGAAACCTCTCGTCTACGCAACCCCGGTACCAAATGTAGAGACTCTTCGTGCTCGTATTGTGGACGGCTGTGGTACAATACGCCATTCTCCAGGGCTGCATCAGCGCATCAGGGATTCCATGCGATGGAGGGTGGATGCATGTATCCTCGCTAACGGAGGACATTTTGAACATTTCCTGTAACAAAGTGTTTGAAGTCACGTTGGTAAGTTCTGTTGCTGTGTGTTTCCATTCCATGATTAATGTGATTTGAAGAGAAGTAATAAAATGAGCTCTAACATGGAAAGTAAGCGTTTCCGGACACGTGTCCACATAACATATTTTCTTTCTTTGTGTGTGAGGAATGTTTCTTGAAAGTTTGGCCGTACCTTTTTGTAACACCCTGTATACTATCTGATGAAAAGTAGACGGACACCCCTATGTAATTTGGATTGATCACCTGATGTGACAATAGACGGGCCTGCCAGTGTAATAGGAGGCGGGCTGTGTTGTGCTGTCAGTATAGAAGGAGCAACAGCAAGATGGGTCGGTCAGGAGATGCCAGTGGCTTCGAACGTGGACAAGTCATTGGAAGGGAATATGTGGTTCATCTGTAAAGGAGACCGCTTATAAAACACTAATACGACCTGTTCTTGAGTACTGTTCGAGCGTTTGGGATCCCTATCAGGTCGGATTGAGGGAGGACATAGAAGCAATTCAGAGGCGGGCTGCTAGATTTGTTACTGGTAGGTTTGATCATCACGCGAGTGTTACGGAAATGCTTCAGGAACTCGGGTGGGAGTCTCTAAAGGAAAGGAGGCGTTCTTTTCGTGAATCGCTACTGAGGAAATTTAGAGAATCAGCATTTGAGGCTGACTGCAGTACAATTTTGCTGCCGCCAACTTACATTTCGCGGAAAGACCACAGAGATAAGATAAGAGAGATTAGCTCTCGTACAGATTCGTATAGGCAGTCATTTTTCCCTCGTTCTGTTTGGCAGTGGAACAGGGAGAGAAGATGCTGGTTGTGGTACGAGGTACCCTCCGCCACACACCGTATGGTGGATTCCGGAGTATGTAATTAGATGTAGATTTAGATGTCACCTGAGTACAAAATCCATCCGCGACATTTCAATTCTTGCGGACAGTGGTTATAAAAAGTCGCACGAAAGCAGCAGAAGAAATAACTCGTGAATTAAGAAGCGCTACCAGCACTGCAGGTGGCGCAATGACTCGGCTTTAGGAGTTAAAAGAATCGAGTGCAGTAGTCGAGCAGCTTCCCATAAGCCACACTTTTACAGTCAATGCAAAGCGACACTTGAGGTAGTGTAAAGAGCATCGCCACTGTGCAGTCGATGACTGGAAACGATTGATTTGTTTTGTGAGTCACTCTGTAACCTGTGGCAATCCAGTGGAAGCGTTTTGGTTGGCCGAATGCCTGATAACGTTACCTGCCATCATGCGTACTACGTAGTACAGAGGAGTTGGTGTTACGGTTTGTGGGTGTTTTCGTGGCTGCGCTCTGGATCCCTTACTGCTCTTAAGAAAACGCTAAATGTGGGAGGATAAGAATGTATTTTACAGCACTTCTGCTTACAGTAGAGGATCACAGCAGAGATTATGATTACGTGTATCAGCATGTCATTGGACCCGTCATAAACCAAACCTCTGACGCAATAGTTTGTTAATAGTAACATTCCAGAAATGGCCTGGCCTACCAAAATTCCATGGAACCCAATGGAACTGCTTTGGGATGAGCTAGAACCTCGACCTCGCACCAGAACCCAGCATCAAACATCACTACCGTCTCTGGTTTTGTCCCTTGGTGACGAATGGGCAGACGTTCCGTCACAGACATTCAGACACCTCCTTGATAGTTTACCCAGCAGAGTTAAAGCTGCCATAAAGGCTAAGGGTGGACACACCCCATACCAGTGTCCACCAAAATGTATCCAAATACGTTTTAAGAGATAGTGTACATCTACGGGCTTACACACTAATACTTCTCGTTCATTTACTAATGGAAAATGATTTTCGTATTGATTTTTTTCAGTATTTCTCATTTGCAATTCCTAAATGTAGAGCGGGTTGTTCGACTAACAACTTCTCAGTTTAATAAAGGTAAAGGGGCAGAGGGAGTCCCAGTTGGGAATATCGGAGTTCCAGCATTTGCCTTACAACCAAGGGAAACCTTCAGGAAACCTTGGTCAGAACAGGGGAATTGGGTCTAATTTCAATTTAATTCTGGAATAGTACATCTCAAATAAAAAATAATATCGTAACGTATGTAAAAGTGTATTTCCTTATGTGTATACTGAATGAAGGTGACGACTTGCCCGACATTACCAATGTACTTATTTTGTTGGAGTAGTATTGCCGTGTGGATGCTGGTCTCGAATTTATCTATTTTTTTTTTTTAGTTCGCCGGCCGCTGTGACCGAGTGGTTTTAGGCGTTTCAGTCCGGAACCGCGCTGCTACTACGATCGCAGGTTCGAATCCTGCTTCGGGCATGGATGTATGTGATGTCCTTAGGTTAGTTAGGTTTAAGTAGTTCTAAGAATACGGGACTGATGACCTCAGATGTTAAGTCCCATAGTGCTCAGAGCCATTTGAACAATTTTGAAAACCGTAAAAGAGAAAAACATTTTAACAGGCGCCAGACTGTTCCCGTAACTACCACCAGTCTTCTACCGTTTACGATCGGGCAACACGCGTCGGGTTGATCTAGTGGAATACGATGGTGACAATTAGTCGTCGCAATCAACAGTGGCTTGGAAAACATTTTTGTTTAACACTCGCTACAAGTTTTATATCAATGCCTTGGTGAACAGTGGTGTGAAATTTTGGATATCTTGTAATACTGTGAATCATTAAATTGTGTCCTGTTCCGGTGTTCATAGTTAGTTTCCGTCGAATTTGATTTAACGATGATCATAATCACTCTCTTAGTTGCGTTTCTTGATTTCCGCTAAACGTCAATGAATAAAAACCAAGTGGCATCCTATGTTTCGGTAACTCTGTTTCATAGCACTGTATTCTCTTCGCCACCACCACATCAGTTCTACATCTACATGTACATGGATACTCTGCAAATCACATTTAGGTGCCTGGAAGAGGGTTCATCGAACCACCTTCACAATTCTCTATTATTCCAATCTCGTATAGCGCGCGGAAAGAACGCACACCCATATCTTTCCGTACGAGCTCTGATTTCCCCTATTTTATCGTGGTGATCGTTTCTCCCTATGTGGGTCGGTGTCAACAAAATAGTTTCGCATTCTGAGGAGAAAGTTGGTGATTGGAACTTCGTGAGAAGATTCCATCGCAACGAAAAACGTCTTTCTTTTAATAATGTCACTGACACGCTCTCCCATACTTCGCGATAATACAAAACATGCTGCACTTCTTTGAACTTTTTCGATGTATTCCGTCAGTCCTATCTGGTAAGGATCCCACGCCGCGCAGTAGTATTCTAAAAGAGGACGGACAAGCGTAGTGTAGGCAGTCTCCTTAGTAGATGTGTTACATTTTCGAAGTGTCCTGCCAATAAAACGCAGTCTTTGGTTAGCCTTCCCCAACATTCTCTGTGTGTTCCTTCCAATTCGTAATTGTAATACCTAGGTATGTAGTTGAATTTACGGCTTTTAGCTCTGACTGATTTACCGTGTAACCGAAGTTTAACGAATTCCTTTTAGCACTCATGTGGATGACCTCACACTTTTCGTTCAGTATGGTTTGGTGTTTGCTCGTCGAATCCTTCGCCTAAACGGAGAACCCAATAGGGACAAGATCAACGAGACAGCTTTAGATGACGAGAGGTAAGCGAACTTAGCGATGCTACGAAAGTGAAAAGACATATGTCATAATCTATAGTATTGATACACGCTGGCATTTCTTCAAGGTGGGTAGAGCATTGTATGACACCTATCCTGTAAAGGATTGATATTCCAATGTTATGTTAACAATCCACCTTCGCCTTTTATTTTTACGTTATAGTGGGACGACATGAGCCAAAACTATTTTGCCATGGAACGAGCCAATACGTACGCTGCTAGAACACTGTCTCACAAAAAAGTCAAGCGGCCAGAAAGCGTTGTCGGATGTCAATGTGACTTCGTACGTGTACACACCGTCGGTGGGTGTTTAAATGAACAGATGTGCATTTCTTCTCGATAGGTATAACGGCCGTAGAGTTTTATAGTGTTGTTCATGTTCAGTGTTGTTATCGGGCCTGGTAGGGTATATAAAAGTGGGAGGGGGGGGGGGGGGGGGTGAACAGCGTCCGATGCTGAGTGATCATTGTGAAGGAAACGAAGATGTAGCTTAATCGTGTGAGACATCGCTATCGCCGGCCGATTTGGCCGATCGGTTCTAGGTGTTACAGTCTGGAACCGCGCGACCGCTACGGTCGCAGGTTCGAATCCTGCCTCGGGCATGGATGTGTGTGATGTCCTTAGGTTAGTTAGGTTTAAGTAGTTCTAAGTTCTAGGAGACTGATGACCTTGAAGTTAAGTCCAATAGTGCTCAGAGCCATTTTTTGAAAATCGCTATCAACAACTGGAAGAGTTTTAAAGGAGCCTCACTGTGGGTTTCCATTTGGCCAGCTGGTTGAATGGGGCAATTCAGATTTGTCGGGAGTGCGGATCTGACGGCCCAGTGTTGGACTGCATTGATTCAAGAGGGCAGGCACACTCGTCGTCAAGGCTTCCGGTCAACCACATCTCACCACCACAAGGAAAGATCGCCGAATAGTGTATCAAGCACGTAGTAATCCATTCGCATCTGCACCTACCGTCCGAGAACTCGTAATGGACTCCCTGCAACACTATGTGTTTTCGTGCATCATTGGCCGGAAGTGAGCAGTAGCCGGATTAGGGAATTATCACCTGAAGCGTAAGCTGCCGTTATCACTACAATACAAAGGACTACGTTTGGAGTGGTGGCGTGACAGGGAAGCATTGACTGCTGATGAATGATGTGTTCAGCGATGAATCGCTTTTCTGCGTCACTCCGGATGACCATCGTCGACGAGTATGATGGCGACCTGGGAAGAGCTCCCATTTTTCCCATGTTTTGCAGAGGCACAGCGGGGATACTGCTGGCGTCATGGTGTGGGGAGCCATCAGGTATGACTACAAGTCATGATTGGTAGTGATTCAAGGAACTCTGACAGCAAAATAGTACGTCACGGTCATGCTGCTTCCTTGTATGTTACCTCGCTTGCGACAGTATCGTGATGCCACTTTTCAACAAGTCCACACTCGTCCACACGTGACATATGTCTGTATGAACTTTCTGCACGATGTTGATGCATTCCTGTGGCCAGAAAAATCCTCATATTTGTCCTCTATATAACATGTGTAGGACCAGCCCAGACGTCAACTCCATCCCAGTTCCAGTATACAGGATATCAAGAACCAGATACGAAAGTTGTGAGCTAGCATGCCTCAGGACAGGATACAACGGCTTCCAAACGTAATTAGTATATGCATCCAGTTCTGAGGGGACGTAACGTCATATTAATAAGGGGGCTCAAACGGTGAATTATTTGAGCCGAGTATTGTCTCAATTTGTAATCACTGAAATAACATCACATACTGAAAAATATAAGATACCCCCTCAGCCAGTGATTTTCATTTCATTTCCTGCTCCCCTGCTGGGTGCTTTACTTTTCTTGTCAAGCAGTTTACTTTACAGACTTCTGATTAGAAAATTTTTAAACAAAAGAGTTAAGGAATTAAAAATACACAAAGAACATTCTGAAGGAGTGTATAAGTAAATAACTCAATACAGTGAAAATTTCTCAAATGCTGCCTTTACAGAATAGAAGAAGGGAGCTACAAGGAAACTTTTGAACATGGATTTAAATACTTGGAAGTTATCAATCTTTTTTTAAAAAGTTCTGCTGGGAGCATATTAAAAATTAAACTTGTGGTATAGTGCACAGGTTTAGTGTTCACAGAATGAATGTTGCAATTTTTACTGAATGAGCCTTTGTTGTCAGCAACATATCCAATGAAGGAATATATGTACAGCGATGCTAGAGTTATGATTCCGTGAAACCTGAAAAATGGTCTACGCGAAATTCGTGAACTGACACTGCAGATGTGTCTGACTGCTCCTTTCTGGCCTAAGAATATTCTTGGTCATTGAACACAGATGGCCCAAACTATAAGAGCTTATGAGATGATAGAGTGAAAATAAGTAAACTAAATCAGCCTTTCGGGTTCAATGTCAGTAGTGACAGTGGAGAACAATCTTATAGTAAAAATAGCAGCATCTGCACAAGGTCTTGAACATTATACTTCCAAAAACTTTCCACCTACCCATTTAAATTTAAAATGATCGACTTCCCTCACTGTTTGACCAGCATGGGACAGCAAAATTTAACTTTCACAAGAGTACCATATCAGAAACTGTATGTATTGCGTTGTGTTGCAGTTACGCTTTGATGAGTTCTCTGAAAGCCAGGTGCTGATGTTACTGTCTACTCTATTAGCTACACCATTAACACTACGTTCCACATATTTCGCTGTAACACATGTGTCACTTGCGAAGACTTTTTTTTTAGTTATGTCGTAGTAAAGGCTCTTGCCGTCAACAGTTCTCAGTCATCGCCATATAAGACAATATTATTATCCCACGTCTGTCGCACCTACTTTAACCTCCTGATGGTCGGTTCCACCCTGTGCTCAGCTGCAATTAATAGCCGGCTCCTGAAGCGACTTACCATCAAGTCAGTCTTCGATTATAAAAATTACCTCCTTCCATTTACCCTGGAAACATACCCTGAAATTTTTCACTTAGGAAGAAAGCACCGAAAGAAATGCACTGGCAGATACGTTGGTGCTGAGGCGCGAAGCAAGTTATTTTTTTTAATGTTGAAGTTATTCAATTTTGGTGGACAAAACAGCGGTTTGTACAGCTTTTCCTGTCTACCACGCGACTCGGCAAATAAGCAGATGCTGGGTTATCAAGAGAAAGTTGTTCCATGTAGCGCGAAATCCAAAGCTCACACACGTGAATCTCAAGCACTTTAACCATACCAAAAATGTCTCAAATCATTAATTTTTTGAATAAATTGCAGTTCATAGCGACAGCCAAACTGTTTCATATGTAATTGATGCATAAATAACTTGTAGAGGAAACAAAATCAAGGCAGTGTTGATGTTACATTGCAGACGACTTCCATCAATCGGTACTTTATATTTTATAACAGTTCCTGTAACACAGTTCATATGATAATTTTTCATTAATGTGTATTTTACTAACAATAAAACGGTTCCTTGTTTATTCCCTGCGTTCGCCACAAAAATTCGAAGTGACTGTTGGACCACGAAAACGAACATTTTCCTTACACAAGGCACTTCTGATAAAAGAAAAAATTAATACATCCAGACACTTCACAGTAATTACTAGTTTTGTTTAGACAAAATAGGAATGGAGGAGGAAATGGTCGTGGCAACTATTGTGGATATTGTGCTTCGTATCAGGCATACTTGAGCAAGTTGGTGTTCGCCTGCTCAGCTGAGTGGTAATGTGTTTTCCCCCATGCAGCGGGTCCGGGTTCGATTCCCGACGGTTGGAGATTTTTCCCCGCTCGTTGACTTCGCATTGTGTTGTCTTCATTATCACCGCTACAGACGTCGCCCACTGTGGCATATCCTGAAATAAGACTTGCGCCCGGCGGCAGAACTTCCCCGGATGGGGCCTCACAGTCATCAATGCCACACGATCATTTTTTTTTTTTGATGAAATTGGTAAAACGTAGTGACTGCCAATGCACAATGACTGAAGCTTAACAATACTCTTCCAATGATCTAAAATGACAAAGTACTATCGGAAATTACACTCTCTGACAATTTTCTGATAAATGCTTTACACTGTCGAAAAATTTCTTTATCAATATGGTGAATCAAACTATTAGCTCCGTGTGAAATCCAAACTATATTAAAAGTCCTTTCGTTGTCCTCTTAAAGACAGAGGTGTTGTTATGTCCAGGCAATTAATGCAACAAAAGAAATCAGTTATTTTCTTCAAGTGGTTACTAGTTTCGGGTGTAATACTCAAACTCATTGTCTCCCATATTTCCTAATTTTGCTACGACGATTTTAGCAGGTAAACAGTCGTTTTTTTAAATTTTGGGTCCTAATTTGCCCAAAGATTCCTGAAAATAGGTATAAAGCTACGGAAACAGTAATCCAATCACGGGAATTGTTGTATACGAATGTGCTAGAGCGTTCATCGATTGCAAACTGCTTCTGTATTTCTTTTTGTTTCTTTCTTTTTTTTTAATTCAAAAAGATACGTGTGCTTTGCACGCAGTCCTTGGACGAAACCTGAGTGACTGGCTTTATACACAGCATTTTAAGGGATAACAAGAAGCTACGTCTTACGTCAGCTACAAATTTCACTGTAGCATTACCTATTAATGACATTTCCTCTACATGTTTGAAGTAAATTCAATAATTTTGGGACGTCCTTGTCGATGTAATTTCCTGAATCTTTTTAACTAACCAAGTAAAAGAAGCCTGGAAATCAATAATATCCATCTCACTTGTAATTTAGAGGCCGAGTCTCAAAGATCTATCTCAGTAAAAGTGCAGTGACTCTCACGAGCAGTTCTAAATCTTTGAAATAGCTTTTCTTCCACACTTTTGCGAGTTTCATTTTGGGGCATATTTCATAGTTTCTTCCACTTATAAAATTCAATTTCAGATTTTACGAAACAAAACCAGCTTTGCACAGTGCTTAACTATAAGCGTTTTCTCCCTCCTTTGCTTAACCAAATATTTTACAGCCTTTTTTGTGTTTCTGAAAGCTATTACTGTAATGTTTTCTTTGGGTTAGGAAGGCATTGCTGCTTTGTTATGGACTTTAATTAGCATCGTTGGAACCACAGTTAGAGGATCGTCCAAATTATTTCCTGTTTCTTCTAATGTTTCCTCAGTTTCTAACGAAATGTCGACATCATTCAAATGAATGTCCAAGAAGTTAACTACTAAATACCACATATGTAGGTCATCAGGAGAAGTAGGTGATTTCCATTGTCTCTCACGTTCTTCATATTTCATCTTTGGAAGGTTGAAACAATAAACTGGATTGCACATTACCGAACCTGCAAAAAGACATGCTATTAGGAAGCATATATGAAGAATTTACAAATGAAATTAATTCAGTTTCATCTACATGGTAAACAATTAGCTATATCGCAAAGGCAACTGCTAATTAGTATGGATATGAAATAAATTGCAAATTTGAGTGCATAGTAACTGTGAATGATTGTATCAGAGAAAATATCGACAGAACATGAAATCCGCTTTACAAAATTACGATCAGATTGTCGCGTTATCTGTTTATCGACGCGCCATCAACCAAGACTATGCTTCTGCCGTGTTGCGCGTTTGCTGCCTGCTACAGCTATGAAAGGGGTGTACGTATCACCAGCCGCCTGTTCAACAACAAATTTGGCAATTTTCAACATTTTTAAAGAAGTACTTGCAGTTTGTCTTAGCAGCTAAGATTTTGACGTATTCTTTCTTTTGGTACAAACAATTTCAAGGAAGGTTTCGACAGGTCAGATTGGACTGTTCCTTGTGAGCACCGGTGCTGTGACAGCCAGTATTAAAACTGACATTCAATTGCCATCTTACAATGGCGGCGAGGGGAGGGGGGAGGGGAACATTGCCTAAAGCTCTTGACCGTATAACCACATGACGTGGCTGAAAGCTAGAGAAGATTTTATTTATACGTACTCAGTTCCACGTTTCATGTATCATTAACGATAGCAATGCTCATTCAAGCACCATAATGAAGTTACAACTGCTTTAAACACAGAGTTTCACTTCCACCCCTATCTTTAGTTTCATAACTTGTGGGATATCGACTGTGTAAATATTACTCTGACTAAGAGATATCTAACCCGCCCTGATAGCTGCTCGGTGTAATGCGTTGCTTCACGAGCGGGAAGGTGTGCCCGGCACGAATCCGCCCGGCGGATTAGTGTCGACGTCTGGTGTGCCGGCCAGCCTGTGGATGGTTTTTAAGGCGGTTTTCCAACTGCCTCGGCGAATGCGAGCTGGTTCTCCTTATGCCGCCTCAGTTACACTATGTCGGTGATTGCTGCGCAAACACTGTCTTCACGTACACCTACACCATAATTACTCTGCCATGCAAACCTTGGGGTTACACCTGTCTGCTACGAGAAGTTCCCGTGTGTGGGGGGGGGGGGGGGGGGGGAGGGGGGGAGGGGTCCACTGGGGGTCGAACGGCACAATAATCCTGGCGGTTCGGTGTGCGGCGGCACTGAGGCGAGTGGACTGCTGTGGCCTGTTGTGGGGTTGTGAACCACTAAGGGCCACGACGGGACGAAGCCTCTCCGTCGTTTCTAGGGTTCAATACACACACAATACACAAAGAGATATCTAACGAATAATGTTTCTCATATTAAGAAATTACACTAGGATTACATTTTGTTTCTTTCGAACATGATACTTCTGTACTTTAAATTATTTTTCTGATTAGAATGTAGTAGGTTCAAATGAAAGTATGACAACGGCAAGTAAAAACAAAATATCGTAAATTTCACGTAATCCAACCATTGGAAATAGACATATACCACAAAATATTTTTGTTACATCATAATAGAAGTAATGGAACGACGAGTCTAGAATCGTTGCAGACACACTACCTAACCCACTTTGACTTCGAATCCAGTGACTGACCTTTTCAGTGTCATCACATCATCCTTAAGGTTAGCTTGACGTTATCAATGACCCTAAGCTCAAGACATCATCAATCAATCAATCAGTCAATGAATAACCGGAAATGAATAGCACCATCCATATCCACTCCCCTTTTTCCGCAATGGTGTTATGTCCATTTTAAATACGATCATTTCAGAAGCCTCGGTCTCAGTGTCTCGTCATCCCATCTGCATCTCTGATTCAAATGGAATGACAGTCTCGCAAGTTACAGGATAACTTGGTTAGCGACTTCCGATGTGCTTCGCTTCCGACTACGCAGTCAGCCGACTGTAGTCGAACCTAGCCACTGCAAGCTTCCACTGCTATTCTAACACCTATGTGACTGATAGCAGATGTGGACGAGACTGAGCCTTCCCATGGTGAAGGGACATACCAAGTGACTGCAAACTACTGCTTACAACTTGACACTTGAGTATCACCTCCCTGGCTGTAAGTAGTACCACCTCCCTGACTGAATACTGCATTGCCGATTTGGATCTTCACGATACCTGCTTTCCTTAATATGCCGTTGCCATCCACTTAAACACACATCTGTCTTTGAGAGCAGTGGGGCGGTCCTAATGAGTTAGTGGCGAGTCAGGGTAGGCTTTCGCCTATAGATTCCTGTTCTTGCCACCTGCACGACATCACTGCTGGGTCCTGACCTACAGGTTGCTTAGGACATATGACAGCCACCCACAGCGGTTCCTGAGGTCAACCTCCTGTAACTGTAGCATCATCACCTCGCCTGCTCAGTCTCCATGCCCACTGAAAATAATAACATGATGGTTGACAGCTACGACTAGTGATCAGAAGTGGGCCTCACACTGCCGCTCTACAACTGACAGTGCTACAACCACGCCATCACCACAGCAGCTTCCCTCATGTTGCAGTCAATTCTTTGCACAATGCATACAGGGTGGTGAGTGAGAAGTATTGTTTTATGTTTTAACTTACCTTTTCTGTTGCGTAATTCATTGACTGTGGTGGATCGTAGGGACAATCATTTTAATGTGAAGGTGACTCTTCTACAACCAGGTTAACCTGCTGACTTATCTGCTTTTAAGGGTAACTGTCATGGGTCATAATTAGCAATTGTAAGGTGTACATCTTGCAATCTTTCTGGGTACAAGCTGCCATGAACGAAGATTGTGCCAGCCATATGTTTCACTTGTTGATGTTGGGGTCCTTTGGCGCGTCGCTGTAGTGAATGTAGGAGGGCTATGATGTGCCATAAGTACTAGAGTAAGTCATAGCTTATGGTTTACTCTCTAGTGTGAACTTTGTGTCATTCCCTTTTGTACCGTACATTTCTTTATTGTTTGGGCAGTAGCAGAATATGCAAGAAGCTGGTAGAAACAAGCACTACTAGTATGTGTGATTCTGCTGCCGCCATGACGGAGTAGGTCGTAACTTTACAAGCAGATCTTGAAGAGAAAGACGAGGAATTATAAGACTAGTAGGACCGGGCAGAGGCACTGTGTGCCGAGAAGGAACAAGTACTAGGACAACTTGAGTACGTTAAGATTATACAGAGTGTTCTCTCTCCTTCTATCGATCCTGTAGCAGCGAATGTGATGTCACCTGTTTCTGGCAAGGCAACAGAGGACGATAACATCTCAGCTACAGCCAAGTTGGGCGCTTGGTCTGACGAAATTTGCCTCCGTATGATCAATTTGTGTTTGATCAGAGAGGCTGAGACATGCGTTACCTAACAAGAGACCTTGCAGGATGCACAAACATTCGGATAGTTAGGTGAGAGGTTACTACAGTGGTATTGTGAACAGAACAGTACTCGCTTGTTTATGGAGAAATTGAATATGCTAACACAGAAGCATAACGAGCCCATTCAGTCATTCGCGGATAGAATCCTTTTGTATAGCTTACGGAGAATGAGGAAATCAATACAGTGCTACAAAAAGTCAAGTACTTTTGCGCGGCATTCCCTCTGAAATGTCACGTAGGGTTAGGATACAGCATTCGCCTGATTTGGCCACAGATTAGTACAACTACACAGTTGAAAGAGATAGATACAGCTACTAGGGGACGTGGTGACTGCTGTCTGATCGCTTCAGTAATAAAATGGCACAGATATGGACATCAGGGCTATGTGCAACAACGATATCGTCAGCCAAGTTGGTCACAAATGTCGGTATTGCATGAGTAAGAAACGGGAAAATCTGTATCAGCAAAAGCGTTCGTTGAACGTGAACAGGAACGTATCAACCGTCGAAAAACGTTCCCACTGAAGTGCAGTATTGGACGAGTAGACGCAGAGATCGAATGCCTCATGTGGAGTTTCGTTAGTGTCAAGGAACATGAGATTTTAGTAGATACAGGAGTGCATGTGTTAGTCGTCACGCTAGATCTCTTGGGTAGAAAGAGACAAAGCTCTCCATATTATTAAACTTCATGCTACAATCGATCTTTCGCGTCATAGTGTTGGATTTGGAGAGACTTTTTTTTTTGGTGAGTGATACCACTTCAAGGGAGGCAATGTTGCAAGGCGCACCAATCACGAATGTGTTGCCATTTTCACTGCATAAACGCACGCTAAATATGGGTTCCCATGGTAATGTACCATCAAGTACAGTAACATTAGTTTGGGTTTCTGTGGGTACAGACGTACAACAGGAGATGTTATGTGTGGTTGAGTCACTTGAAAATAAAGGGCGTTTCTATACATCACACTATTTTGTATGGAGAAGTGTAGCATATATAAGAAACGTAGATGGTGAATGTATGATTCTGTCTAGCCTAGACAGTTTCGGTATGGATGATGAAAGTGTACCAAAGGGCGTAATGGCCGCCACAAGCATACCATAAATGATTCTGCATGATGTGACAAAGTGAGTCATCTGCAGGGCAGTGACTGGAGAGCTATGAAAGCACCACTGTTACAATTTAAGGATTTGTTTAATGCACAGCGTCCATTACCCACGACTTTAGTTACCCAACATATGAAATATTGCTCTGGTTTGTAGGAGGCCGTATCATATAGCAAAACAATTGCAACAACTCATGGATGAGTTCACTGACTAACGTGTGGCAGAAGGCACCATAGATCCCAGTGATAGTCCCGGGGGGGGGGGGGGCGGGGGCGGGGGGGGGCACCTGTGGTCTTGGTCATGCGAAAAAACCAGCGGATGGCAGGAACAAATATCACTTTTGTTCCGGCTGTAGATACCTGAACGCTCGAACCACTACCAGTGCCTATCCGATAAACAGCATCATAGAGAAGCTTGATAAGTTAGTCAGATGAAAATACTTCTCCACTAGTGATATGTGGAGTGGTTACCAGCAGATGGAGGAATCGTCGAAGGACAGACCTCAAACAAGTTTTACATTCCCATGGCCACGTTTTCGATATAGCAGAATGCCATTTGGGCTTAAAAGTGCACAGGCCGCTTTCAAAATATTGCTAAACAGGGCTTTGCGTGGCCTAAAACTTTGAAAATGTATGGCATATTTTGATGATATTATAATTTCTTTGGAATTATGTGTGAACATGTAAAAAGCTGGAGGAAGTACTGAGTTGACTACAGGCAGTGTATCTTAAGCGAAGTACTGAAAAACGTAATTTTGCACGACTCAGATACCTTGACCATGCTATTAGTGAAGATGCATGAATAACACCGCCTTTAGTGTCGGCAGTCTCTAAAGTTTCAACCCTTCAAACAACGTAAGAGTTACAACCTTCTCCCTCGCCTCTGTAATTATTACCGGAAACGTATCAAAACTTTATGTAAATTGCTAGGCCATTAAATCATTTGTTGAAAAAAGGTGTTAAATTTGAATGATCGTCAGAATCTGAGTGTGACTTTCAAGCATTGAGAAAAGCATTAACCAAATGCCCGGTACTGGTGTTTCATGATTTTGACAAAGAATCCATCGTGCCCTTGGTTGTATTCTCAGCCAGGATATACAGGGTGGTCCATCTGAAGTTTCAGATGAGGTTATCTCGAAAACTTTACGTCAGGTAAAAATAGTGGGTAAGACAAGTTCGTAAGCTCAAAGGGGGACATCATATGATACTACACGTGACCCTTGGGTGGGGCAAGGGCAACTTTTAAATCTTAAATGAGAACCCCCATTTTTTATTTCAGATTCGTATTCTCCATAAAAAAAGTAATCAAGTTTTGTCTGAAACATTTTTTAAAACCAT
This sequence comes from Schistocerca piceifrons, assembly GCF_021461385.2. Classification (NCBI taxonomy): domain Eukaryota; kingdom Metazoa; phylum Arthropoda; class Insecta; order Orthoptera; family Acrididae; genus Schistocerca; species Schistocerca piceifrons. Next base: position 281,966,300 of record NC_060149.1, read on the forward strand.
TGACAGATGACGCTGAAATCGAGAAACATTAAAATTGGGGAAGAGCTCCGATTTATTTAGAATGATCCGAGAAAGACGCATCAAATCGATACAAAATTTGCACCAATTCTTTCATTACGCCAAATTAAGCTATTTTGTTACAAAATGTATCCTACCCGCTACAGTTTTTGATGGAGAGACGCGGAATGGTATTGAAATCTCGTTAGGGAACTCTTCACAATTGAATTACTCATCCGACTGTGGCGCTACTGTGGCCAAACTGCAAACTATGGCTCAGTATAAAGGTTCGTGCAATGCGATCAGACATCATTTCCACTTTCAGATTGTGAAGCGTAAACATCAACTGACGAAGGTAAATCATTCTTTAGCGAAACATGGCTCACTATCCTCCTACAGATATTGTTGATATGATGTCAATTTTAGGTGAAGGCCATAACAATTACACTGCAGCTGCGCAATTGTATGCGGACCGTTTTCCAAACAGATGACATCCAAGCGAAAACATTATTCGAAATTGCACTCAACGAGCTCGAAATGGATATACGCATCGTCCAACTCATCATCGCGAATACAATGAAAATGACGCTCCTACCCTTACCGTTCTCGCCTGTGTTCAACTTGTAACGCTGCGCTTTGGGGCACACAACACTCATTACAGCCTGTACTATGGTAAGTTGACGGGCTTCACCTTATGAGAAAGGATTTTAGTATAGAAATTGACCGCGTGTACCTGAATGGAGGCAAATCAGACTTACACCCACTCGGTAATAACAATGATACGTCAAGTAAGTCCGAAATGCAACTACACGTCAGGACGGACAAGAAACAACACAGAAGATGCTACCAATTTGTTAATTATACGGTCGCCAGCCTAATTAGGCATTAACTGAGTTTCTTCCCTGTACAAGTTGATGTACGTTCATGCAAAACAACACGTAATAACACTGCATAATATGGTAAATTTTAGAACCAGAAAATCTACTGAACTGATAAATTCACTTTCTATATTGATATGAATAAACCATAAATACACTCCTGGAAATGGAAAAAAGAACACATTGACACCGGTGTGTCAGACCCACCATACTTGCTCCGGACACTGCGAGAGGGCTGTACAAGCAATGATCACACGCACGGCACAGCGGACACACCAGGAACCGCGGTGTTGGCCGTCGAATGGCGCTAGCTGCGCAGCATTTGTGCACCGCCGCCGTCAGTATCAGCCAGTTTGCCGTGGCATACGGAGCTCCATCGCAGTCTTTAACACTGGTAGCATGCCGCGACAGCGTGGACGTGAACCGTATGTGCAGTTGACGGACTTTGAGCGAGGGCGTATAGTGGGCATGCGGGAGGCCGGGTGGACGTACCGCCGAATTGCTCAACACGTGAGGCGTGAGGTCTCCACAGTACATCGATGTTGTCGCCAGTGGTCGGCGGAAGGTGCACGTGCCCGTCGACCTGGGACCGGACCGCAGCGACGCGCGGATGCACGCCAAGACCGTAGGATCATACGCAGTGCCGTAGGGGACCGCACCGCCACTTCCCAGCAAATTTGGGACACTGTTGCTCCTGGGGTATCGGCGAGGACCATTCGCAACCGTCTCCATGAAGCTGGGCTACGGTCCCGCACACCGTTAGGCCGTCTTCCGCTCACGCCCCAACATCGTGCAGCCCGCCTCCAGTGGTGTCGCGACAGGCGTGAATGGATAGACGAATGGAGACGTGTCGTCTTCAGCGATGAGAGTCGCTTCTGCCTTGGTGCCAATGATGGTCGTATGTGTGTTTGGCGCCGTGCAGGTGAGCGCCACAATCAGGACTGCATACGACCGAGGCACACAGGGCCAACACCCGGCATCATGGTGTGGGGAGCGATCTCCTACACTGGCCGTACACCACTGGTGATCGTCGAGGGGACACTGAATAGTGCACGGTACATCCAAACCGTCATCGAACCCATCGTTCTACCATTCCTAGACCGGCAAGGGAACTTGCTGTTCCAACAGGACAATGCACGTCCGCATGTATCCCGTGCCACCCAACGTGCTCTAGAAGGTGTAAGTCAACTACCCTGGCCAGCAAGATCTCCGGATCTGTCCCCCATTGAGCATGTTTGGGACTGGATGAAGCGTCGTCTCACGCGGTCTGCACGTCCAGCACGAACGCTGGTCCAACTGAGGCGCCAGGTGGAAATGGCATGGCAAGCCGTTCCACAGGACTACATCCAGCATCTCTACGATCGTCTCCATGGGAGAATAGCAGCCTGCATTGCTGCGAAAGGTGGATATACACTGTACAAGTGCCGACATTGTGCATGCTCTGTTGCCTGTGTCTATGTGCCTGCGGTTCTGTCAGTGTGATCATGTGATGTATCTGACCCCAGGAATGTGTCAATAAAGTTTCCCCTTCCTGGGACAATGAATTCACGGTGTTCTTATTTCAATTTCCAGGAGTGTACATAACACCACACTACAATGTTTACTACAAAACTTCGTAGTGGCTATTGATCTGATTAAAATCGGGCATAGGTTACCCTAGAAATAGCACTTTCGAAACACACACACAATGTCAATTTTGATAAAGGTGAAACACTGATAAATTTTGGTTTTTTATATTGACTTTAACTTTGCTGATCAAATCAGTCTAGAATACTTCAGAATTCAAATGAATAAAAAAGAAGGGGGGGGGGGGACCTTGAAACTGTTATGATCACTGTATTAAAACAATTAATTACTGAAATCATTATGCACTCAAGATTTCCAATATATGAGTTACTACTCTTTTTGTCTTATTTCCTGCTCATTTAAATACCATTATATCTGTCTCGAAATAATTAAGTTTCATTACTAATTCAATATCAAAATTATCTTCCCACTTTGTCAGACCTTTCTTATTCGTCTATTAGTTCATTAACAAAAAAATTTCTTTAAACATCATTCTAACATAGCTAGGTCTGCAGGTAATTATTATTAACACAAACTTTAATTTTTCATCTTGGGACACTCGGATTGCACAACATTTGGAAAGGACCCTGTCTAGGTTAGTTGTGAGGATAATTAAATGATAGGACAGTTCTGGTAAAATTTAAGTTGTTATTGAATAGTATGGAAGAAAAGTAACGCTGGTCCACACGAATACAGTACTAAAAGTTTCAACCTGTTTGTATCGATGTGTCGGTTGGCAGGCGGCGAGATGGCGAAGCACAGAGCGCACATACAACCACAGCAATGGCTCTTGATGTATCGGCACTTTACTTCTTCATAGCGTCGCAATACTTTTCCATTTAGTGCCTATGGAATTTTGCCATGCTGTATAGGCGTCGGAACGGCATATCCGAGGCTCAATGAAACTACGTCTTCCAGGAGAGCCTCCTCGATCCAGAACGTGTTGCTCAGACCAATGCCCAACTCCGACTACTACTGCTGAGCCCGTTATGCCGTGCAGTGCCCGTGTGCATTTTCCCGCGCTCGCCTGCCATCCACCTTTTACTGCTCCCCTACAGACAGGGTATTCACCCGAGGTTTTGCATTCTACATATTCTAACACATTGCCTACGTATGGACCAGACGCACAATTACAATTTTAACATCTTACAATAGTTTCAACGTTTCTTACATTTCAATTCTGTTATAATATTGCTTGAAATTTGACATAAACATTAATATTCACATCGAAAATTGTTTACAGTTTCTTTAACATAATGGCATGAAACAAAAAAAAAGAAATGAAATCAGAACATCGATTACACTAATTTATCGAAAATCAGAAGAAAAAATTATTATATGTACAACAGTACAGCGTTGTTGTTGTTACAAACTGGATCGCGAAATTAGTAGTCGTGCGATTCAGAGACAAACTGGAATACCGAAATCAACTGTTTTGAGGATTTTGAAGGCACATAAATATCATGCGTAACATATCGCACTGACACAGGCGTTAACGCCGAAAGATATGCAGATAAGCGTGCATTTCTGCCAATAGGCCTTGGAAATGATAAGAGGTGACAATGATTTTTTAGATACGTTTTGTTCACCGAAGAAGCCACGTTCAAAAACAATGGCCAATTAAATCGTCATGATTATCATTGTTGGTCCCTTGTCAATCCACACTGGCACAGCCCCGTTGACAAACAACACAAATGGCAATCAATGGTCTGGTGTGGAATTTTAAACGGTTACTTGATAGGACCGTATTTTTTTGACCGAAATGTTACTGGGGAATCTTATTTACAACTTCTCCGGGATGATTGGTTGGAGCTAATTAAAGATGTTGATTTAGAAACCATGCAACGAATGTGGTTCCAACAGGATGGAGCAGCTCCCCATTATCCTAAAATGTGCGGAACGTTTTAAATTTACGGTACCCTGGTCGGTGGATAGGACGCGGTGGACCAATTCAGTGGCCTCCACATTCACCAGACCGGGTTATTTAAAAAATGTTGTTTATGAAAGACAGCCCACAACCCGAAACGATATGGAGCAACGCATTCGAAGAGCGTGTGCAGCCATACCACGGGATGTGCTGCTCAGAACTGCGGACAACTTTCGCAGACGATTGACTTTATGCATTGAAGCAAATGGGGATAATTTTGAACAATTTCTTCGTGGCTAATTTCATTAATTAAGCACCCCAAATTGTGAGAGGCAAGGGGACTCACACTAATGAAGCACCCCATGGGAACCTCATTGTACAACGTCCATGTCGTTGTTCCTTGGTAACGCTAAAAGTAGGATACAGTACATTTTGTACAAAAATAGCTTAATTTGGCGTAGCGAAAGAACTGGTGAACATATTTTATCGATTTGATTCGTCTTTCTCGGATAATTATAAATAAATCAGAGTTCTTCCCCAATTTTACTTTTTTCTCGATTTCAGCGCCATCTGTCAATGGTTTAAAATAATGTTTCAGACAAAACTTGATTACTTTTTTATGGAGAATCCGAATCTGCAACACAAAATGTGTGTTTCCATTTAAGATTTAAAAGTTGCCCCCCGCTCCACCCAACGGGGCGGGGGCTGGAGGTCACGTGTAGTATCATTTGATGTCCCCCTTTGAACATACGAACCTGTCTTACCCACTACTTTTACCCGATGTATAGTTTTCGAGATAATCTCATCCGAAACTTCAGATGGACCACCCTGTCGACAGTAAAGAGTATCCTGCAGAGTATGCAACTTAACAGCTCAACAGTGCGAAAAGCAATTAATCTACCACAGAGAAGGAAATGTTGTCAATGATCTATGGGATCGCTTACTTTTGATGCTACCTGTACAGACAGAAAAACAGAGTTGTCACAGACCACACTTCACTGAAAGGACTCTTTGGTTTGAAGGAGCCCTCTTGCAGATTGATAAGGTGGGCTCTTAAGCTGAATGAGTCAGACTACAAAGTCATTAATAAGCCTGAGAAGAAACACAGCGCGAATACTTCGAGCTGCAGGATTCCAGTGCTACAAGCACTTAGGAAAGCTGTGAGGTACAGGAAGAGAACGCAACAAATTACGCAGACTGTCAGGTATTTAGGTCACAGGTGCAGTTTATAAAACATGAGGGCCTACTATGCAAGTCAACAAAATGTGGACCATGCATAGTGGTTCCACTGTCACTGAGGAACAAGGTGTTGCAACAGGCACATGACCATGGGTTGTTGGGTCATGGTTATCGAGGACCGATGGACAGAAGGACAGCAGAAAAATTTCGATGGTGGACGAGAAAACGAGATATGGACCAGAATGTTCGAAACTGCATACCATGTGTGCAACGGGGCAAACTCAGCCATAACAGGATTCTTCTCCAAAGATTGCTGGATGCATCAAAACATTTTCAAATAATAGGGTTTAATATTTTGAGTCCAGAAAGAACGTCAGCTGGTAATAAGTATATGTTAACCATTATTCATCGTTTTTTCGCGATTTATATCTATTGATTAAAACAGTGAAAATTTTAGTTGGTAACTTGATCTTAACATTTACTGAGGAGGTCATTTCTATGACGATATACACCATCGTATTTCATCAGAAAGTTTTCGGTTTTCCCTTTTGGTGTGTAAGAATTGGTAACCAACATTCACTGGTCAACTCTGAAATGTGGAAGCTGACTTACACGCTGCCCCATACATCCTGTCTTTCCAGAGCCTTCATGTTTCCTTGTTTCACTCTCTCCCTAACTTCGCATACTTTCTTCGCAGACTCCTTTGATGACTCAATGTCGGAACCTAATTAGGTTGCAACATGTTGGTGGGAGATGGCATTTTCCCTCTACAGAAAACCTCGTACGGTGAGAAACGAGTACTAGTACGGATCCTGGAACTTGGAATTGTACACACTGGCCACAAATTGGAGATCTTTGTCCCAATTTGTATTTTGGCTGTTAACGTAATGACTCATCACCTTGGGGATTGTTTTATGAAAGAGTTCGTTTAGCCCATTTGCTTGCAGATGGAAGGAGACTCGCCCATAGACTGTGAATAAGAATTACACAGGACAGGTGTTTCACCAAATTGGATAAGAAGTTTGTGGCCCTCATAAGTCATTACAGTTTTTGGCACGCCAAATTTAAGACTCCAATTATTGACTAACTCTGAAGCAACTGTAGTACCCTGCTGGTCAGGAATTGCTGTCTTAGATATAAATCGCGAAAAATGATCAACAGTCGTTAATACATACTTATTACCAACTGACGTTCTTTCCTTTTCGGAATAGCAAGCGAAGAAGATCTACAAGGACTGAACACTACAATAGTCAGGAGCAAGACACAGTAGGAAGTATTAAGACCACAGTAGAGTGGCTTACAACACAGTTAACAAATTTGTTGCTAAATGTGTTGAACAATACTAACGTAATACACTAGATAGCTACGGAGCTCACATAGTGTGTGTTTAATACGGCGGCAACAGCAGACAAACCCTGACAGTAATTGAGAAACATTAATTACAAAGGAGGATCAAGATTGATCGTGGAAGTAGGAATCTTTATTTCTTTTGCAATTCGACTTCAATCACTGTGTGACCACCATCAGTGCTGTAGATAAAACAAGAATAAAATAATCAGACTACACTATGACATATTACATCTGCCCGACTAAGCAAGTAAGAACATACAGAAGAGATCGTTTGCATCAACATTCGAAGTATTAAACCTCTGTGCACTCATAAATGCAAGCAGTGACACTGCAATGTCTGCACATATTATTGTCAGACCGAAGGTACAAAATCAACTGGGCTAGCTGCTTAAAGGGACTTACGTGGCTATGCTCATTGCCAACGTTGGACGCAACAGCGCCCTCGCTAATGATCATTATTGCATCTTCCATTAATGGAAATAGAAGACATAACGAAATATAATATCGAATCCACGCACACATCAAGAACATTAAAAGTAAAACTCTGTAGAATTAATAGCAAAATAATAAAGCTGACTGTCCTCACGCCTTCTGGATTGTGTTTCAGGAACCATGTCACAACATATGTGGTGTAGCATGAACCATACTAGAATTATCCAACTTACTTTCAGTGAAAAATGACACATTCATATTCTGTTTTATAAAAATTCTAGCTATGCTTGGGTTGCCCGGTAATTAATAACATTAATAAATATGAGCAGCTGTAGGAATCACGTGTATACAGATTGGCGCGTTCTGCATGTGATGCCAGTAATATTGGGCAAACTGTAAAAAGGCGTGAAGTGAGGTTCCGCAAGCATGTGACATTGGACAGGAGGGATAGAGCAGATAAATCTAACTTTGCGGTATATCTGATTGTTAATGGCCATGCCCCCCCCCCCCCGCCTCCCTCCCCCCCTGACCAGGCATCAGAATTAAAATTGTTGTACAGGGGTGAAACAGGAAGATATCACGACGTCCTTGAGGAGGTGGAGATATTTCACAGTAAAAAGTTGGCCAGATGTATGCTCTCGCTTTTGGGATTGCTTCACATCATTTCTGGTGACGACTACGAAAAATGAGACACCGCAGTCTAACGGACGGGCAGTAAGGGCTACATAGTTCCCCTTATATCACGTCACTGCAGCAGAACACCGTATGAGGAGGAGTGTACACAGTTACTCTTTGTTCCTTTTATGTTTCGATGAGAAACATTTCATAACAGCAAATTGTAATGTCGTACTGTAGACTAAGTCTCAACTGCAGTAAAAGTGAGTAATCATTTTTCAGATTCAAACGCCAAGAGAACGTTATGGAAATACATGATGTTAAAGTCACTTTACCTAAATATGATTACGAGAATTTTCTGTTCACGTTTTTATAAGGTCTTTTTCTAAAAGGTTTTAGATGGTGTTGTACATATGTTTATATCTATGTGGTTTTTATACGTCATTCAAAAGTATATGAGTGTCAAAATAGATGCCAGTGGGTGTGAATACAGTCACTATACTTTAATATGAATAATGACGAATTTGTATCTTGGTTTTTAAAATTTTTTTACACATTGTCGTGTATTTTTATATCTTATTTGTATTTTAAACATTGTCTGTCATACAAGCGTTTGTAATTGTAAGAATATAGACATTTAATGTCAGAGGGCATATTAGTGTAGCCCAACTCTTGTTTCACTGAAATTATTTCAATGTTACGTTAGTATAATGATTGCAATACTGTGTTCTAGTACGGTTCATGTTACACCACATTTCTTGGGACATGCTTCCTGAAACATACTCCAGAAGGCGTGAGAACTCTTAGATTTTTAATTTCCTATTAATTCTACATATTTTTACCTTTAAGTTTCTTGATGTGTACGTGGATCAGATATTATATTTCGTTATGTCTTCTGTTCTCATTAATAAAAGATCTTGTAGTAATGATGATTAGATAGGCTGCTGTTACACCCGATGCTGCAAAGAGCATTGCTGCCTAGGTCCCTTTAAGCTGCTAGACCAGTTGATTTTAAAGCTCCGGTCTGACAAGAACTCTTCATTAACGTGTGCAGACATTGCAGTTTTACTGCTTGCATTTATGATTCCACAGGGGTTTAGTACCAAGTATGTTGATGCAAACGATGTCCTCTGTATGTTCTTACTTGTATAGTTGTGCAGATGTAATATGACATACAGCAGTCTGAGAATTTTATTCTCATCATACCCTTCAACTCTCCCATACCTACCTCCAACGCCACCTGAATCTCCTAGTCGAGTGGTGTAATACGTGGAAACTTCACGTTAACTCGCAGAAAGGCCAAGCCGCCATCTTTTGATTACACCAAACGGTGTTACTGTCGTCCAGATTTTCGTGTCTCCATCGACAACCAACCGATCCCTGTGACTAACACAGTAAAGTATTTAGGACTAACTCTCGACAGACAACTAACATGGAACGCACAGCTCCTTACCATCCAACACAAAGCCCGAAACCGACTAAAACTGCTAACAGGCCGCACACGTGGTCCACAGCCTTCTACCATTATCCTCACCTATAAATCCTTCATCCATCCCATCCTAACCTTCGCTAACGTTTCCTGGAGCTCTGCCTCCCCTAAATTCTATAAATCCCCTGAAATCCTGGAAAGACATGTACTCCGCATCTCCTTTTGCATCCACCTATCTTATCCAACTCGTATCCTGTACCAGATTCATCCACTTCCCACACCTTCTTCTCTTCCTACAGCACTTTCGATTCTATACATTAATCGTAAAACCCAGTCCGAGCATCCAATATCCCACCCACTAATCACTAATCCACGTACCCCGTTGCGCCACTCCATCCATGTTCCATCTTCCATGCAACTGCATGCCTTATCCATCCTCTCCCGCCGGAATGTTAACAAACTCCCGCTCCCCAACAATGAAATCTGTCCCAAGAGATACCCCTCATTCCATCCCTAATCACAACGCTCCACCTCCCTTCATCCTCCAATTTTCTCCTTCCCCTTTCATCCATCTTGCTGACTTCTAGTCGCTACCTGGGGTTGTACAAGGCCCCGTAGTCATACTCATTACCACACCTCGATCATGGCAATTTTATCGTATGTCACATGGGATCACCATGGCATCATTCATTTCAAGAGTGACTGTATTTTCATTGTAATATAAAACCGCCAATCAAGTTTTAAAAACCATCAGTACAGGGTGTTTGAAAAAGAACTCCCTAGTTTTAAGTATAAATTTAATGGGGAAATTAATGAAAAATTACATCAATGAGCACGTATCGTGTAAGAGACTTCCTTCACATTTTGTTTGATGTTAGGAGACGTCAACGTGGAATCGAATTGTTGCTCTGCACACATCGAGACGATATTCTACTTCTCGTAACGTATTCACCAACATTTCATGTGTAACTGTCCCAACCGCTGCAACGATTCTTTCCTGTAAATGACTGATGTCTCTGATCCTTTCACTGTACACAACATTTTTTAAGTGGCTTCAAAAGGAAAAGTCGAGTGGAGCTAAGTCTGGGCTTCGAAGTGGCCAAGGTATTGGGCCAGCCCTGCCTATCCACCTTCCTGGAAAGCGAGTGTCAAGAGCCGCACGCGCATGGTTACTGTAACCAGGTGAGGCGCCATCTTGTTGGAAAAACACAAGCCCCTTTTCCGCTTCAATGTCGTCCATTTGGGGAAAGATGTACTCTTTCAACATGTCACAGTAAACGTCCTTGTTTCTTGTTTTTTCTACAAAAATGAAAGGACCAATCACACGATGTTCCATCACACCGCACCAGATATAAACTTTGGGAGAGTCACGTTGACGCTGAATAACTTCATATGGATGCTCTGCCCCCCAAATTCTGCAGTTATGACGATTAACTGTTCCACAGACATGAAATACAGCCTCAGCAGAAAAGAGAATCTTTTTAAAAAATTGACGTCATCATCAATTCTGTGTAGAAAGTCAATAGCAAACTCATACCTTCCGATTTCATCAGTAGGTTTTATATCATGTACCAGTTGCAATTTGTATGCATGCAGTTTAAGTCTTTCACGCACATCCTGCACAGTATCTGTAACCACCCCTGATTGTAGACTACGACTGGCCAATGATTACTTTAGGCTCCGAACACACGAAACACGGATCTGTTCAACAACATCTTCAGAAGTTCTCAGTCTACCTGGTGATTTTGCTTTTAAAACACTACCGGTTTCCTTGAAAGACTTTAGCCAATGACAGATAATTTTTGCTGTGGGTGGTTGACCACCATACTGACATCTAAAATAACGTTGCACTGTTATAAGTGACTCAGTTCTCACAATCCAAATAACACACTACACTTTCTGTTGCGGAGTACACATTGTTGCTGAGTTGCTCTGCACTGCACTGCACTGCACTGCACGCACACCTGGACTGAACCGAGGGAACAGAGGAAAAAAACGGAAGCGGTGCATTCTCGAGGTCAAACAGACCTGCCAAATGGAGGGGAGCGAAACTTGGAGAGTTGATGAATCAAGCACCACAATCTAGAATGGTGTATGTTACTTTGTACATATTAAAACTAGGGAGTTCTTTCCAAAACACACTGTATTTTCATCTATGGGTATTTTACAAATCCTCGTTTATTGTCACTTGTTCTTATGTAAAATTTGTCACTATCGGCCACCTGTTCCAAGTTTAACCATTTTTAGATACAGTTTTTGTAACCTTTGGCTTAAGGGCGGTGTTTTCCTGCTGCCAGCCCGCCCCCATTGTGGGGAAATAAAATAACAATAAAAAAGAAAGTTATTTTATTCTTGTTTTATCTAGAGCTCTGATGATGGTCATACAGTGATTAAAATCGATTTGCAACAGAAATAAAGACTTCTTCTTCAACAACCAATGTTGACTCTCATTGGTTGTTAATAGAGCTCCTGATGGAGTACCCATTAAAAAAATTCAGTAACAAATAAGTGGATGAAACGATGAATGTCATGGCTCAAGACTTCAAGTAGTAGGATTGCAGGAAGTGGTACATCATGCAGTACGAGGACACTTACGTTCGGCATTGATGCCGGCACAATAGTTTTTGGAAGGGTTATGCCAAGCTCAGGAGGACTTACCAGCAGAGCTCCGGAATGTAGTTGAGTTGACACAAGAAAACTTAGCACTATTCTACTCGTATCATCTAGCAACTGTTGACGTAAAGACGGACAGAGCAAGACTGCTCCTATCAGTCTGATTCGCGGTAGTACATAGAAACGCACATTACCAGTACTACATAGTTTATCCATACCCACTGAAATGGAAAACCGTGAATAAACGGCTGCAACTACAGACTAAGGAAGTATTTGTGATTTTGTAACAAGGACATCCATATGCTCTTGCGATATCAGAGAAACTGCGAGAGTGCAGAACAAGAAGTGTTTCTCTTTGTCCGATTAGAGTAGTTCGAACACATGCATGGTCATGCGACGTTCAGTTGTTAAGAGGTGAACTTCGCGCAGTGCAATGCCATAGGGAAGTGCTGGAACTTTAGCACGTACCCACTAAATTTACTCAGTCTATACGCCGCAGATCGTAATCAGTAACTTTTACGATGATGGGAAGCTTAGGGGCATGAAAAGAACGTAATTTCAGAACAGTAGTATCTTGATCAATGGCACGACTTGTAATGTTGTTGGGGTTAACTGTCGTTTACCGGCACTATTACTAATATGACCATGATCAAGTTACCGACACCAATGTTGTACTGGCCGAAAAAACATTTGAATATCCTGACTACCCAAAATCTAACCTCTCTTAATGATACTTTGAATCCGGAACTCGTACATTCAGTAGATGAATTGACTGCATCGTATTACTACGAAACAGATATTCAGTCACATCCAACATTTCTGGGGAAGGCAGCATCAGACTATCTACTACTAGGATAGCCGTGTTTGTTATAGTTACTTGTCTGCTCTACCTACACCAGAGGCAAAAAGCTACCACTTCTAAGACCTACCTATGTATCAGATCTCTGCAGAATGACTTGACGCCATAACAGAGACGTAGGAACTGAAACCAGTTGTACCAATACATGTTATTAAATTACATGAAGTAGTACGAGGAAGATCTCGACAGTATTAGTTAGTAAAACCTAGATTTAAGTGGGAACAAATAATGTAACTCGCTCTTGTGAGACATTAACCGAGACTGCACAGTGTAAACCATTGTAAATGTATTCTGTGTAAAATAAAGTTATTCTGGGATAACACCAAAGTAAAATTTGAGACGAATTTCTTGAAGAAGGGAGGACTGTTCCAGATCAGATCCAACTCCAGGGTGCACACATACATTTTTAAAGTTATTACTTGCCGCAGACGACAAAGAATGAGATCGGGCTGTTACCGCGTGTCACAATTTGTATCTGGGGCATGCAAAGTGTGCCAGTGTTGCAGAAGTCAGGGCGCCACTTATATTTCGACACGGAGCCGAGCCGTAATCGAGGAATGCAAACGGCACAGGATGACAGCACGCAATACATTATTCTGCGAGCCTTGCAGTACAGAGCCATAAGACGCAACCTTGGACTTCAGCCGCTCCACAGCGTCCTATCACTGATATAAAGTGTTTAGCCAAGGGAAGCTGACAATAACTGAGACACCACGGTGCGCATAATAATTCTGCTGACTCCTCCAGATGATGAGGACAAATCACCATATTGCCAGCCGTGATGGCATTATGTCCAGCTTAAATACGACCGTTTAAGAAGCCTCAGTATAAGTGTCTGGTAATCGTGTCTGCATTTCTAATGGTGACGGAGTGACAGTCTCGCAAGTTATGGGTTAGCTTGGTACCTGAATTGTGACGTACGTGAGAAGACTACACCTCCGAGACCGTAGCCAGCAGGCTGTAGTGGAACCTAGCCACAACAAGCTGATACTGCTATTTGGTCAACTCCATTACTGACAGAAGTTGTGAACGAGCCTGGGCCCTCCCCTGGTGAAAGAACATACCATGTGACTGCAAACTACCGCCAACACCCTGTTGGACGAGATACCTGAGTGCTACCTCTTACGCTGTTCGTAGTATCACGCCCATGGCTGTATGCTGTGTTACTGCTTTGGACTTTCGCCTTCACGACCTCCATCGTCCGTGATACGCTGTTGTCACCTGTTTAAGCACATGTTCGCACCGCGCTGGGGCGGGCAACACGAGTTATTGACGGGTTAAAATGGTTCAAATGGTTCTAAGCACTATGGGACTTAACAGCTGAGGGGAGAGAGGGGGGAAGGGGGGGAAAGAGATGTGAGAGGGGGAGAGGAGGGAGAGGGAGCAGAAGGGGGAGAGGGGTAGAGGGGGAGATGTAGAGGGAGAGGGGGAGAGGGGGAGGGAGGGGGAGGAGGGAGTAGGTAGAAATGATTACTAGATATCACAGTATTTGACGTATTAAATAAATAGAAGTGTGTGTGTGTGTGTGTGTGTGTGTGTGTGTGTGAGTGTGTGTGTACATATACAATGCATATCTTCGACCCTGTAGTCATTTGAACTTCATACCAAAGGTATGTATGTGTATATATGTATGTGTATATAAATAATGCAAAACTCTGACTTTGGCTTCACTTTAATATTAAGTCAAAGGTACTTTACTTTCACAGAAACTGCTAAGGTCTTCAGTCCCTGAGATTACACACTACTTAACCTAAATTATCCTAAGGACAAACACACACACCCATGCCCGAGGGAGGACTCGAACCTCCGCTGGGAACAGCGGCACAGTCCATGACTGCAGCGCCCTAGACCGATTGGCTAATCCCGCGCGGCCAGAAACAGCGAATATATTTGATCTGAAACTGAGGTTTGCGTAATTTATAATGCATATACAGTGCATCAGTTTAATACCATGCTCTGACTGGTTGCAGGCTGAAGTGTACATCAGAAATAATGTAACTTGACACCATGTTTCGAGCGGTTCTAGGCGCTTCCGTCTGGAACCGCGCGACCGCTACGGTCGCAGGTTCGAATCCTGCCTCGGGCATGGATGTGTGTGTCGTCCTTAGGTAGGTTTAAGTAGTTCTAAGTGCTAGGGGACTGATGGCCTCAGATGTTAGGTCCCATAGTGCTCAGAGCCATTAGAACCATTAGACACCATTTTTATACATCATTTAAATGCTACATTCTGATGGATTGGAGGCAGAGAGGAAGGGGTGTGAGGTATAAATCACACATGGTTTGTTTCCATTACGTTGTACGCTATGATTGGTTGGAGATAGAGAAGGGGGAGAGGGAGGGGGATGGTTTCTTTACGTTTTCAATTACTTATTGACTGATTGGTAACGTCACGAGTTCAAGGACATCGGCGACGTCATGTGTGACCTTCAATATTACGTTATGAACTTGTAAAGGTCAACGACAGCGTTCAAGGTAAATGTGTGCCGAAATGCCCAGGTAGTGTGTCTACAAGGATTCTAGCTGTTCCAGACTCGCCATAGCGTAACTACGCATCATCGAATATGTCTCTTTGAGCAGTAACTAAATAAATGTTTCCAGTTTTATTATTTACGAGTATATAACACTTAAGAATATTGTAATAAAAAGAACAGAATACTAAGTTTCCTTAAAATGAGATTAGTTTAATGAAGTTTTCATTATTAGTAGAAGTTCTCAGTCTCACCTAAACTACGTACATTAATTCCCCCAGACTGAGATAGAAATATGTCACATTCACCAGTGTCAGCCAATGTATCTGCAGCAGTGTCAGATCGACAGTGTAGTGGCTTGAGGTGACTAAATCTGTGAAACAAATCTCGGCCACAGTGAGAGGACAGAATGTCTAGTGGACGTCTTCACTTATATCTGCATATACACTCCTGGAAATGGAAAAAAGAACACATTGACACCGGTGTGTCAGACCCACCATACTTGCTCCGGACACTGCGAGAGGGCTGTACAAGCAATGATCACACGCACGGCACAGCGGACACACCAGGAACCGCGGTGTTGGCCGTCGAATGGCGCTAGCTGCGCAGCATTTGTGCACCGCCGCCGTCAGTGTCAGCCAGTTTGCCGTGGCATACGGAGCTCCATCGCAGTCTTTAACACTGGTAGCATGCCGCGACAGCGTGGACGTGAACCGTATGTGCAGTTGACGGTCTTTGAGCGAGGGCGTATAGTGGGCATGCGGGAGGCCGGGTGGACGTACCGCCGAATTGCTCAACACGTGGGGCGTGAGGTCTCCACAGTACATCGATGTTGTCGCCAGTGGTCGGCGGAAGGTGCACGTGCCCGTCGACCTGGGACCGGACCGCAGCGACGCACGGATGCACGCCAAGACCGTAGGATCCTACGCAGTGCCGTAGGGGACCGCACCGCCACTTCCCAGCAAATTAGGGACACTGTTGCTCCTGGGGTATCGGCGAGGACCATTCGCAACCGTCTCCATGAAGCTGGGCTACGGTCCCGCACACCGTTAGGCCGTCTTCCGCTCACGCCCCAACATCGTGCAGCCCGCCTCCAGTGGTGTCGCGACAGGCGTGAATGGAGGGACGAATGGAGACGTGTCGTCTTCAGCGATGAGAGTCGCTTCTGCCTTGGTGCCAATGATGGTCGTATGCGTGTTTGGCGCCGTGCAGGTGAGCGCCACAATCAGGACTGCATACGACCGATGCACACAGGGCCAACACCCGGCATCATGGTGTGGGGAGCGATCTCCTACACTGGCCGTACACCACTGGTGATCGTCGAGGGGACACTGAATAGTGCACGGTACATCCAAACCGTCATCGAACCCATCGTTCTACCATTCCTAGACCTGCAAGGGAACTTGCTGTTCCAACAGGACAATGCACGTCCGCTTGTATCCCGTGCCACCCAACGTGCTCTAGAAGGTGTAAGTCAACTACCCTGGCCAGCAAGATCTCCGGATCTGTCCCCCATTGAGCATGTTTGGGACTGGATGAAGCGTCGTCTCACGCGGTCTGCACGTCCAGCACGAACGCTGGTCCAACTGAGGCGCCAGGTGGAAATGGCATGGCAAGCCGTTCCACAGGACTACATCCAGCATCTCTACGATCGTCTCCATGGGAGAATAGCAGCCTGCATTGCTGCGAAAGGTGGATATACACTGTACTAGTGCCGACATTGTGCATGCTCTGTTGCCTGTGTCTACGTGCCTGTGGTTCTGTCAGTGTGATAATGTGATGTATCTGACCCCAGGAATGTGTCAATAAAGTTTCCCCTTCCTGGGACAATGAATTAACGGTGTTCTTATTTCAATTTCCAGGAGTGTATATACTCCGAAGTATACCTTTCTGTTATGGCAGAGAGTACTTCTGGCATCACTATATTTATATCCGTATTCACCGTTATCCTGTTGCATTTGCAGACAATGTGAGGGAAGAACAATTCTCGACAGGATTCCGCTGTGTTATAATTTCTCTGAGTCACGGTATTTCAAGTGACATACCCGTGACGAATCACGATACTCTTCAGAGCTTCTCTGTCTCCTAACAATCTTAGCTGGTAACGCTGCCAGACTGGTGACAGGTATACAGTAATTTATCGTATGAGTTAGGTCTTTCGTTCGTTAGTTACATTTCCTTAGGATTATTTTTATTAACCTATCTGGGTTCGGCAACACCTTCAACTACTTTTTTAGATGATTGAACTTATGTTACTAACAGACATTTAACAGTTGATACAGTTTTCAGTGATTTATCGAGAATAGTGTAATCGAACAATATTCGTTTCTAAGGCGTGAAATTTATTTAGCATTGACAGTCCAATTCCAGTCCCCGTATCAAGTATCAATCCTTGCATTCTGCTACAGTTTTCTGGATATGTCACTATCCTATGTACAACACCTCCACTCGCGAACGGTCTCACGCAGCTTCCAATGTTACCAACCAAATAATTTATACAGATTATGAAAGTAATGACCCTATAACACACCCTTGGGATATTCCTGAAACTATTTTTGCATGTGACTACTTCGCCCGTTTAGGACGATGTACTGCGTTGCTATGAAGTCTTCACTCCATTCAATAAGTTAAATGAATATTCCATAATCTAGTATTATATTAACTTGACGATACCACGGAACTAAATCGAATTCATTCCGACAGAAAAGAAATGCATCAACTTGAGTGCCATAATCGACTGCCTTCTCGTTATTGTGAGCGAACATTGCGACCTGAGTTTCACAAAATCGTTTTTTTGCGGAATCCATGCTGACTGGATCAGATAACGTTTTCGTCCTTCGAAAAGATCGTAATAGGCAAGTATGAAAAATGGTCCATATACACTGAGGTGACAAAAGTCATGGGATACATCCTAAAATCATGTCGACGTGGCATGGACCCAAGAAATCGTTGGTAAACCCCAGCAGAAATATTGAGCCATGCTGTCTTATAGCCGTCCGTAATTGCGAAGGTGTTGCTGTTACAGCATTTTGAGCATGGACTGACCTCTCGATTATGTGCCATAAATGTTCGATGGGATTCATGTCGGGCGTTCTGGATGGACAAATCATTCACTCGAATTGTCCACAATGTTCTTCAAACCAATTCCGAACAATTGAGGCCTGATGACATCATTAATTGGGAACATGAAGTCCATGAATGCAAATGGTGTCCAAGTAGCCGAAAATTCCAGTCAATGATGGGTTCAGTTGGACCAGAGGACCCAGTCCATTTCATGCAAACACAGCTCACTCCATTATGGATCCACCACTAGTTTGCACAGTGGCTTGTTGACAACTTGGATCCGTGCTTCGTGAGGTCCGTGCCATACTCGAATCATACCATCAGCTCTTACCAAATGAAATCGAGACTCATCTGACCATGCCACGGTTTTTCAGTCGCCCAGAATCAACCGATCTGGTCAAGACTGCTCACGAGCCCAGCAGGGGCGCTGCAGGTGATGTGCTGTTAGCAAAGGCACTCGTGTCGGCTGTCGGCTGACTGCTGCCCCAGCCCATTAACGCCACATTTCGCCGCACTGTCCTAACGGATTCGTTCGTTTCTGCACTTATTTCGCGCAGTGTTGCTTGTCTGTTAGCACTGACAATTCTACGCGAACGGCGCTACTCTCGGCCCTTAAATCACTGCGTTGCCCGTCCTGAGAGATAATGCCTGAAATCTGGTATTCTCGGCACACGCTTGACAGTGTGGTTTTCGGACAATTGAATTTCCTAACGATTTCCGAAATGGAATACCCCATGCATCCAGCTCCCACTGTCATTCCGCGTTCGAAGTCTGTTAATTCCCATCGTGTGGCTATAATTACGTGTCAAATCTTTTCATCTACATCTACATCTACATACATACTCAGCAATCCACCATACGGTGTTTGGCGGAGGGTACCTCGTACCACAACTAGCATCTTCTCTCCCTGTTCCACTGCCAAACAGAACGAGGGGAAAATGACTGCCTATATGCCTCTGTACGAGCCCTAATCTCTCTTATCTTATCTTTGAGGTCTTTCCGCGAAATATAAGTTGGCGGCAGTAAAATTGCACTGCAGTCAGCCTCAAATGCTGGTTCTCTAAATTTCCTCAGTAGCAATTCACGAAAAGAACGCCTCCTTTCCTCTAGAGACTCCCACCCGAGTTCCAGAAGCATTTCCGTAACACTCGAGTGATAATCAAACCTACCAGTAACAAATCTAGCAGCCCGCCTCTGAATTGCTTCTATGTCCTCCCTCAATCCGACCTGATAGGGATCCCAAACGCTCGAGCAGTACTCAAGAACAGGTCGTATTATTGTTTTATAAGCGGTCTCCTTTACAGATGAATGCTTTTCACATGAATCACGTGAGTACAAATGTAAGTTCCGCGTATGCACTGCACTTTTATACCTTGTGTACGGAATACTACCGCTGCCTGTATAGGTGCATATGGCTATCCCAGGACTTTGTCACTTGAGTGTATTTCCACGAAATGGCTCAAATGACTCTGAGCACTATGTGACTTAAATTATGAGGTCATCAGTCCCCTAGAACTTAGAATTACGTAAACCTAACTAACCTAAGGACATTACACACATCCATGCCCGAGGCAGGATTCGAACCTGCGACCGTAGAAGTCGCGCGGTTCCAGACTGTAGCGCCTAGAACCGCTCGGCACCCCGGCCGGCGTATTTCTACAACAGATTGCGATAGGAGGTACAACTTGTAATTATGTGCAGCTATCTGATAACACTTCTTTAAAACGATAATGACTCGCGTCTTTTTTCAATAATTGGAAAACCTTCATGGCTCCCGCAAGTTGCGACAAACTACTGCAAGCCGTGCATTATGTTTAACATAATCTCATCAGATTCGGCTGGCTTTCTACCTTTTGACAATTTTATATAACATTTCATACTGCGACCACTTAGCCCAGTATCTGTCTTTTCACTGTTCACATGCTGAGTGGAAGGAACGTAATTACGATCTCCCGCTGTGTGACAATTATGTTATATCGAATTCAGTATTTTGGACTCATCTCTGTCATTTTCCATTTGGATACCAGAAAGATCAGTGAGAGATGTTAGGAAAGGTTTTGATCCTTTTACTAACTTTAAGTATGACCTGACTTTTTAGGATTTTTAGTCGGGTTGGCCACAAAATTTTACATTCAAATTTGTCGAAAGCTGCTCTTATTACACTTCTTCCTCTTTTGGCTCCGAACAGATTTTGTTTGTTTATAAGTTTTTGATTTAGTTCTATGAAGCCTATTGAACAGTGAGGCTTTTCCGTCCCTCGATACCTTATACGTCCGGAACATTCATGTCTACAGTGTAGTGTCAAATATTTCTGAATTTCATCCAGTGGTACTTCAACATCTTCGTCCCCAGAGAGAAATTTTTGATGTTGACTTCTCAGATAATCTACAATTTGTTTTCAGTCACGTTTGCTAAGCGAGAATATTTCCTAGCTTTCTTAAATTTTTATAAAGAAATATAGTTATTTATAATCTGATAACACTATGAATACTGATTCCCCGCTGTATGGTACCTCAAGTGAATAGTTTGATCCGATTAGTTATCTGGAGGCCTAAGATGTTGTTCTCGTGTGTCATTTCTGTAATTGATCATTTTTCAGA
Organism: Schistocerca piceifrons; assembly: GCF_021461385.2. Classification (NCBI taxonomy): domain Eukaryota; kingdom Metazoa; phylum Arthropoda; class Insecta; order Orthoptera; family Acrididae; genus Schistocerca; species Schistocerca piceifrons. Next base: position 281,987,216 of record NC_060149.1, read on the forward strand.
AAATATGTTCCGGACAATCTTACACGAATTCTGGTTACGAGTACTTATTTAACTCGCATATTTGCGGTAGCCGGAGTGTTCATATTCGAAGACTTAAATGAAGTTATGTTCCCCTTATTCATTTACGATGAGTAATTCCCATCATGTTTTACGTCATATGATTTGCTAACATGTGGCTTTAGTTGAGCCAATCCAAACATGCGCTACAAAATATTGTGTAGATCAAAGCTGCTGGATGGTGTTTAACATATTTACACAATTTAGTTATTGGTATTCCTTTAAATATAAGGCGTTTTGCAATTTAAGGACAGTTTATCCGCTTTTCGTCGGGATGCAGGCCCTTGGTGTCATAAATATTTCTAACCGTGGAGAGACAGAAAACTTCCGTCATCTACCGATACATCATTGTTCGGCTTCAGCATTTTCCGGCGTCTTTTTTAGCTTGCTTAGGTCCAATAAGACGCATCCTTCAATTTATCTAACGAAAGCACCTGCCAACTACTTTCCCGAATCTCCCTGTGATCAGAGTCATTATACTGCTCCTGCGAACATTGAAATATTTGTCGAACAATTTTTCTGGTGTTTAAAGTGTAAAAAAATGGTTCAAATGGCTCTGAGCACTATGCGACTTAACTTCTGAGGTCATCAGTCGCCTAGAACTTAGAACTAATTAAACCTAACTAACCTAAGGACATCACACACATCCATGTGCGAGGCAGGATTCGAACCTGCGACCGGAGCGGTCGCTCGGCGCCAGACTGTAGCGCCTAGAACCGCACGGCCACTCCGGCAGGCGTTTAAAGTGTAGTTTCATCACTGTTCTTGACAATGGGACATACTTGTAAGCAATATCTTAAGTGCAGTTTTGTTTAGGTAAGTCATATGATAAAATTAAACTACCAGTTGAGAGGTAAATTCATATGAATTACTTTATTAATTGTAAATTAGGAATAATTATAGCTGTGCCGTTAGCAGGCAATTAAAAATAAACAGATTATGCGCGCCAGCAATAATAATGTAAATGGAGTACATTATAATTGCTTTTATTTGTGTGAAATCCATCTGTTTTGGTGTATAACTAAATAACTTTATCACGTAGTACGAAGAGCGTTCAATAAGAAATGCAACACATTTTTTCTAGGGTAATTTCGGTTGAAAAAATTCGGAATTTGTTGTGGGACATCGTGGAATATTCCCGCTTCAGCCTCTGTAGTTACACGAAGTTCCGATACGTGGCGATGCTATATGTAGCTTTCAAAATGGCGTCTGTAACGGAAGTGCGTTTCAAGCAGAGAGCTGTCGTTAGGTTCTTTTGACGCAAAACCAGAGTATCGCAGATATTTATAGGCCCCTGCAGAATGTCTACGGAGACCTGGCTGTGCACAAAAGCTCAGCGAGTTGTTCGGTTAGGCGTGAGTCATCATCACAAAGAGGTAGCGCAAACCTGCACGATCTCCCGCGTCCCGGCCGACCACACACAGCCTCTGGCAATTGAAGAAACAACTTCAGCGTGTACGTGCCACAGACATGAAAACGAACTTCTGATTCTCCATGGGAGTGGAAGACCTCACACGAGTCTGCGCACCCGAGAGGAGCTCACAAAACTTCATTGGACTGTTCTTCCTCATTCACCCTACAGTCCGGATCTCACACCTTCCGACTTCCATCAGTTGTGCTCAATGAAGGACGCTCTCTGCGGGAAGCGGTACGTGGACGATATGGAGGTTATTAATGCAGCAAGACATTAGCTCGAACATCGACCAGTAGCGTGGTACCATGCAGGTATACAGGCCCGCCCAGTAAGGTGGAGTAAGGCTGTCGCAAGCACGGAGATTATATTGAAAAATAGGCTATTGTAGCCCAAAGATTGAGGAATAATATGATGTACTGGAATCATGAATAAACCCAACCTGCCTTCAGAAAAAAATGTGTTAGTTTCAATATCCCTTCCAATCCCAAAGAAAGCAGGTGTGAAAATTACCGAACTATCAGTTTAATAAGCCACGGCTGCAAAATACTAACACGAATTCGTTACAGACGAATGGAAAAACTGGTAGAAGCCGACCTCGGGGAAGATCAGTTTGGATTCCGTAGAAATATTGGAACACGTGAGGCAATATTGACCTTACAACTTATCTTAGAAGAAAGGCTAAGGAAAGGCAAACCTACATTTCTAGCATCTGTAGACTTACAGAAAGCTTTTGACAATGTTGATTGGAAAACTCTCTTTCAAATTCTGAAGGTGGCAGGGGTAAAACACAGGGAGCAAAAGGCTATTTACAATTTGTACAGAAACCAAATGGGAGTTATAAGAGTCGAGGGACATGAAAGGGAAGCAGGGGTTAGGACGGGAGTGAGACAGGGTTGTAGCCTCTCCCCGATGCTATTCAATCTGTATATTGAGCAAGCAGTAAAGGAAACAAAAGAAAAGTTCGGAGTAGGTATTAAAATCCATGGACAACTGCTACTTTCTCCATATTTTCTCTGCTCACACGTGCTGAAAGCTGATATCCACTTAGATTTACCTTATCCATATCTGTGATCATATGATGTCCAGACAGGCCTATTACATCTATTCCATCCTCAGTTCTGTAAATCTTCTAAACAAACAAAAGGATCATCTACTTTTTTTTAATCCCCTGATATTCTGGTGCAATATAACAGCATTATTTTTCAATGTACTTTTATGAGGATATTGTGATTTTTATCACCTGTGGTACCTGCCTGTCTGAGCTCCTCATTAAGCTTAATTCTTTTCAATGCTGACTTACCAGACACTGGTATTAGCCTAAAGTAGAGGTACTCCCATGAGTTGCAGTGCTCCCTCCCATCCACTTAAGAATATTGCTATCAACATAACCAAGTTAGCCTTCAGTTTTCTATTGAGATGCAAGTCTTGCGTCCGCAGCTCGTGGTCGTGCGGTAGCGTTCTCGCTTCCCACGCCCGGGTTCCCGGGTTCGATTTCCGGCGGGGTCAGGGATTTTCTCTGCCTCGTGATGACTGGATGTTGTGTGCTGTCCTTAGGTTAGTTAGGTTTAAGTAGTTCTAAGTTCTAGGGCACTGATGACCATAGAAGTTAAGTCCCATAGTGCTCAGAGCCATTTGAACCATTTTTTGCAAGTCATGCCTAATGAAATCCCGTATACCAAGAGTATCAACAAGAACCAAAACCCATGTCTGACCCAGTAGCTGCCCGAAGCAGCTGATCTAACTCCATACGGATCCTGCTTACAGGGCTGTTCAGCTGGGACAGATCATACCACATGAAAACAGGCACCATCCCGACGCTTGGATGGGTCGTTGCAGCAGCTAGTTTTTCTCAATGCTGTAAATCTGATACCTGTCTATACCGTTTCTTCTCCACCCACTATCACAACATGACCCTGCTTTGTAAGGCACTTGCATAGAGATCCTACATCCCCTACCACGAGGCTAAGAAAAAGTTTGTGACTGTTACCTGCCACCCAATTTTTCCTGCAAAATCTGGGTCATATCTCTTCTGTGTCTACTTCCTAGCAACAACACTTTCCTCCTCCTAGCTACTTTATGTGGTTTCCTGTTGAGGGTCTGTTGTGTATTATTCACTCCTACGTCTACTTGTGCCTCTTCCTTACTTAACTGAGATGTTTTTTGTACCAATGATGAAACTATCACATACTGCTGTCTTTCCAGGGCACCTGTTCCCTGCTACCACTTTCCATTTATCTTCTACATCTACATCTATACAGATACTCCGCAAGCCACCGTACGGTGCGTGGCGCAGGGTACCCTGTACCACTACTAGTCATTTCCCGTCCTGTTCCATTCGAAAATAGAGCGAGGGAAAACGAATTTCTATATGCCTCCGTATGAGCCCTAATGTCTCGTATCTTATCTTCGTGGTCCTTATGCGCAGTGTATGTTGGTGAAAGTAGAATCGTTTGGCAGGTAGCTTCAAATGCCGATACTCTAAATTTTCTCAGTAGTGCTTCCCGAAAGGAACGTCACCTTCCCTTCAGGGATCCCCATTTGAATTCCCGAACATCTCCGCAAAACTTATGTGTTGTTCGAATCTAGCGGCATCAAATCTGGCAGCTCGCCTCTGAATCGCTTCGATGTCTTCCTACAATCTGTTCTGGTACGGATCATAAACACTCGAGCAGTATTCAAGAATAGGTCGCACCAGCGTCCTATATGCAGTCTCCTTAACAGGTGAACCACTCTTTCCTAAAATTCTCCCAACAAACCGAAGTCGACCGTTCACCTTCCCTATCACAGTTCTCACAAGCTCGTTCCATATCATATTACTTTGCAACGTGGGACCCAGATATTTAAACGACTTGACTGGGTCAAGCAGGGCACTAGTAATACTGTACCCGAACATTACAATTTTGATCTTCCTACTCATCCGCATCAACTTACCTTTCTTTCACATTTAGGCCTAGCTGCAATTCATCACACCAATTGGAAATTGTGTCTAAGTTGTCTTGTATCTCCCTACAGTCACTCAACTTCGGCACCTTACCGCACACCATGGCATCAACAGCAAACAGCACAGATTGCTGCCCTCCGTGTCCGCAAAATCAGTAAACAGAGACCAACAGCGGTCCTATCACACTTCCATGGGGCACTCCTGACGATACCCTGTCTCTGATGAACACTCACCGTCATGACAACATTTTGGGTTCTATTATGTAAGAAGTCTTCGAGCCACTCACATATCTGTGAACTTATCCCACAAGTTCGTACCTTCGTTGAGAGTCTTCAGTAGGCCACCGTGTCAAATGTCTTCCGTAAATCTAGAAATACGGAATCTGCCTGTTGCTCTTCATCCATAGTTCTCAGTATATCATGTGAGAAAAGAGCAAGCTAAGTTTCGCAAGAGCAATGCATGCTGATTGGTGGACATGAACTTTTCAGTCTCAAGAAAGTTTATTACATTTGAACTAAGAATATCTTTGAGGATTCCACAGCAAACAGAAATTAAGGATATTGGCCTGTAATTTTGCGGTTCCGTTCTTTTACCCTCCTTATATACTGGAGCCACCTGCGCTTTATTCCAGTCGCTTGAGACTTTGCGCTGCGTGAGAGATTCGTGATAAATGCAAGCTATGTTAGGGGGTCCAATGCCGTAGAGTACTCTTCGTAAAATCGAACTGGGATTCCATCTAGACCTGGTGATTTATTTGCTTCCAAATCTTACAATTGTTTCTCTACGCCACGGATGGTTATTGCTCTGTCGTCCATTCGGGAGTCTGTCCAATTGTCAAATGACGGTATGTTTGTACGACTCTCCTACGTGAACGATTTCTTAAACGTGAAATTTAAAACTTAGGCTTTCGTTTTGCTTTCTTCAACTGCGACACCAGTCTGGTCAACAAGGGACTAAATAGAAGACTTAGACCCCCTTAGCGATTTTACGTAAGACCAGAATTTTCTCTGGTTCTCCACCAGATCTTTTTCTAATGTGTGACGGTGGTAGTTATTGTATGCTTTGCGCGTACAATTTTTTTACAGATGCACGAATCTCTACTAACCTTCGCTTCATCGTTCTCCCCCTTTAACCTCATCAGTTCCTCCCTAGCACTATCCAGTTCAGGCTTAAGGGCGCTAATCTTCTCTTCCTGTTCAGATATTTTCCTGTACCTTGAACACACTCTGGGGAGAGTCTCATTTACTTCCTCAATTCCCACGATTCTACATTCGCCCCAGTGAAACCATCTGTCACAAAAGCTGCAGAGAACCCCAGAACTAACTTCCCTATGGCAGCTCAAACACTTCGTACTCATTGTTGTTTACAAATTTATTTACGAAATTGCGCTAGATAATAACGATAATATTCTGTTGACTACAGATCACAGGAGACTCCAAAGTTATGTAGGACTCTAATGTAAGTATGTACAATTAATATAGCAACATAATGCACTTAAAATTACGTTAAACCGTTATATTTGTACACACGAAAAAGGGATCTATTATTTATATGTGAAACCAAAACAACATAAATTATGCACTTAATACTTACGCAAACGTCTTAAATTTGTGGAAGCCGACTTCTGGAATATGTGAAAACCAGAGCGAAATTTTAATAGATAAGCTAGAATAGGCGCTAATTAACTTCTTTACGGTGTAATATTAACTTAATTAACAACTATTTCAAAATTAACCACTTATAATTAGAGTTCAATATTTTAGCGTCTGCCGTCTGGGAGAGTACTGATTTGCAGAATGATGCAGTTAAGAACACACCCAAGCAGCTTGGTGAGTGGATGCCTCTAGCTGAGGAACAGTTTCAGTTGTTGGGAAATCGATACTGTACTGTTTCAAGAGTGGTATCAGCACAGGGAAAGAGTGAGCCTCTACTACAATTTATAAATCATGGAAAAAGACTAAAAATCGATTCAAATGCTGTAGGCAGTGTACGTGCTCATAATACAGTTGTATGAAATAACTGACCACCCAGTGCAACAATCGTCAAACCGGTAACACACTAGCGTGACTATTAGTTACAAAATCATACATTAGAGGCTGTTCCAGCGCATGCCAGTAGTGCCAACTCTGTCAAAAAAATGGTTCAAATGGCTCTGAGCACTGAGACTTAACAGCTGTGGTCATCAGTCCCCTAGAACTTAGAAGTACTTAAGCCTCACTAACCTAAGGACACCACACACATCCATGCCCGAGGCAGGATTCGAACCTGCGACCGTAGCAGTCGCGCGGTTCCGGACTGCGCGCCTAGAACCGCGAGACCACCGCGGCCGGCCAACTCTGTCCCGTATGACATTATTGGCGAAGATGATTCATCAGTTACATGGAATATGCCAGCTGAAGCGTGACAACTGGAGCAATACCATTGTCTAACATGTCATAACGTTTACTCTACTCTGTGGTAAGGCTTACAGGTGAGGAGTGCCGGTCACTACTTATCAATCATGCACAGTGTACTCCATAAAGTCCTGTTTGGGATGTTAGTAGGGGATCAGTGTCGATTCCCAGTTCTGCATGTATTTATGTTGCAAATGTACTTTCTCTTCCTCCTCACCCTAAGGTCAAGGTCAATGATATGTCACCCACCTCCCTCTATCCCTCCAGCCCCCACATCCCCCACGCCCTCCCCCTGGAGACAAGGGATTTATTAATCCTCTCTCACGCAGCAAAGGACTTCACATAATTTATTACCCCTGACAGGTTTCAAGACAGTCTACACATATGCTGCTAACTGTGTAGCCAACAACACACAGGCAACGGGGATAGGCAACGAATGGTAGATGGGGGACATGTAGATAGGCTACATCCAGTAAAATGTTACCTCACCCCCTCAGTAATAAGGCAAGGGCAGCACGAGGACACTTTTGATATCAAATTGATATGCTGATTAATTAAAATGATCAGTTAGTTACAAAGTGAGATAAATGATTATGACAATGAACAAAACCTGTTTGTCTAACATGTTGTCACACTGCCCCCTACACTACCCCTATGCCTCCAGCAGCCCCATCCACAACTGCATTCCAATCTTCGATGGAGAACACTTGCATTTAACGTCAACACATCTCCCATAAGCAAGCATGTAAAAAAAAAAAATCGCAACAATAATAAATGTTGTATTTCCACGAAAATAGGTGCTCTCGTTTTCTTTTAGTTTTGTGAGCAAATTCGGTATAGTTTTTATGTTCGACTGCACCATACAATTTGCATCTCTCTCTCTCCCCCGTTTCCCATTATTTTGCGATATCCAACGAAGTAAAGTAAAGAAAGAACTACAGCACTACAGCCACATAGGTTTGTGTTATATATTTGTCAGATGTATTAATTTATCTAACACCTGCTACACATATCTACCCTATGTCAAATCGAAAAAGAAACTTCTACTGTTTTGCTGTGAAAACCACCAATTATTTCAAACCTGTCATTGGAGTTAAGAAAAAGCGAGAATTTAAATTCTGAAGAAAAACATCCATGTCAAGCACTTTCTTTCAGCTTTAGGACGAAAGTACATGTGTATTACAAAGATTTCAGACACTTGAAATAACATTACAAAATACAGCCCTTCACACCATTTGCTCACTTGTCAGAAAAAAACGCTATCATTCTGTGTTCGGTAACACCAAGCTGTAATTCAAGAGAACATTGTTGTTTTGTATACTGTGTTAAGTGCCATTTTACTAATGTATTGCTATTCCACACAGGCGTTTACGTAATGTATTAGGTCTACAACTTTGCTTCCGCCGTTTTGCAGTAAACGGCATTAGCGAAAAGTAGTGGTGCAAGTCGTAGGTCGTAAGTGTCATACAGTAAGCTTAGGCGTTCGAGAACATAACGCCACCAGAATATTAGTCGGTTTTTGATTGCATCTTAAAATTATTCTCGGCTGAATATGTCAACTTACGAGCCCAGTTCTCGTCATCTGCGGGAGGTTTTAATTTTCTCCTTTGATATGAAGAAATCTGCGGCTGAGGCTCATAAAAAGCTGGGTGAGACCTATGATGAGACGCCTGATAGTAACAGAACTTTCCAGAATATGGTTTCCATGCTTCAGAAACGGTGATTTTGACGTTGAAGACCGGAATGGTTGTGAAAGAGAACAATCACAGGAGGTCGTTATCGCAAGTAATTGATGTGTTTCAGACGAGCACTGGAAGACAAACGGCCACAGTACAGCGATATACTGGGTGATCAAAAAGTCAGTATAAATTTGAAAACTGAATAAATCACGGAATAATGTAGATAGAGAGGTACAAATTGACACACATGCTTGGAATGACATTGGGTTTTATTAGAACCAAAAAAATACAAAAGTTCAAAAAATGTCCGAGAGATGGCGCTTCATCTGATCAGAATAGCAATAATTAGCGTAACAAAGAAAGACAAAGAAAAGATTATGTTCTTTACAGGAAATGCTCAATATGTCCACCCTCATTCCTCAACAATAGGTGTAGTCGAGGAATAATGTTGTGAACAGCACTATAAAGCATGTCCGGAGTTATGGTGAGGCATTGGTGTTGGATGTTGTCTTTCAGCATCCCTAGAGATGTCGGTCGATCACGATACACTTGCTACTTCAGGTAACCCGAAAGCCAATAATCGTACGGACTGGGGACCTGGGAGGCCAAGCATGACGAAAGTAGCGGCTGAGCACACGATCATCACCAAACGACGCGCGCAAGAGATCTTTCACGCGTCTAGCAATATGGGATGGAGCGCCATCCTGCATAAACATCGTACGTTCCAGCAGGTGTTTATCAACCAAGCTTGGGATGATGCGATTCTGTAACATATCGGCGTGCCTCTCACCCGTCACGGTAGCAGTTACAAAACCAGAATCACGCATTTCCTCGAAGAAAAAAGGCCCGATAACGGTAGATGTGGTAAATCCAACCCATACCGTGACTTTCTCGTCGCGCAATGGAGTTTCCACGACAGTTCTAGGATTTTCGGTAGCCCAAATTCTGCAGTTGTGGGTGTTGACAGAGCCTCGGAGTGTGAAATGAGCTTCGTCGGTACACAACACGTTACTCAACTAATCGTCATCTTTCCTCCATCTTTTGAAACGCCCACACCGCAAATGCCCTCCGCTTCACTAAATCGTCAGGTAACAGTTCAAGATGCCGATGGATTTTGTACGGATAGCATCGGAGGGTATGCCAAAGTGCCAACCAAACAGTAGTGTATGGAATGCTGGTGCGACTACACGAGCGCTGACTTCTCCGTGCATAGACGAATCCGCAACAATCTCCATTTCTTTCTGAACTGTCTCAACAGCATTACGCCTTGTGATCGGTCGGCCACTACGGGGTCTATCGTTTAAACAATCCGTATCTTCGAACTTCGAAATCATTCTCGCCACAGCTGCATTTGTCAACGGACCTTTACCCGTTCGAATCCCCTTCCTATGGCGATAGGATCGTAACGCTGAACTAGCACATTCTCCATTCTGATAATACAGCTTCACTAAAAGCGCCTTTTCAGGTAACGTCAACGTGCTGCGACTGCTGGCGCATCTGATTCTCTTTGTCATTACAGCTCCTTTTATACACGATTGTCATGCTCAGTCACTGACGTTTTGCTGTGCAGCGCCATCTGTCGAACATTTTGTGAACTTTGTATATATTTTTTTTTTTTTGTTCTAAGAAAACCCCATGTCATTCCAAGTATGTGTGTCAATTTTTACCTCTCTATCTACACTGCTGGCCACCGTAAATGCAACACCAAGAAAGACAAGAGGTAGCACAACAAAATTTATTTTGTAGATAACATGTTGACCAAGTATCAAATGATTACGTTTACAGACGTCTGTGACATGTGGTTCCTGCCAGAATCAGTAGCCAGAGCAGCCGCCATTGTTGGAGATCACCGCTGCCACACGTCTCGGCATTGAGTCAAAGAGACGTTGGATGTGTTCCTGGGGTACAGCAGCCCAAGCAGCTTCCACGCGTTGCCAAAGATCATCTGGTGTGGCAGCTGGGGATGTAATCTGGGTCACTCGTTGAGCAACCATGGACCACGTGTTTTCTATCGGCGAAAGATCCGGAGAGCGAGCCGGCCAGGGAAGCACTTCAATCTGGTTATTGACGAAGAACCTTTGGGCAATGCGTGCCACTTGTGGTCGCGCATTATCCTGTTGAAATATGGCTGTGGCCGAGCCCTGAAGGTAAGGAAGGACAACTGGCTCCAGCACCTCGGATATGTAGCGCCGGCTATTTAAAGTACCGGCAATGCGTACTAGAGGCGTGCGAGAGTTATATCCAATAGCGCCCCATACCATAATACCCGGTGCAAGACCAGTGTGGCGGTGCATAATGCAGCTGTCCAACATCTTCTCTCCACGGTGTCTCCACACTCGAATCCGACCATCGTGGTGCTGCAGACAGAAGCGTGCCTCGTCAGTAAAGGCAACGTCATTCCATTCTGCCGTCCACATCCGTCTGTCATCACACCATTGGCGACGGAGACGTCTGTGGTTCTGCGTCAATGGTAGACGAAGCAATGGACGTCTTGTGGACAGACCACTCTGCTGTAAACGGCGTCGAATGGTACGCGCTGACACTGGATGATGCGTTACAGACGCAATGTGCTGTGCTATGGTTCGGGATGTCACTGAGCGATCAGTCACTGCCATGCGCACAATTTGCCTATCAGCACGTGCAGTGGTGCACCGAGGTGAATGCGATCGACCACGTCGGTCCGTCGTACCCTCCTGCATCCAACGGTCACATATCCGCATTACAGTTGTTTGGTTTCGTCCAACACGACTAGCGATTTCTCTGTATGATAATCCACAATCTCGGTAAGCCACTATCCTTCCTCTGTCGAACTCGGATACTTGATCAAACGATGTTCGCTGTTGTCTACGAGGCATAATTGATCGTCTTGTGAAACAACCACAAGGTAAACACACGTGCCGAACGTACGCTCGTCGATATCGCCAAGCCTTAAATGGCGCTATGAGGTGGAGCCACAGGCGCGCGTGATGTGCGTCTGCGCTGAAATTCTAATCAGTTGCATATCTCATCGCTGCAAACCCATGGTGTAAATTTCACTTGATTCGGATGCTTCCTTCAGGGTGTTGCATTTACGGTGGCCAGCAGTGTACATTATTCCGTGGTTTATTAAGTTTTCAAATTTATACTGACTTTTTGATCACCCGGTACATGAAAACGTGATTTTGTAGCATGACAGTGCTCGACCCCATGTCGCATAACCAGCCAAAACATACCTGGAAACGTTGAAATGGGAAGTCCTACCCCACACACCGTATTCTTCAGACATTGTTCCCTTTGACTAACAACTTTTTAGTTCAATTGCACACGAAATGGCTGACCAGCGCTTCCTGTCGTGTGAACAATTGCAAAATTGGATCGATGCATGGATCTTCTCGAAAGACGCCCTGTTCCTCCGCCGCGGGATTCGTATGCTGCCCGAAAGATGGGAGAAAGTAGTGGCCAGCGATGGCCAATACTTTGAAACGTAAACTTTTTGTAAAATGATCGCAATAAAGCCGCAAAGTTTGAGAAAAAACGGCGGAAGCAATGTTGCAGCCCCAGTAGAAAACAAATCGTGAAAAATGCCTTGTAGTAGAACCTCTAACATCACCTAGTAGAGAACCCTATAAGATTCCACTGACACATCGAAAACAAATACTGTACAGAGTGCGTTCCATAAGTAATGCGACCAATTTTTTTCTGACGCAATGGTACACCACAGCGTGTTGTAACCGGCTGGGCTAAGTGGAGGGGGGGTGTTAACTTCAAAACGCTCTTTGTCTCACTAGGCTACGAGCTGCCGGAGAGTCAGGACGTGCGTTTCCGTCAACCCCGTTTTGAGTTGATGTAACACGGCACAATGGATCATTCTGTAGAGCAATGGTAAGCTTTCAAATTTTGCATTGAACTTGGGAAGTCCGCCACCGATACGTTTCCATTACTCCAGCATGCCTTTGGGAATGATTGATTGTCCAAATCACAAGTTTTCCGATGGCACAAGTCGTTCATGGAGCGCCGAGAGGAGATCACTGACGAACCTCGCAGTGGACGGCCATCAGCCGCACGAGTCGACGAAAATGTGATGCGTGTGCGCGATTGTTTGAACTCTGACAGACGGCTGAGGCTTCAATTGATAGCATAAACTCTAAATATGTCAAAAACAACCTTTTTCTGCCTTGTGACCAAAGATTTGAACATGAGAAAGGTGTGTGCCAAACCCGTCCCAAAAGTGTTGACCGACGAACACAAACACATGCGAGTGCTTCAGTGCTGATAAATGTTGGAAATGTGTGAAAATTATCCTCATTTTATAAACTCAGTTATCACTGGTGATGAGTCGTGGATTTTTTAGTACAACCCTGAGACAAAAAGGCAGAGTTCAGAGTAGCACAACCCATCGTCGCCCCGTCCCAAGAAAGCATGCATGAGTAAGTCCAGGATCAAAACCATGCTCATTGTCTTCTTTGACGTCAGAAGCATTGTCCATCACGAATTCGTACCTACCGGGACTACAGTGAACTCACATTTCTACCTCGAAGTGCTCAAAAGACTGAAAAGGAGGGTCTCACACTGCCGAAGTGACATAAAGGACATGTGGAAAGTTCACCACGACAACGGACCAAGTCACAGTGCCTTCATTGCCAACGACTTCCTGGCCAGGATCAAGACCCCATTGGTTTCCCAGCCTCCCTACAGCCCTGACCTGGCTCCTGCTGACTGTTTTTTGTTTCCTCGGTTAAAAGGAGTCATAAAAGGAAAACATTGGGACGTGATTGAAACCATAAAGGAGCTTGTTACATCAGCTCTAAAGGACATTCCGGAAAAGGCATTCCAGGATGCCTTCCAGGTATGGAAACACCGCCTCCAGAAGTGTATTGTCGCAAGAGGGTGCTATTTTGAAAATTTTTGATTATTTGTACGAATTATTCAATAAATGATTTTTTTATGAATTTGATCGCATTACTTATGGAACGCCTCTTATATGCGTGCTACATCTGACTTACTTTCTCCATAACTCTCTCCAAGCGACCTTGAGATTCTAGGAATACATCGGAAACAAATACCACACGCATGTTGACATCTTATATTTTTTGCTCCATAATTCGTCTCTAGCGACCTTAAGATTCCACCAATACATCAAAGACAAATATCATATGTGTGCTGACATCTGACAGTTTTTGCTCCATAACTCGCTTCTAGCGACTTGTATAATAATAAAAAACAGCCATGATTCCATGAGGATAGATACAGTCGATTTCTGTTAGTTTTATGAGCAAAATCGGTGTCGTATGATGGCATCCCATGTGTTCAAATTACAAATTGTCATGCATTCATTTCTGATGTGTGAAATACCAGTACAGATCAGCATCTATACAGCAGTCATTTAGTATGTGTGAGAGGACCCCTCATAGTTATTTAGTAACATCCAGAGTAGGTAAAAAAACTACAAACTATCCGTATCCAAACTTCAACCAGTCATACCATTCCTTGTAATAGGGTCACCTATATAATTTTACTGTATCTCTCTCTTCTGATATATTGGAAAACAAATATTGTCTGCATGTTAATATAGGGCATGTTACACATACACATATTGCTCTATTGGAGAAGATGGCCAGTGATCGAAGTTCCTTGCACAGACATGCGTAAAATTTCTTTGTCTGTAATGGAGAAAGACCATATCCCACAGATTGTCAGTCACAAGAGAGCTTTGTACACTACCATACATTTTGTTTTTCTACCATGACTTAGAGGTCTGTGTCATGTTCTAAATCGAGATTAACACATTTCGATCCATATGCTCTCACAGAAAGTTGGACATCGTATGGCACAAACTATGCTGCTCCTACAGCACACATGATGGTAGAAATAAAATACAGAGGTCATGTTTCTTATTGACAAAAATGTGGAAGAGTTTGCAGCATTGTGGAGCGTTTACAAACAGTTGTACAGCTAATCTCATCTTCCGCTGTGATGAGATAGCACATGTCTCAGTGTTCTGTTTTGAACAGCTTTGTTTCCTTATTTTGCAGTCATACACATGATCACTGTTGTGGGGACGACGATTGCCAGAAGGTGCTGTTCACAACATGTGCAGGGTAGTATAAATATGCACAGGTACTGTTGTCTTACTGGTGAAAAAAATCTGGTTGGCACCACAGCACATGGAAATGAGATGAGTGTGCAGCATTGAGGAACGCATCCAAATAACTGTTTGAATGTGATGACCTCTACATTTAATCCCATGCCCCACAGTCACAAGTAGCAGATATTGAGTGTTCTGCCAAGGCTCTCTCCATGTGAAACAAGTGCAAGTGGTGACAGTCAATCATTATGTGATAATCAACAGTGTACAAGTGGACGGGTGGGATGGAGAAGTCACCGCAGCTATGGGATGATGTACTGTAATGAGCACTGCAGTTGGGTGCGTGATTGTTGCAATTTTACCAGTTTTTCCAAAATTTCAGCACCACTCATGACAGCAGAATGCTTCCCAATTTCTGTATCATCGCTAAACCACCATTTTACTATTCTGCTAGTAGCATATACTAGATTGTGAATGCAGACAGATGACTGTGCAGTACATCCATTCAGTCACACACACCAAAGTATACCAGACGCTATCCTATACAGATTTTAGGTTATCTACGTATTTCTAGCACATTGAACATAGAGCAGAATTTATAATTAGGACTGTCTATCTTCCTCTGTGTGGATGGGAGTCACAGAGTATTCTTGCATTCATAGGATAAAGTCGGAGATTGACAGATCCTCCCCACATTGTCCTTAGCCAACCCTCCCTGCAACACAGTTGCTGATTTCATCTCCAACTGACCAGAAGTAGGAGGGTACTAGACACACTACATTCCACGTCTGGTGAAGGAACAGCGAGACCTGTGTATGCAGCTTCTGTTCAGCAAAGACTGTTCGGCGCCAACTTACCCACAGAACGCATCCAAGTGCAAAAGATCTCCCAGATGCGTGCATGTTGAGGAGGTTAGCACCCCTTATCGGTCTATAGTAGACAGGAGAATGTTGTGATGATATAACAGATGGTTAAAAAGAAACGTGTAGGCTATACATGATGGAGCTACAGACTCATGGAGTTTGAAACATTTTACATAAATCAACTGTGCTATCAATTCTGGAGTATTATTCCAGTGTTTGGAGGCAGTACCGACTTAAGAGAAATAATTGTTGCGCAGCAACACACACTACTATGGCTATGCGTATGTTTCGGATGGTCCCCATGACCCAAGTAGACCTGAGTTAGTGTTTGAATGGGGATTCACCCCATGTTATATCCAGATGGTGTCTATCCATCACAAATTATATCTGGAACGGTGCATAGAGGATGATCTGCAATGCGGTACATCTGGGATAGGAATCAAAGATGGATCCACAAGTAAGAGGACTGGGTTAGGTTTAGTGGAGCCATCAACGACACATGCATTGCCACAGACAAACAGAAAATAGAGCAAATGCACTGCATCTGTAGAATATATGGTTGTGAGTGACTGGATGCATTTGAGTACAATGCTATACTATACTGTCTGACTAATTCGCTATTCTATATTGTACATAAGAGTAATACACATGAACGACTGTCTCCCTCCATCCAACAGACATCCAGCACGTAACATAGAGGAATTTGGATGATCATTGTCAAAGCTTCACCTTCCATTGCTGATGGCGGACTGGAGCCGAGCTCACGGCCGCAGACTATATACAGGGCTATTACAAATGATTGAAGCGATTTCATAAATTCACTGTAGCTCCATTCATTGACATATGGTCACGACACACTACAGACAAGTAGAAAAACTCATAAAGTTTTGTTCGGCTGAAGCCGCACTTCAGGTTTCTGCCGTCAAAGCGCTCGAGAGCGCAGTGAGACAAAATGGCGACAGGAGCCGAGAAAGCGTATGTCGTGCTTGAAATGCACTCACATCAGTCAGTCATAACAGTGCAACGACACTTCAGGACGAAGTTCAACAAAGATCCACCAACTGCTAACTCCATTCGGCGATGGTATGCGCAGTTTAAAGCTTCTGGATGGCTCTGTAAGGGGAAATCAACGGGTCGGCCTGCAGTGAGCGAAGAAACGGTTGAACGCGTGCGGGCAAGTTTCACGCGTAGCCCGCGGAAAATTGGCTCGTGCCAGAACTGGAAACCGACAGCGCCGACTTCATCTTTCAACAGGATGGTGCTCCACCGCACTTCCATCATGATGTTCGGCATTTCTTAAACAGGATATTGGAAAACCGATGGATCGGTCGTGGTGGAGATCATGATCAGCAATTCATGTCATGGCCTCCACACTCTCCCGACTTAAGCCCATGTGATTTCTTTCTGTGGGGTTATGTGAAAGATTCAGTGTTTAAACCTCCTCTACCAAGAAACGTGCCAGAACTGCGAGCTCGCATCAACGATGCTTTCGAACTCATTGATGGGGACATGCTGCGCCGAGTGTGGGAGGAACTTGATTATCGGCTTGATGTCTGCCGAATCACTAAAGGGGCACATATCGAACATTTGTGAATGCCTAAAAAAACTTTTTGAGTTTTTGTATGTGTGTGCAAAGCATTGCGAAAATATCTCAAATAATAAAGTTATTGTAGAGCTGTGAAATCGCTTCAATCATTTGTAATAACCCCGTATACATGGCGGGCCAACGTCCAAGGGCTTTTCGGTGGTAATTTCTGGTGCGGTTCTCTTCTTGCTACCTGCAACGATCGTACGCTGCAGCACGGGAAGCCAGGATCCGTTTACCTTGAGCATTCTTCTTTCTTGTTGAAGCTATTCTCGTGTTTGCGTATTTCTAAAAATGGTTCAAATGGCTCTGAGCACTATGGGACTTAACATCTATGGTCATCGGTCCCCTAGAACTTAGAACTACTTAAACCTAACTAACCTAAGGACATCACACAACACCCAGTCATCACGAGGCAGAGAAAATCCCTGACCCCGCCGGGAATCGAACCCGGGAACCCGGGCGCGGGAAGCGAGGACGCTACCGCACGACCACGAGCTGCGGACTGCGTATTTCCATAGGAATATGCGACTGCATATTAAATATTGAAAATTCTCATCTCGTTCTTCTGTCACTCCCATTCATTTTTAAAGTCTTGCGACAATAGATCGCTAGATTGCGTCTTTTTGTGCAAACAGTGACTGTATCTATGAACGTCCTTCGTAATACGAACCAATAGCAAAGGGTTAACAGTGCTGCCACCACGATTCTCCTGAACTGGAGAGAGTTGTGCCAATCGGAGAACGCCACACCACAAAATTAAATTAAATGTCAAACTGTATCGGGTATTTCCGGGAGAGACCTAGCAAACCCGAGACAGGAAAAGCCTCAGCCCACAGGGGGATCTCATATGGCCTGCATTGGGCCTGCACTCCTGGCATGCATGCGGTTTGGCACACTGCGGCTGGCCCTGAGTTGTCAGATGGGATAAGCAGCACTATATGAGTGTTCAGTGACAGTACTGTTCTTTAGAGTAAAGTATCATTTTTACGAACTTCCAGCATGCTAGAATTTGCAAGTTTGGCTGATTTTTCGTTGCACTGAAAGTATCATTGTTGGACAGTCATACTACGCAAAACCGGCGACGAAGGACCTGAAACTGCTGTGGCCACGCCATATAAAGTGGAACTGTCTGATGTTCTGCTGGACTAACTGCCTTGAGTATTACGGTTTCTCATCGTTCTTAGATGCACAGGTTCGAAGGTATTGGAGTAGACACAATCCTTGCCTTAACTCTTTTCAATCCTAGCACTTCTCTCTTGGATTTTCAGTCTTTGGTTCCCTTTGTGACATGTAATATGAGAGTCTACAGTTCTGTTTCGCGGACCAATTTACCTTAACCTCTATGTTGTGTAACACAAATTGCATCCACTCCACTGAGAGTATGTCCGGACGTTAACTGCAGATTGTACAGTAATTTTCAGTAAGAGACTATTTTAGTACTAAATTCACTGTTTTCGACATAAAATTCGTTGATTTTGACACAATTTTCAATGATTTGGAAAACATTCAATGACTTCGACACAAAGTTCAAACCCATATCTCCCTACAGCCTTTGCTAATTTTCTAGAAATTTCGAATAATTATTCACTAGCCCAACAGATATCCCACCCTTCTGACAGCGAAACGTGTCACACACTATCCACATCACTGCAGGAATGCCATAGGACGATGCTCGACAATGGTCATTTATTGCATGCAACTGCGAGAAGCTTTACCTGATAATCCATCTCTTTCACCTTGTGTTCCATGAGCATAGGTATACCATGGCAGTAACGAGTATTATTTATCAAGATATATAATAATTTGATCTACAAAACTACAAAACACACATGCCACTACTACTTTCTAACTTTCAGGTTAAAATGCTGTCACGCATTGGAAACTACGTAATATTTCCATTAAATAGCATGCTGATCAGTTATATCCTCTACCGATAACGTTAACTAATGCAATCGAACGGCGGAGACAACATGTCACTTCGCTTTATACATCGCCATTTTACAAAAAAGAAAATTAAAAAATTGCCTCAACCTTGTACCGCCTTGTTAAGCAAAACTGTAACAAATTGCTCTATATATCGGCATGTCACAGCAAAACTGTAGCAAGCTCATATTGAAATCCCCCTGCTTCATTCGTATCAGTTTACATTTACGTTCTACGATATCAGAACATTGTATTCATGGCTGGATATGTGTCCTCACATTGATTTGAACAGGCTGAGTTCAAGAAATAGATTCCACTACATTCTAGCCTGGTTACATTCACATGTCTGCGCTATTATCATTGCATTTTCATGGACATCTTAAACCTCATAAACTCTCCCACAAATCGCCACGTTGTAGCAAAATTGTAACAAATTACCTCATACATGATCATGGAAATGGAAATTTGTGATAAGGTCTTATGGGACCAAACTTCTGAGGTCATCAGTCCCTAAGCTTACACACTACTTAATCTTACTTAAACTAACTTACGTTAAGGACAACACACACACTCATATCATCATATTACAGAAAAATTGTAGCAAGACGCTTCATACATCCCTAATGTAACAGATTGCAACATGAATTGTCATGTAACGGAAAAATTGTAAAAAGATGCACCATACATCGTTGTTATAACATAATGTTCCAAAATTCGTCATATTACAGCAAATTTGTAGCATAATACTCGACACATTGCTACATTACGGCAAAATTGTGGCAAATTTCCCCAGTCATATAAACGATGCAGCAAAACTGTAACAAAATGCTCTATATATCATAACTACAACTAATTGTACCATATATCACCATATTACAGAAAAATTGTAGTGAAGTACCCATTCATGACTGTATGCTTTCTGCAGTTTCTGCCCCACTGTTTTTGTTGGCACTGTTTTCCAGACACACGTCATAAGTTAGTCGCCATCTCCTTTGATACTACTCTTTGTCTATAATTAAATTTAGTTATTGTCTTTGCATTACATTTAGCAATATAGTTTCACTATAAACCGTGCATGCTCTCGAAAGACATGATGGAGTACCACTATAATCCTCAAGTAGATCTGCAACAATTGCCTCCCATTTGTTCCCATTCAAAGTCTGTTATATCTGATTTTATATCTTATTAACTCCACCATAACGGTAGCAGAGGTACTGATAGCTACAGCTGGATACAGAACTAAGTCTGAGCCTAAAACATAATCAGAAATTACGCTTCAGAGAAGAGGCGTTATTTATATTACTTACTACTTCACCCAACTTATTCCACTTGTGTGTTGAATGAGGGCAAATGACTGTCACAATCACTCTTATCATACGATCCCTATGAGAGATTTAGCGTGGTTGCAGCATTATAGTCGCATAGTCTTTTTCAAACACAAGTTCTAAAAAATTTCCCAACATAGTTTCGTGAGAACTATGTCGTCTTTCTTCCAAAAAACCCCATTTAGGTACCGCTAGAGTTTCTGTTACTCTTTCGTACGGCGGCTGTATCGACCTGTTAAGATCCTAGTAGTGCATCTCTGAATTTCGATAATTGTTGTCACACCTTCTTGATAAGGGCTGCAAACGCTGGAACAAAACTCCGGAACTTCTGGGATTAACGCTTTATGCATGACTTCCTTTACAGTTGCATAGTATTTTCCTAGACCACTTCCATTTACATTTCCTAACACTGATTTTATGCCATCATTCCACTTAATAGTATTATGCCTAAATAATTATGTGTTGTTCATCGCTAATCTAGACATTAACAGGTTATTTCTCTATGGTATAGCGATTATCATACGTCTTGCCCTTAATTTTCTGCAGTTCTTAATGACTGTCCAATAATGATGATTTCGTTGATACAAAAGCATCCTCATTAAACAGTCTTACTGTGCTGCTGGTTCTATCTGCTAAATAGTTTATGTATACTGATACGTGCTACGTCTGCCTCATGGTATAATGCACTATGTTCTATTAGTTAAATATTCCATAGCTAAAGACTTAAAATGTTTCAAATAAAAATAATGAACCACAATTACAGTGTTTTTAGGATACCTCAAACTCATTCTGTATGCTACCCACATAAGGACAATGACACTTTGGTGTTTCGGACCACATCATATGACTTTTTTCAGGTTTATATAAAGTATACCCACAGAAGGTTCCATTCTATAGATGTGTATGACACCGCTCTCACATCTGTAATGGTAGTATATAACGACAATTAGCTCCTTCAACCACATCATTCTGGAGACAGAAACGTCTCCATCAGCCACTTTCGCCAACATGGAACGAGATTTTGACTTTAGATATCGTGAATCATTGGTTTACCTGGTGTTCTGACTTTGGTATTTTAGACGAGATACAAGCCTGTGATGGATATGTACCATCGATATACAATCTAACTATTAGCTGCATGTCTTCTTCGATATTTCACAGAGTGTTCTGATATGTGAACATCGTATTATCAATTGGAAGCTAACATTTATAACTAGTGTTATTGACCTTACCCAGTCAAGTAGTATTTAAAATGCACTCCATGCCATATGGTTCAATGTGGCGAAAATTAGAGAATATTTGCTGTGCTGTGATCTGCAAAGCATCGACTGTGGTTATAAAAATATTACTTTCTTTATCTAGCAGCTACAAGCCATTTGCAGAGTTTAAAACCGAAGGAATATTTACATTTAACGACAATTCGTTTCTTAAAGTGAGAAACTTGCCTGTAAGCTATGTTTAAATCGACAACACAGACTCTAACACTATTTACATTTCAGTAGCCATATTACTAATTTTTGAAGAGCCCTTATATGCATATTCCCTGACTAAAGGACTTTGAACTATACCATTTCCTACGTGCATCCGACATACTTGAAAGCAACTTGGAAGAAAGCTACATTCTCATACATATATTCACACATTACAATTTATATCGCTTAAAAATACAATTCTGGCTGGGGCACAAGAGCACTTTCTGCTTGTGAGAAGGCTGAATGAAGTTCACCACACCACTACAAAAAAAATGGCTCTGAGCACTATGGGACTCAACTGCTGAGGTCATTAGTCTCCTAGAACTTAGAACTAGTTAAACCTAACTAACCTAAGGACATCACAAACATCCATGCCCGAGGCAGGATTCGAACCTGCGACCGTAGCGGTCTCGCGGCTCCAGACTGCAGCGCCAGAACCGCGCGGCCACTTCGGCCGGCCCACACCACTACATCGATATCATCAGACACTTACCACTAGCTCACACTGATGGGAGTCTGAAGCGACCAAATAATGGATGTTTAATCTGTTCATTGTAGGTGCCTAAGATGCAACAACTTTACACACTACTTCCGGTCACTTCTTCTATAAATTTGTCTGTAACTGCAAATGTACCTACTAGATATCTGAGGTGGACGTGCTATACTCCTTAGTATACAGGGTGAACTTGAACCCCACTCTTGTTCAGCCCATCCGGTGTTTGTTGCTACGTCTCTTAATTCTCTTTGAACACGTTTGCCATTTGTTTCCTTAACTGTTCGTTGTTGGTGGTGATCATCGCCTGTAAGTGTTCGTTGTTGGCGTCATGCGCTCCAATAATTGTTCGTTATTGACGGTCATGGGCGCCTTTAATTGTTCGTTATTGCCAGTCATTTGTGCTCCTAAATTTCCAATTTTAGCGTTGGACGCAAACATATGCGCGTTGTCCGCGACCATTAGCGCCTCACAAGCGCCATGAACTGCACCCAATCTGTCACACACGGCACCTGGTTCGTAACTATGCCGTTAGCGGATGCAGCAAGTGTGTTGTCTGCACTTTGGGAACTCTGTGTTGCGCACTGTTTCTCAGAGATCACAGGTGGTAGGGTTGTACACTTTGCGATTGTAATACTTCAGCAGCACCAATGAAATCAAGTACGCAGAACGATACGTATGGATCACTAACTATGTGAGGCAGGTATATTGTTTACATTATTCTGCATGTTTTGCGACTTGTAAAGTGAAGCTTCTGCTGATGGCACGGTATCTTCAATTTCGTTGCGTCTCGTACTGCTCTTACAGCGGCTACGCGTGTCCATCCTTATAGCTGATGTCTGACTAAATTCGGAGACGCGCCTAGCTCGAAAATTGCTGCACATTACGCGTAGACTGAAACCGTGTAACGCTAATAAAATTTCCCATACGCAAAACACAATGAAAAAGTTCCTACGCCTACGTAAAATGCTTCGCGAGCAAATTACAAATGTTACAGGCTCCTACTTATCGGAATAGAATTAACAGGAAGACAAAAAATTTAAATACGTGAATAGTACAAAAGAAACAAGGAGGTACACAACACAACACTGTTTTCATGTTTATGGGTACTTTAAACAGCGCAGAAGTTGTTCAGGTGCTAACTGTAAAAAACTTTTGGTTAGTACATTTACACATCATACGGAAATTTTTCGCAGAAAATTCCTAGGAAGTACGTACCAAAGGTCAGGGTCACCATATGAAGGGTGCCTGCGCGTGAAGGATCTTGTTGGGGATCGGTGCTCGTGATGGAGGTGTCAATAAAAATGAGTTATCTGTTAACTGTGACATCCAGTGACGCCTGTGGGCTGAGGATGACACGGCGACCGGTCGGTACCGTTGGGCCTTCCGAGGCCTGTTCGGACGGAATTTAGTTTAGTTAACATGGGAGGTGGAAAGACGATATCTGGATATACATGAAAGAAAAACCTTTTACGTTTAAATGAACTGAGTTGCCGGATCTGCACATTCATTATAGTCAAATAAATATTAAATAAATAACTTGGCCATATTTCTCTGTTGCACAACGGCTAGCAGTAGGACATATAAATGGAAGTCTGCGAGGGAATGCGTAAGCACGTGCTCTGCTAAAAATATCAGGTTTATTGAAGACACAACTGAACAACTAATAAGCTAAACAACTAGTGAATGGGCGATGGCTGAGTTCATAACACTCTCGGCTGAGTTACAAAACTACAATTACAGCTGTGTCTTGGAGAACCCAGCACGATTTACCATTGATTATTAATTATTGAAGGGTCAGAGGAATCTTTCATTGGGAACATTCACGCACGTATACACATATAACAGGGATTCAGGACAAATATAAGAATAAAGAAAAAAATTCACCAGTATGCACATGGTTTGCAAACGGTCGTTCCATTGGCATGACTGCACGAAGCAAGTAAGCAACAATTCATCGATGAGAATAAAATGTTAATAGTTGCACCATAGAAGAAATTCTGAAACTAAACTACTGGCCATTAAAATTGCTGCACCAAGAAGAATGCAGATGATAAACGGGTATTCATTGGACAAATGTATTGTACTAGAACTGACATGTGATTACATTTTCACTCAGTTTCGGTGCATAGATCCTGAGAAATCAGTACCCAGAACAACGACCTCTGGCCGTAATAACGGCCTTGATACGCCTGGGCATTGAGTCAAATAGAGCTTGGATGGCGTGTACAGGTACAGCTGCCCATGCAGCTTCAACACGATACCACAGTTAATCAAGAGTAGTGACTAGCGTATTGTGACGAGCCAGTTGCTCGGCCTCCATTTACCAGACGTTTTCAGTTGGTGAGAGATCTGGAGAATGTGCTGGCCAGGGCAGCAGTCGAACATTTTCTGTATCCAGAAAGGCCCGTACAGGACCTGCAACATGCGGTCGTGCATTATCCTGCTGAAATGTAGGGTTTCGCAGGGATCGAATGAAGCGTAGAGCCACGGGTCGTAACACATATGAAATATAACGTCCACTGTTCAAAGTGCCGTCAACGCGAACAAGAGGTGACCGAGACGTGTAGCCAATGGCACCCCATACCATCACGCCGTGTGATACGCCAGTGTGACGAATACACGCTTCCAATGTGCGTTCACCGCGATGTCGCCAAACACGGATGCGACCATCGTGATGCTGTAAATAGAACCTGGATTCATCCGAAAAGACGACGTTTTGCCATTCGTGCACCCAGGTTCGTTGTTGAGTATACCATCGCCGGCGCTCCTGTCTGTGATGCAGCGTCAAGGGTAACCGCAGCAATGGTCTCCGAGCTGATAGTCCATGCTGCTGCAAACGTCGTCGAACTGTTGGTGCAGATGGTTGTTGTCTTGCAAACGTCCCCATCTGTTGACTCAGGGATCGAGACGTGGCTGCACGATCCGTTACAGCCATGTGGATAAGATGCCTGTCATCTCGACTGCTAGTGATACGAGGCCGTTGGGATCCAGCACGGCGTTCCGTATTACCCTCCTGAACTCACCGATTCCATATTCTGCTAACAGTCATTAGTTCTCGACCAGCGCAAGCAGCAATGTCGCGATACGATAAACCACAATCGCGATAGGCTACAATCCGACCTTTATCAAAGTCGGAAACGTGATGGTACGCATTTCTTCTTCTTACACGAGGCATCACAACAACGTTTCATCAGGCAACGCCGATCAATTGCTGTTTGTGTATGAGAAATCGGTTGGAAACTTTCCTCATGTCCTCACGACGGCGCCAACCTTGTGTGAATGCTCTGAAAAGCTAATCATTTGCATATCACAGCATCTTCTTCCTGTCAGTTAAATTTGGCGTCTGTAACACATCATCTTCGTGGTGCAGCAGTTGTAATGGCCAGTAGTGTTTTCGAATTTTTATCCCGAGAATCGGTAACTGTTACAGTGTAACGTTTCTCACAATCCACGAACATGTGGTCGTCACAAACAAAAATTCTGCATCAAATGAGCGGTAAAACTGAGAATAGTTAAGCAGATTGGACAGGATACATTACTGTGAGGCACGATGTGCGAACTTATGGCTCTCAGATCTGTACTTATCACGTGCTGAGACAACGAAGACATGTGGAAACTAGATAGCGAACTGAAATCGAAATTATACTAGACTCGTGAGATCACCAACGAACTAAATCAGGCTGAACTGAGAAGATACGAGCCCACATCTTTGAACAGAGGTAGAGACGAACAATGGCTTGCATGCGTGGCTAAGTGCAACTGGTTATAATGCTCCGAAATCAACAAGAAAAATTTCGTATACCGGTCAACGAGCAATGTTGGATGAGAGCAAGACGTTAGTTTTGACTGGAGCTGAAATCTACAAAATTAATATACTGAATTAACTATGAATTGGGACACTCACACTTAGTCGGTTGTCGCAAGTCTCGTGTCTCTCCTCGACAATGACCAGAAAAAATGTGGCGCTGCTGAAGAACTCAGGTCTACCAGAGGAAGTGGGGAACCGGCTGTATCCCAGAGCGCCAACGACACCTCGCCTATATGGACTGCCCAAGATACACAAAGAAGGGTTGCCTCTACGTCCAGTACTCGTCACCATCAATTCGCATAACTACGGGCTCATCAAATATCTGGCGACACTCCTAAAACCACCTATGGAACACAGTTAACGTCACGTGAAGAACTCGGCAGATTTCGTAAGAATACATAAGGATATGCGATTACAAAGAGATGACCTTCTAGTAAGCTTCGACGCTGCTTCGCTTTTCACAAAAGCTTATCTGCAGGACTCTTTGGCTCTGCTGAATTAACATTTCGAGCTTCAAATAGTGAATTTGAACTTGCACTAACGACCACCTACTTTAAGTGCGTTGGAGAAATTTATGGACAGACGGATGGAGTGGCCATGGGTTCAAAATGGCTCTGAGCACTATGGGACTCAACTTCTGCGGTCATTAGTCCCCTAGAACTTAGAACTAGTTAAACCTAACTAACATAAGGACATCACACACATCCATGCCCGAGGCAGGATTCGAACCTGCGACCGTAGCGGTCTCGTGGTTCCAGACTGCAGCGCCCAGAACCGCACGGCCACTTCGGCCGGCGGAGTGGCCATGGGATCCCTCTTGCTCCAGAGATCGCAGATCTACACATGGAACACTTTTAGGAGCTGGCCCTCCAAACTGCTCGCCAAAACCCCTAACACTTCTACCGCTATGTTGACAATACTTTCGTGGTTTGGGTTCAAAATGGTTCAAATAGCTCTGAGCACTATGCGACTTAACTTCTGAGGTCATCAGTCGCCTAGAACTTAGAACTAATTAAACCTAACTAACCTAAGGACATCACACACATCCATGGCCGAGGCAGGATTCGAGCCTGCGACCGTAGCGGTCGCTCGGCTCCAGACTGTAGCGCCTAGAACCGCACGGCCACTCCGGCCAGCTCGTGGTTTGGGATTATGGCAGGGAGGCAGTGGATAAGTTTCTCGACCACCTTAAGAGCATTCACGAAAACATTGCCTTCACTGTGGAAATAGAGGAGAATGGCTGTCTCCCATTTCTGGGTATACTAATAAGGAGGAAGGCAGATGGTACATTGGGCCATTCAGTATATAGCAACAAGATTCACACACACATGCACCTCCATGTAACAAGCTGTCACCATCCAGTGCAGCAGAAAACAGTAGTGTCCACCTTCGTGCACAGAGCACACGTCTCCTGTGACAAAGAAGCCCTCTCAGACGAACTTTAGCACCTGGAGGAGGTATTTCGTAACAATGGGTACAGCGAAGCGCACGTTAGGAGGGTGTTGAAGACGAGACGGTCATGGTAAATCGGGAGGAGGGAGAGAAAGACAAGAAATTCGCTTTTCTTCCGTATTTCACTGTCAGCCAAAATTAGGAGGCCTGTGGAAAAATCGAACTTAAAAACCGTCTTACGACCACCGCCGAAGGGAAAGAGTGGCTTGGCTCTGTGAAAGACCCACTTAAACTCAACGAGCCAGGAATTTACAGCATCGCTTGCAAATGCGCTCAGTAGTACATTGGACAAACCCAGCCATGTATTACTAAACGCTACGAGGAACTTATCAGGCATGTGTGGCTGGGACAGACGGATAAATTGGCGATAACAGAACACAGCGTCAAGGAAGAGCACACATTTGACTTTGAGAACACTAAGGTGCTCTGCCGAACCGCCGGCTGTTGGGACAGCGTCATACAAGAGTCCATCAAAATTCGGATTCACGAGAATCTTGTGAAGCACCTGATGTGTAAGATGTACGAGACACTTGAAATACCCGCAGACTGTGAGAAGAATGCAATAATTCCAATTCCAAGGAAAACAGTTACTGATGGGTGCGAAAATTACCGAACCAACAGTTTAGTAAGTCGTTGTTGCAAAACATTAACACGGGAAAAACCGGTAGAAGCCGACTTTTGGGAAAGATCAGTTTGGATTCCGGAGAAATGTAGGCACATGTGAGGCAGTACTGACCCTATGACTTACCTTAGAAGATAGGTTAAGAAAAGGCAAACCTGACGTCATAGCATTTGCAGACTTAGAGAAAGCTTTTGACAGTGTTGACTGGAGTACTCTCTTTGAAATTCTGAAGGTAGCAGGGGTAAAATACTACGAGCGAAAGGCTATTTAACACTTGTACAGAAACCAGATGGCAGTTATTAGAGTCTAGAGGCATGAAAGGGAAGCAGTGGTTGAGAAGGGAACGATACAGGTTTGTTGCCTGTCACCTACGTTATTTAGTCTGCAGATTGAGTAAGCAATAACGAAAAAAAAAGAAAGACTGGGAGTAGGTATTAAAGTTCAGGGAGAAAAAATAAAAAATATGGGGTCTGCCGAAGGGGTTTTTTTCACAGACAACAAAGGACTTGGAAGAGCTGTTCGGAATAGACATTGTCTCTCGAAAGAAGGATATAATATGAACATGAACAAAAGCAAAACAGGGACAAAGGGATGTAGTCGAATTCAATGGCTCTGAGCACTATGGGACTTAACATCGTAGGTCATCAGTCCCCTAGAACTTAGAACTACTTAAACCTAACTAACCTAAGGACATCACACAACACCCAGCCATCACGAGGTAGAGAAAATCCCTGGCCCCGCCGGGAATCGAACCCGGGAACCCGGGCGTGGGAAGCGAGAACGCTACCGCACGACCACGAGATGCGGGCTGTAGTCGAATTAAATCAGGTGATGCTGAGGTAATTAGATGAGGAAATGAGACACTTGAAGTGGTACATGAGTTTTGCTATTTGGGCAGCAAAATAACTGATGATGGCCAAAGTAGAGAGGATTAAAATGTAGAGTGGCTATGGAAAGAAAAGAATTGCATAAGAGGAGAAACTTTTTAACATCGAATATAGATTTAGATATAACTAATTCTGTTGTAAAAGTATTTGTACGGAATGTAGCCGTGTATTGAAGGGAAACATCGACGATAAACAGTTTAGACAAAAAGAGGATAGAAGCTTTCGAAATGTGGTGCTACAGAAGAAAGTTGAAGATTAGATAGGCAAATAAGGTAACTAATGAGGAGGTAATGAATAGAATTTGAGATACAAGATATTTGTGGCACAACGTGACAAAAAGAAGGGATCGGTTGATAGGGCACATTCTGAGACACCAATTAATCTGGAATTTAGTATTGGAGGGAAGTGTGGAGGGTAAAATTCGTAGAGGCAGACCAAGAGATGAATACACGAAGCATGTTCAGAAGTATGTAGGCAGAAGTAGTTATTTGGAGATGAAGAAGCTCGCACAGGATAGAGTAGTATGTAGAGCTGCAGCAAACCAGTCTTCGGACTGAAGACCACAACTACAACAACAACATGTGATGAGGTGACACCAGAAGTACAGGCTACACGTGCATAATACATCTCCTTAATCTCTTATTTGTTTCGTTGCATTAAAATGGGAGGCTAAAATAAGTTTAAGTAGCACAGCTGAGAAACACATGAGAATAATGTTTTACGAGCAGCGTAAAAGTTTGCAAAATCGTCTCTCATTTGGACAGCTTCATTTAAAGTTCTATTGAAGTTTCTTCCTGTCTGGTAAGTGTCTTATGTAGAACCCGCGATTTCTACTATATGTAGCTAATCGATACTCAAGGGCCATTTATAGGTCAATAACGGTGTTTTGGTGAACAAATGTACATTTCAAAATACCGTCAGAAAACTGTGGTGGAGCTCTATTGTATTTCAAAATATGCTCCACTTGGCGCTCATTAGCCCAGTCAATTACTTGCCGTGGTCTGGAACAGCGTTTGCTGAAAAATTCTTACCCTGGATATAAAACTCATCGTCTCTAAGATTAGATAAAATACCTCACCAATGGATATGCCTCATTTCCAATCAATAAAAAAGGCAATCCAACTGATGCGTTTCGTAGTAGAGGGTATGACAGTATCTGAAGCTCCTCATCTTGCATGAAGCAAAATACGCTAGAAGAATGAAATCTACCACCATCACTTCCCTTCCTGTACCCACCAACATCGATTATAATGTATTTCCCGTAAGGACGTGCAACTTCCTGTGGTACAATTGAATAAAATGTTTATAACTATAAAACACTATACCAAGGCTCCCAAAAGCACGCAGAAGTACCGGAACACGACGTGCATGGACTCGACTAATGTCTGAAGTAGTGCTGGAGGGACCTGATACCATGAATCCAGCAGTGCTGTCCATAAATCTACAAGAGTACGAGGGGTGGAGATCTCTTCTGAACAGCACGTTGCAAGACATTCCAGATATGCTCAATAATGTTTATATCTGGGGAGTTTGATGGCCAGCGGAAGTGTTTAAATTCAAAAGAGAAATTCTGTACTTGTGGGGTGCCGCATTGTCCTGCTGGTATTGCCAAAGTCCGTTGGAATACACAACGGACATGAACGGATGCAGGTGATAAGACAGGATGCTTACGTACATGTCACCCGTCAGAGTCGTATCTAGACCTATCAGGAGTCCCATATCACACCAACTGCACACGCCCGACACCATAACAGAGCCTCCACCAACTTGAACAGTCCCCTTCTGACATGCAGGGTCCATGGATTCATGAGATTGTCTCCATACCCGTACACGTCCTTCTGCTCGATACAATTTGAAACGAGACCCGTCCGACCAGGTAACATGTTTCCAGTCATCAACAGTCCAATGTCGGTGTCTATGGGCCCAGGTGAGACGTAAGGCTTTGTGTCGTGCAGTCATCAAGGGTATACGAGTCGACCTTCGGCTCCGAAAGCTCATATCGATGATGTTTCGTTGAACGGTTCGCACGCTTTGCACTTCTGTCACGTAGTACGACTCCTTTCAGTCGTCGTTGGTCCCGTTCTCGCAGGATCTTTTTATGGCCGCAGCGATGTAGGAGATGTGATGTTTTACCGGATTCCTGATATTCACAAGTACACTCGTGAAATGGTCGTGCGGGAAAATCCCCACTTCATCGCTACCTCGGAAGTGCTGTATCCCATCGCTAGTGCGTCGACTATAACACCACGTTCAAACTCACTTAAATCTTGATAACCTGCCATTGTAGCAGCATTAACCGATCACACAACTGCTCCAGGCACCTGTTGTCTTACATAGGCTTTGCCGAGCGCAGCGCCGTATTCCGCGTGTTTTCATATCTCTGTATTTGAATACGCAAGCCTATATCAGTTTCTTTGGCGCTTCATTGTATATCGGCAAGTGCATTTGGAAAGTTCTGTATGTTCTGTAAATCATTTACAGCATTTAAAAAGTTAACAACAAAAGGAACTCTCGTGTGGAGTAGGTTCGTAAGTTAAAGTTCCGCGTTCTGGCCTTAGACGGGCCATTCGGGCCTCACCGTCCGCCGCTCTTTCGATTATCTCGCTCTCATGTAGAATGGCTGGAGGCAATTCCGCAACACTTTGGTTGTTGACTCCTCAATTCTTGCAATGGTTGTGAATCCTATTGTGAATGTCAGAGCCATGACCCAAAATTTCTGAATTCTATGGATCTGTAACAATACTCGATTCACTAGTTTTCAATGCCACTTGAAAATTGCATTATTCCACTGAAAAAATCGTATTTACTTGTATATCGCACTAAAAAGGAAGTTATACACTGTTACCACATGGCACCACAGTCTCCTCTTTGTGTTCTATCATTTGCGAAAATCTCGCTTCGATATCTCAAATTGTTTATGAGATACAAGTGTGTTACGAACATTTTACTATCGCTTTATTGTCTGCTCTTGCGATCGAAATGGAGTGCGCTATATACAGTTCATTTTCTGAGAATGCAGTGAATTTTAAATCCCATCCCAAGTTTAAAGAGTAGTTCAATATCTTACCTCCATTTGGTAACATATATTACACTACCGGCCATTAAAATTGCTACACCATAAGGAAATGCAGATGATAAACGGGTATTCGTTGGACAAATATATTATAGTAGAACTGACATGTGATTACATTTTCACTCAATTTGGGTCCATAGATCCTGAGAAATCAGTACCCAGAACAACCACCTCTGGCCGTAATAACGGCCTTGATACGCCTGGGCATTGAGTCAAACAGAGCTTGGATGGCGTGTACAGGTACAGCTGCCCATGCAGCTTCAACACGATACCACAGTTCATCAAGAGTAGTGACTAGCGTATTTTGACGAGCCAGTAGCTCGGCCACCATTGGCCAGACGTTTTCAATTGGTGAGAGATCTGGAGAATGTGCCAGCCAGGGTAGCAGTCGAACATTTTCTGTATCCAGAAAGGCCATTACACAACCTGCAACATGCGGTCGTGCATTATCCTGCTGAAATGTGGGGTTTCGCAGGTATCGAATGAAGGGTGGAGCCACGGGTTGTAATACATCTGAAATGTAACGCCCACTGTTCAAAGTACCGTCAATGTGAACAAGAGGTGACCGAGACGTGTAACCAATGGCACTTCATACCATCACGCCGGGTGATACGCCAGTATGGCGACGACGAATACACGCTTCCAATGTACGTTCCCGCGATGTCGTCAAACACGGATGAGAACATCGTGATGCTGTAAACAGAACCTGGATTCATCCGAAAAGATGACGTTTTGCCATTCGTGCACCCAGGTTCGTGTTGAGTACACCATCGCAGGCGCTCCTGTCTGTGATGCAGCGTCAAGGGTAACAGCAGCCATGGTCTCCGAGCTGCTGCAAACGTCGTCGAACTGTTGGTGCAGATGGTTGTTGTCTTGCAAACGTCCCCATCTATTCACTCAGGGATCGAGACGTGGCTGCACGGTCCGTTACAGCCATGCGGATAAGATGCCTGTCATCTCGACTGCTAGTGATATACGAGGCCGTTGGGATCCAGCACGGCGTTCCGTATTACCCTCCTGAACCCACCGATTCCATATTCTGGTAACAGTCATTGGATCTCGACCAACGCGAGCAACAATGTCGCGATACGATAAACCGCAGTCGCGATAGGCTACAATCCGACCTTTATCAAAGTTGGGAACGTGATGGTACGCATTTCTCCTCCTTACACGAGGCATCACAACAACGTTTCACCAGGCAACGCCGATCAACTGCTGTTTGTGTATGAGAAATCGGTTGGAAACTTGCCTCATGTCAGCACGTTGTAGGTGTCGCCACCGGCGCCAACCTTGTGTGAATGCTCTGAAAAGCTAATCATTTGCATATCGCAGCATCTTCTTCCTGTCGGTTAAATTTCGCATCTGAAGCACGTCATCTTCGTGATGTAGCAATTTTAATGGCCAGTAGTGTACTTCCATTTGGAGAGCGGTTTATTTCCCTTCAGTTCTGGTAGAGACAAAGAACAGCTACACATTCAAAAATATAGACAACCAAGTGGTGCGGATTCATCACAAAGAAACGAGCAAAAATTTTAAAGTTTCAGATGCACTGTGCAAATAGCATTCATCAAGTAAGCACACATTAGATATAAATAGGCGTTCATTCCTTGCAAAGTCAGCTGCTATCAGTGAGGGTCTGTGATGTAAATCCAGTCCAGTAATCCGAAGCATAATATAGAGGGCAAGAGCAAAAAATGGTGCAAATGGCTCTGAGCACTATGGGACTTAACATCTATGGTCATCAGTCCCCTAGAACTTAGAACTACTTAAACCTAACTAACCTAAGGACATCACACAACACCCAGTCATCACGAGGCAGAGAAAATCCCTGACCCCGTCGGGAATCGAACCCGGGAACCCGGGCACGGGAAGCGTGAACGCTACCGTGCGACCACGAGCTGCGGACGGGCAAGAGCAGCAGCTGTTACAGAGTGGGAAACGAATGAGCTGCGACATGTGTCTCGATTGGCGAAACTTGTCCAATTGACCTTATTATACTGACAGAAATTGAAAATGTTACGCCATAAAGCACTAGACTGGTATTCAACCAACACTGAGGAGATGCTCACCACATAACGGGTATTAAAATTTTAAACTTTGATTCCATTCAGAACTGATTTCCATCAGCAACATCGGTCTGAACTGAGTTCTCCACAGCCACGAAGACATTATTTTATTCGTCGTTGTATGGAAGCAACTAGCCACCGAATGTCATCTTTAGGAATTTTTTGTCATACATGCCTTGACAGTTGGTGAATACTGCTGGGTGAAACCTGGTACGAAAGGAGACCTATTCGTATCATACACAAGGCACGCTCAGTGTGTGAAAAATCAGGGAAATGGGTACCTCATTCTAAGTATCTGTTGTCTGAACTGCAGTCTGGGGTGTTATATTATCCTTCTAGCATCAGCCGCTTGGTGCCTTGTCATGAAAAGCTTGAAAACTAGGTTTAACATTCTTGTCACATACTGGGAAGCATTCAGCCTCCCTTCTACAACTGCTAAATCATTCCTATTGTCGAATCGAACTGCTCCCCACAGCATTATTCCAGGAGTTGAAGAGCTATGGATATCGACAACGGCTGCTTCCTGTGATCTTTCTCCGGACGGTCTATGGACACGATGGCGTCGTTGTCATCTGCACAAAAAGAAGCGAGACTCATAGCTGAACACTGCAGAATGCCGCTCAGTATCCCAGTTGGCTCTGGTTCTACTCCGTACAAGTTTCTGTTGTCTGAGATATGGGGTCAGCGGTAAATGACGTTCGGGAACTCGACATTGGAACCCAATTTCCAGTAATCTCTTTCCAACTATTCGTGCTGAGACTGTGCCTACAAACTATGGTCTGGTTTCAGTTGTTGTGATCCGTCTACTTATCAGTGCCAGTCACACAGTTCTATGATCTCGTGGTGTAGTCCTTTTGGAAGGACCCGTGACTACTCTTCTCGTCAGACTGTTGTCCTCAGTCCATCTTGTCAACTCACGCTCTGTCCTCATTGCACTACAGCCAGCTGTCTGTCCGATTTGTCGGTATAATGCTCCCATGCCCCAATGATTTGCCAATGATTCGATTTTTCTCACACCATGGAATATGGCGATAAGCTGAACTTTCATGTCATCTGGGAGGGCTGTGTTGCGTTCTCCGCACGAAAATTTCAAACAACATTCGACACACCCAGTAACCATTCCTCAGTAATAGAAATGGCTTTTTCCTGTACTGAAAATGAAGCTTTAATGAAAGTATACCTGACGCTTTGAAATACTGTAGTTTCAGTTTCGTAGGGTTCACTGCAAGTGTTAATGGTGTAAAACTTACCATTTCCGTTACTGTATTTGTCCACGCCCGAGCTCATATTTCTAGCAGCACGATGTCAGTTTTAATGCCTTCAAACCAGTTCATATCAGGTCACAAGACTTAATCTCTCCAGATGGTAATGTCTGAAGAGTTGTGAGACTTCATGAACTGACACTTCCGTTGGTCGATACATGCCTCTCATCAGTTCCGATACTGTAGTCCACACAACACGCTGGTTGCTTGGTTATGCCACAAGATTACTATTGGCTCTTCATTAAAACATTCGGAGTCGATCGCCCGACCTTCATATAATTTGATAGGCAGTGATAAAGCAGCGATCACATTATGTACGAAACTTCCATAATGTGCTGTTACACGTAAGGTACCTATTTCAAAATGATTTATATCCTTTGTACTCGTTACCTACAAAAGATCAGAATATTTGCTGGAATCGACTCTAGTTAACAATCGGATTTTTCGTGTTTTCCTATATATAATTAAATTTATATCGTTTTTTATCATACTGTGATCTTATTTTATTTTGTGAAATATTACAATGATGTCTCTCCAGTTCTTGCAATAGATGTGTGAATCTAAAATTGATAAAAAAACTATGACACAAATTTTATTATGATATAACGGATTGATCAATGAGAGCATATTTGAGTTTAATAAATATTCGTTAATGTCACATCGACATGTAAATCTCTCCTAAAACGACTTCTGTCTGCAGTAGTTCCATCCATTCCCTACACTACAGTATTGATTTCGTCTTCCAATCACTTAGTACAGACATTTCTCTTTTATTCGATATTGCAGACCATTAAACGTTGGAAACCTCTTGTGTGCTGTGAAATACATTAGGAGTGATAAATTGAGATTCTAAGGAAAAGAAACTTTCAGAGATGGCAAGTCAGGTTCTGCATTATTCATTCCGCAAAGCTTAACACGCTATTGAGGAATAAGCACGGCTTTAAACGTTTCTTCGTCTCTGAAGCAGCGCAACATTATTCGACAGTATCAGGATTGCAGACAACAGTAGCGGTATTGTTAGATGGTTTTCGTGTCACATACACAACACTGAAACAGTTCTAGATTTTCTTGTAGACGAACACGGAGAGTATGTAAACGAGAATCGGTAATGTCTCCCTCCGCTGAGTACGTCACTCGGGTTTTGAGATACAAAAGTCTATCGATATTAGGGGATGGAAAACATGTTTCTTCATTTATCCCTACAAAAGCAAGAGGGACTACTGGTACGTCTTTGTGACTGAGTTTCCATGTCTTCCAGGACCAACCTAGCGTTAATTTTGACTTCATTTAGAAAATTAATACGTCGTTTTGCTTCGCTGGAGCTAATTCAGTCACCTGAAAGTAGAAATTACCAAGGCCAGGCTCCTCATTTAGTATCAGAATGGCCAAATAGCTTTGTCCTGTAGCAATATTTACCTCGAAAATTATATTACCATAAAACTTTGTATGAGAAATTACATAAGTGATTTCTATTTCGAGAAAGTTAGCTAAAGCACCACACTTGCCTCAGGATACTGTTCGCACATTGCGCTCATCCAAATTCAACTGTTTCTACGAAATAATTAGAAAATACATCTTTCCGTGCAGATAAGTGACGACAGAACTGACTGAAGTTGTCTAACAGTAAAACTTTGATTTCAAATCCGAATCTGACCACACGAATTAAAGTGGCCGTTGTTTTTCCGGAATCATAGCGAAAAAAGCTGTAACATTCCCTACAAGGAAATCGCAGCAAGTTCTTTTCATTGTAGCTACTAATCAAAATTCGAGACGGCATTTGGATGCAGGTTTTATCCTTCACTCTGCTAAAATTCATTAGTAACTGTTTTCGTTGTAACCATACTTTCTCGACACTCACTCAACGACAGTCAGCGGAAAACTTCTCTGGGTAATAGTCAGAAACTCAATAACTGCGATCAGTTGTCCACTAACTGACATCTCAGTTGTAGCGCTAAAGAAAAGCTATGTTTTCTATAGCACGAAGAGAAATAGAGCTAACATCTGCTTTAGGGCAATTAAAAGTTTTCTGTTGAATTCACATGAATTCCCTCATGGATAAATAAATGAGTATCGATTCAGAACTTTCCACGTACATACAAACAGTTCACAAATTTTAACTAACAATACCCTGCACCCATTAGAAATGAAAGGTTACGGAGGCTCCTTAGTTCAACATAATGAACTGAAAGGAACTGGCTGCCAGCTTCAGGATAATGTTTTCTCACCGTAAAACGAAGAGATTTTAACTTCAGTTCCACTTTCCACGCAGTATGACAGATCCACAAAAGGGGAAGCTTTCGAAGAACTGGTGGAGCTCTAACAAATATTTAAACACTCAAGCATGCCTCATTTATAACCAGTCTAAATTTATTCCGATTTCCAAGAGGAGCTTCCGCCACCAAATTGACATAACATCGAAATTTTCAGACTTTTTCCACTTTTCCTACTATTTCTCACGAACTAAGCTTTCAATCCAAAAGGATACATGTACATAAAATACAGAAAATTACTTTCTGAATCGATTAAGTACTAATACGTTTCAATTTAATGAAGGAGTACTGTACAAACACCAAACTAATACAAACGTAATATAAAACAGTAGGAATACAAACTGTAATGAATGCCTTTCTTTGTCCAAATCCAAGTATTATAGCTTACTGCAACACGGCAATGTCATCAAAAAGAGAGTGAAGGAAGCTATTCTTCTATGAATATGTTCCTGTATAGCTGTGTTCCACTATCCATCTGTTTCGACCCGTTGTTCCTCCATGATACTGCCAGCGTATCTGCTGCATTCTCGTGAGACCATGATAGGTTTGAGCATCTTCTCCTTCGTTCACCACTACCTTTGTGTGAAGTTATGCTATTTACGCTTACAAAATATGGCTGAACTCAGAACCAAACCTACCACTCCAGAATATGATCAGTTTGTAACAAAGGATGGTTTACTATCCGAAGGTCAGGAAAACAGGGGGCAGGCATTTTGTCACAAATGACTGTAGGACAGACAATGATGCGATAAGTGAATAGTTCTGGGGCCTTAGCACACGGCAGAAGATTGCTTGCTTGCTTGCTTCGACGCTACCGTTGTTGACGTCCTAGACTAAGTCTAAAAATGTTTTTGGAGTGTCGTTTGAAACTAGTGCGCAGCAGGTGGAAGCTAGAACCGCAAGAATACAAAGAAATAATTTAAATGCCAGGAAGCTGTATGGCTTTTTTCATTCGAAGATCATTTTTCTGATGTCGAATCTGTAATGTCCCTTTGTTCTGGGATAGCAGGTGATGTGGAGGGAGGCATTCATTACAATTTGTAGGCATACTGTGTTATTTTACCTTTTCGTGGTGCTGGTGTTCGGCCTGGAATAGCGAACGGCTCTTGGTTCCGACTCAGCGAAACGACGTCATAAGGAGGGCATTGCAGGACCCCTCAGTAACTAGGCACCCTGATGTAGAAACATGTATTCATGAAGCTGGCACTGCAGAAGACGCCACACATCGCTTCTGAAATCAGAAGTTATACACATTCTAACACCGTCAGGGCTTCTGGAGGCGATGGCATGGCGCGAAATCTAGGGCAAATGACCTCAATAATTATACAAAGATAACGCCCGGCACCTCAGACCTGTTATAACTTCGCACGCAGGACAACTGCCGCTTCAGAAACATTAACTCACCTGGCTTGCTTACATACCACCTAATGCACACTGTCAGTGTCAGTTACGCAGCCATCGTCAGCTACTAGTCGCGTGGAAAAGGTCCACACCTATTCGCTGTCTGGGATAAACCAGCACGCTGCTGCTGACAAACTCTGTAAAAAGTAGCTGTAGGCCGCTGCCTATTCGGAGTCAGAATGCTGCCGACATGATGCCTTTCCATCGGCGGGCCACCCACTGGGTGACTATCAGCTACTGCCTGTCACCCATCTGACGGACCGGGCTTCGAGCCTGGGCCATCTAGCTGCCCAGCCACCTCCATCTAAGCGGGAACATGCTGTTCATCATCACCTAGTGCAGGCACACACCACCATCATCATCCGTGCTGGGGGCCGCAGTTTGATCCCTCCTAGTCTAGAACACCTCGTGCTGAGCAACAGAGTTAGGTCAATTACGGCAATCCATGCGCTGTCTGTCTGTCACGCACCACCCGTTGCACCCACTCCTGAGTCACTGTTATTACCAACTGGGGGCTGTTGGCCGCCTTTCCAGCGTGTTCCTCACTGCTGTAGTTGTTATGAAAGAAAGTATTTCTTCAACAAGTATTGTTTCCGTGACAGGTAATCACCCGACACCCAACACCACACCACTGCAGCGCCGCCCAGGGTGGTAAACTGAAGGCATACCGATCTATCACAGCCAACCTCGCCACCCCCCCGTAGCGGTCACTCAACGCTACATTTTTCTTCATATGCATCTCTTAATCGAAATTAAACGTATCAGTGGTTAAACGACTGAATATACGATGTTTTGTGTCGTCTCATTGTCAATGTAGGCTTGTACCATGGGAAGCAAGGAGAGGATGTTGTTTGGTGGCCGGTATCCTCTTTCTGTAACATACCTGCAAGCGTATATTAACAGGATTCTTTATTCATAAGAATAAGAAAGCTACTTAACTTAAGCTAGTTGTTGTGGTACAAGTTCCTTAACAGTCCCCGTTAGCCTCACTGCTGGTGAAGTACAAGTCCGCTATGTACACTACTTGGTCACTAGGTACTGACTGACTCTGAGCTAGAGGCGGAGCTAACTGCGACTGCGACTCCCACTGGGCTGCGACTTATGACTCACTGGATGACTGACTGTGTCTGCTACTGACAGGGGCCTCGGGTCCGCGGCGGCGATCTAAACACTAGTGGTCGAGAGGGCATTGGTGGCGTGTTTCTTGCCAGTTTGTCTTTGGCCTCTCTCCTGATAGGCTCACTTGCTCCCGTACTTACTACCGATCTTCTCGCAGCCTCCTTGCCGATCGATCTGCTGGCGCCAGCTTACTCCATCACACGATGATCTATAATTTTTGAACTGGTATACTTTAAAATCTTAGATTTTTGTGGAACTAGAGGAATATTGGAAAAAAGTGTGAAAATTTCAATATTTGTATCAATGTGACTGCAAAATTTCCACTCATAAATCAGTGCAAGCTTAGACTGTTCGTACAAGAGGCATTCCTAAATGGGTAGACCAGTGTCCTGGACTCTATCAATAACTAGTAGAATTCTAATTTTACTAGCATATCAATAAAACATGGTAAGTTCTCACTTAACTTCTGGGGCAGCTAACTGAAATTACTTCAGTGTTCCATAACGGTTTTACACACAAAATGCCATTTAACATGTTCTTTACTATGTGATGAGACAGTCCTTTTCGAGGTACTACAAACTTATATCACCCGGTAAATTTTTACCATTTCATTGGTGATATGCAGTTTTAATAACACTATCATCGTAGGTTCTCTCACAGCTTAACTGCTATGATTGTACAGCAGAGTCTGAGAAGGCCCTCTGCAAGGCTCCTATAGGTGTACCTGGACGCAGAGGCATATGGAACACCTTCCTGAAGCTTAGTGTGAACCCAGGCCATAGCTGCGAAATGCCTCTGCCTCTTCAATTA
This sequence comes from Schistocerca piceifrons, assembly GCF_021461385.2. NCBI lineage: Eukaryota > Metazoa > Arthropoda > Insecta > Orthoptera > Acrididae > Schistocerca > Schistocerca piceifrons. The sequence goes on from NC_060149.1 coordinate 282,028,201, forward strand.
ATCGCTTATGTCTTTCTCATATTGGTTTTTGCTATAGCGACCTATTTTATTTACGATACAGGATAATCTTATATTGAATCTGAAAAAATCCTAGCCCATGATTTAGTAAACATTTTTAATAAAAAAGTAAAATTGGTGTGAAGACATAGCCCTTCATTTCCAACACAACATATTTAAAATTAACTGAAAAAAATAATCAACTCCGCAATCTGGCCCAGAATACCATGCGATGCTGATAGGCCGCTGCGTCATCCTCATTCATATGGCATCATTTGTATACGGTATGGAAGATCCAATTGTCAGCTTTCTAGACTTGTAGTCGCAGCTTTTATTTAAAGAAATTCCTCAGTTTGCTTCACGAGGCTATGTTCGTTCCTTTCCAGTCCTCTCAACGAGGAAAATTCTCTGGCAGTACTGGGAATCTAACACGGGTCCTCCACATACCATTCAAGCACAGTGGCTTATCTGTTACGGAAGTTGATCGCACAGCAAAATGGTACAGATATACTGATAAAATTTGGTACAGTTTTCTTACCTATTTAATTGAAAATGATGCAGAAATTTCTGAATTGTTTCCCAGTTCTAACAATCAGTTAATCTGCAATGTTTTTATGTTGTATAGTTGAAAATTACATTTTCCTCAATAAAGAAAATAATGAAAACATTCCAAAATGGCGTTTCGAACGAAGTTTTCATGTTAAAACTCAAATTTGCTGCTATTGTTTGCAGTGGCCCTAAATTTTACGAAAAAGATGAAATATCTCGAAAAGTACTCTTTAAAATTAAGAAAAATACTTGATATTATTTGTCTTTACATAGATAGCATCGCATGTCTTCACATACATAGAATTGTATGTCTTAAAAAATTTAAAGCCGCCATTCACGAACGATTTAGTTGGCCAGATGACCTCGCACCAAGGCGGGAAACTCAGATGGACTGATGTGACTCAGCCGGCTCGACTGGTTTTTCGAAATGTCCATAATACGTCGCGCCGAGCAACCGAGCCAATGTTAGCCTTATCTTGCTTCCGTGTGTGAGGGATCCAAGGAGGCAGTCCATCTGAGATTCCGGACAGTCCACGAGGTTTTTCGATTTGACGTCACTTCGGCGACTTGCGCGTCGATGGGGATGAAATGGTGATAAGTAGGACAACACAACACCCAGTCCCTGAGCGGAGAAAATCTCCGACCCAGCCGAGAATCGATCCCGGGCCATTAGGATTGACCTTCTGTCGCCCTGACCACCCAGCTACCAGGGGCGGACAGCGAGACCGCTTGGCTAATTAGATAGTTCATGTGTGCCAGTCTAGAGTAATGATGTCCTGTGAAAGCATAAATTTTCCTTTTTTTTTTTTTTTTTTTTTTTTTTTTTTTGAAGTTTCATTTTAGGTAATGTTCATTGATAATTTTTAGGGGCTTTTCAAATGAAGGGAATAGTAAGACAACTTACGTTTAGCATGGGGACAATTACATTTTTGTCGTTGTTTATTATTTGTATTAAGTTACACAGTTCATTGTGGATTGTAAATATCCGTTATTATTTGGCTACTTATTCCCTAATTTCATCTTCACGTGATTTTTGTTCCTTGGGTGTGTTCATTATAGTTTTTATCATGCTTATATATGATGTCCCAGGAGAAATGGTGAATATTCAGGGATATTACAGAAACGATAATTTGAAACAAAGACCTTCATACGAACGTATGGCCTGTTCCGAATGGTTTCCGAGATGGAGCACATTTAATGTAGACTGTTGTTTGTTTTCTGTATCGTTCAGTACACTGTAAGATTTACACATGTTCAACAGTTAGTAAAAATTGCAATATGCTTTTTACAAAGTATCAACTAAAAATATGTATGTTTAGGACACTCACCTCTAAGTATTATCATCCACGTCACATTACAGCTTTTGACAGTACACAATAAATGTTCGAATTTCCCGTCGTCAACTTCAGTGCATTTGTGTACTCTTGGGTGAACATGTGCTGCTTGTTTCATTGCCTCTACACGTTCGCTACTGAGGTTAGCAGCGTCCATGATGCGACGAAACAGTTCATCTCGCTTATTCACCTTTCTTTTTACACTTCATACTTCATCCAACCCCATAAACAAAAATCTAATGGCGTAAGGTCTGACAAGCTTGATGGCAAGTTAACTCTACTACCACAACCAATCCAGTGATTAAGGTAAGTACGGTTGAGACGTTTCCACACAGGTTAGGTAAAAATGTGGAAGCGCTCCGTCATACTGGAAGCGCATTGCAGTCCGAATATCCAAAAGAAGTCCTTAAGATGGTCAACTAACGAATTTTCCAAAATTTCCGGGTAATTCTGCCCCGTCATTAGCTCTTCTGAAATGGCTGGACGCATCAACACGTTACTGATCATACCGCACCAAACATTGATCGAAAACCGAACTTGGAAACTGATTTCCACTGTATTGTGTGGATTTACATGTGATTCCATTCCGTGTAAATGTGGCTTCATAAGTGAATAGTGTTACGAGGTGCATTCAAGTTCTAAGGCCTCCGATTTTTTTTCTAATTTACTACTCACCCGAAATCGATGAAACTGGCGTTACTTCTCGACGTAATCGCCCTGCAGACGTACACATTTTTCACAACGTTGACGCCATGATTCCATGGCAGCGGCGAAGGCTTCTTTAGGAGTCTGTTTTGACCACTGGAAAATCGCTGAGGCAATAGCAGCACGGCTGGTGAATGTGCGGCCACGGAGAGTGTCTTTCATTGTTGGAAAAAGCCAAAAGTCACTAGGAGCCAGGTCAGGTGAGTAGGGAGCATGAGGAATCACTTCAAAGTTGTTATCACGAAGAAACTGTTGCGTAATGTTAGCTCGATGTGCGGGTGCGTTGTCTTGGTGAAACAGCACACGCGCAGCCCTTCCCGGACGTTTATGTTGCAGTGCAGGAAGGAATTTGTTCTTCAAAACATTTTCGTAGGATGCACCTGTTACCGTAGTGCCCTTTGGAACGCAATGGGTAAGGATTACGCCCTCACTGTCCCAGAACATGGACACCATCATTTTTTCAGCACTGGCGGTTACCCGAAATTTTTTTGGCGGCGGTGAATCTGTGTGCTTCCATTGAGCTGACTGGCGCTTTGTTTCTGGATTGAAAAATGGCATCCACGTCTCATCCATTGTCACAACCGACGAAAAGAAAGTCCCATTCATGCTGTCGTTGCGCGTCAACATTGCTTGGCAACATGCCACACGGGCAGCCATGTGGTCGTCCATCAGCATTCGTGGCACCCACCTGGATGACACTTTTCGCATTTTCAGGTCGTCATGCAGGATTGTGTGCACAGAACCCACAGAAATGCCAACTCTGGAGGCGATCTGTTCAACAGTCATTCGGCGATCCCCCAAAACAGTTCTCTCCACTTTCTCGATCATGTCGTCAGACCGGCTTGTGCGAGCCTGAGGTTGTTTCAGTTTGTTGTCACACGATGTTCTGCCTTCATTAAACTGTCACACCCACGAACGCACTTTTGACACATCCATAACTCCATCACCACATGTCTCCTTCTACTGTCGATGAATTTCAATTGGTTTCACACCACGCAAATTCAGAAAAAGAATGATTGCACACTGTTCAAGTAAGGAAAACGTCGCCGTTTTAAGTATTTAAAACAGTTCTCATTCTCGCCGCTGGCGGTAAAATTCTATCTGCCGTACGGTGCTGCCATCTCTGGGACGTATTGACAATGAACGCAGCCTCATTTTAAAACAATGCGCATGTTTCTATCTCTTTCCAGTCCGAAGAAAAAAAATCGGAGGCCTTAGAACTTGAATGCACCTCGTAGGGAAGCAAGTGACGACTGTCATTTAACCAGTGATATAATTATAGACATGTGGCATTGTCGCCAACCAGATGGCTGTAGAAATTCTGTATGTGAAATGGGTACAAGTTTTCCACATGTATGTTCGCCATACACATGTTCTGACACATTGATATGTGCAGAAATTAGTCGTGTGACGATTGTAGGACTATGTTGCACCGTTCCAACAATGTGTTGCTGCTCCTGCACAGGTTAATGAGCTATACGTTCAGAAAAAGCTGGGAATTTGGAACAATACCTGTTTCACACAATGTGCCAAAAATCTGGTAAACACTCTACGAATAGGAATTTGACTTGTCGGAACCTGCTGACGGTATTCTTCGACAGCAGCAGGAGCACTAATATCGCAGAAACCTTAAACATACTCCATATCTGTATATTCTTCATCAGTTTAGATGTCTGGCATTTTAGCCAGCGTATGTACAAATACAGTTAACCAATGCTTCTCTTTGATACATTCTCAGTCCCTCGCACTACGTCATTCACCACGGACATCGGCGTGTTCCACATGCTAGTTTGATGGCAGAGAGACATCCTGAGCAAAGAGGCTGAAAGCAACGATGTAGGCTGGACTACAATAAAATGTCAGAGAGGTTGGGTGGTTAACATACATAAGTATGCGTCACTAGCCCAAAAACAAATTTATTAGGAGAGTCAAATGAAAAGGAGACAGATGAATAAAAAGTAACTACACTCATGCTCATAAATTAAGGATAATGCAGAATGTGGTGCCATACAACGTGGCACTGCACAAAACTGGCCCTAATAGCATAGGCACATAGGGAACACACACGGCACAGATCTGTAAGTCCACAGTATTGGTGATAAGTCGAGAAAACCGTCCCGAAACACATGTGCTACAAAACGCCACTGTTTCCTGCGCATGTACCCCGACATCAATATGGGATATGATCACCATGCACACGTACACAGGCCGCACAACGGGTTGACATACTCTGGATCAGGTGGTCGAGCAGCTGCTGGGGCATAGCCTCCCATTCTTGCACCAGTGCCTGTCGGATCTCCTGAAGTGTCCTAGGAGTTTGAAGACGTGCAGCGATACGTCGACCGAGTGCACCCCAGACATGCTCCATGGTGCTTAGGTCTGGAGAACAGGCAGGCCACTCCATTCGCCTGATATCTTCTGTTTCAAGATACTCCTCCACGATGGCAGCACGGTGGGGCCGTGAGTTATCATCCATGAGGAGGAAGGTGGGACCCACTGCACCCCCGAAAAGGCAGACGTACTGGTGCAAAATGACGTCCCGATACAGCTGATCTGTTACAGTTCCTCTGTCGAAGACAGACAGGGGTGTACGTGCACCAATCATAATCCCACCCCACACCATCAAACCACGACCTACATACAGGCCCCTTTCAAGGACATTAAAGGGTTTGTATCTGGTTCCTGGTTCACGCTAGATGAAAACCCGGCGGGAATCACTGTTCAGACTATACCTGGACTCGTCTGTACACATAACCTGGGACCACTGTTCCTGACCATGTACTGTGTTCTTGACACCAGGCTTTACAGGCTCTTCTGTGACCAGGGGTCAGTGGAATGCACCTTGCAGGTCTCCGGGCGAATAAAACATGTTTGTTCAGCCGTCTATAGACTGTGTGTCTGGAGACAACTGTTCCTGTGGCTGCGGTAAGGTCACGACCAAGGCTATCTGCAGTACTCCGTGGGCGTCTGCGGGTACTGATGGTGAGATATCGGTCTTCTTGTGGTGTTTTACACTGTGGACGTCCCGTACTGTAGCGCCTGGACACATTTCCTATCTGCTGGAATCGTTGCCATAATCTTGAGATCACACTTTATGGCACACTGAGGGCCCATGCTACGACCTGCTGTATTTGACCAGCCTCCAGTCACCCTAGTATTCTACCCCTCATAACGTCATCAATATGTATTCTTTGAGCCATTTTCAACACACTGTCACCGTTAGTACGTCTGAAAACGTCTACACACTTACTCGCTGCACCGTACTCTGACATGCACCAACACACCTTTGCGTATGTGGACTGCTGCCAGCGCCACCGTGCGACGACCGCAGGTCAAATGCGCCGCATGGTCATACCCCGAGGTGATTTAAACCCGAAAACCGCCCACCAGAGCGTTGTTTCACCATGTATCACCATTATCCTTAATTTATGAGCATAAGTGTATATTGTTTATTATTTCAAACATAATCGCCACAGCTGTTAATATACGTACCTCGCTGTGAGACAACGCGGTCATTGCCTTCAGGGAAAATTGTTCACGGTTGCATAAAGAAGCATGACTGCACCCAGGCGTGCACCTCTTCGTCCGAAGCAAATCAACGGCCACGAATGTCTTTCTCCAGGTCTCACAAAATATTTAAATCGTATGAGGAGAGACCGGGACTGTATGGAGAATATGTAAGGGCTTGCCAGCGGAACCTCTGCAATGTAATCCACACATACTTAGCAACTTGAAACTTGTGGTGAGAAGATGGGCGGGGGAAATATTTTGCAACAAAAATGATGCTGTCCGTCAACATTCCTGGTATTTGGACTTGATGCAGTTTTTGCAGATCGTCCATGTATCGCTGCGCGTCAGTTGTGGCACCATGTCCCAGAAAGTAAATGAGCAGCAGGCCCTTGCAGTCAAAGAGAAAGGTCCTCATGACTTTCCTGGACGGCTTTGGATTTTTCAGTGGGGGTAAATCCATGTGCTTCCTATCTTGGTACTAGGACACTTTGCTACAGTTGAAGCGAGTCATCAAGTTCAAGCGCCCAGGAATATTGACGACATCATCATTCTGTTGCAGAATAATCGGCCTGCCCCCGCCCCCCGCCCCCCCCCCGCCCCCACCCCCGCCCACCCCTCGCCCCCCCCCCTCCACGTTGTACCAAGGTTGTTTTGACTACGATCCAGAAGTTTCAATAGGAAGCTCTTACAGATCCTCCATACAGTCCCGATCTCTTTCCATGTGGTTTCCATATTTCTGGAGCTCCAAAGAAAGACACTGGTGGTCGCCGATTTGCTTCGGACGAAGAGGTGGACGCCTGGGTACAATCATGGTTCCATAGGCAACAGTAAACATTTTTCCTTGAATGCATTGTCCTTGTTTCACAGTGGGATAAATGTATTAACAATTGTGGCGATTACTTTTGAAATAATGAACAATCACAGATTTTACATGTCTCGATGCCCATTGTACATGAAATGTGTTCTATCTCGGAAACCTCTCTGCGTACGGCATATGTCGATATGAAGTTTTTAGTTTCAAATGAGCGTTCCTGTCATATCCCTCAATATTGACCATTCCTCCTGTGACGCTTGTATATACTGCTAGTTAATGTGTTGCAGGATGGAAGGGGCGGCCGTGGAGCAGACGGAAGAATTCCCATGAAATATTTTAATATTCCCTTGATTGGAAGAATATTCTAAACATGGTTACAACGTTTCAAGACAAGTAGTAAAAGTGAACTCATTCAATTAAAAAGTAAAAGTGGTCTAATCTCACAGTATCAATAGACAGGGTAAATGTAAACACCACATGTCTTCAAGATCATACTTTCAGACCGTCCGAGGTTTTAAAGAATTAGGAGAGATAGATCATTTGATGTGTAGTACCATGAACATTATAGTTCTATGATTAAATATACACTGCTGGCCACCGTAAATGCAACACCCTGAAGGAAGCATCCGAATCAAGTGAAATTTGCACCATGGGTTTGCAGCGATGAGATATGCAACTGATTAGAATTTCAGCGCAGACGCACATCACGCGCGCCTGTGGCGCCACCTCATAGCGCCATTTAAGGCTCGGTGATTTCGACGAGTGTACGTTCGGCACGTGTGTTTACATTGTGGTTGTTTCACAAGACGATCAGTTATGCCTCGTAGACAACAGCGAATATCGTTTGATCAAGAATCCGAGTTCGACAGAGGAAGGATAGTGGCTTACCGAGATTTTGGATTATCATACAGAGAAATCGCTAGTCGTGTTGGACGAAACCAAACAACTGTAATGCGGATATGTAACCGTTGGATGCAGGAGGGTACGACGGACCGACGTGGTCGATCGCATTCACCTCGGTGCACCACTGCACGTGCTGATAGGCAAATTGTGCGCATGGCAGTGACGGATCGCTCAGTGACATCCCGAACCATAGCACAGCACATTGCGTCTGTAACGCATCATCCAGTGTCTGCGCGTACCATTCGACGCCGTTTACAGCAGAGTGGTCTGTCCGCAAGACGTCCATTGCTTCGTCTACCATTGACGCAGAACCACAGACGTCTCCGTCGCCAATGGTGTGATGACAGACGGATGTGGACGGCAGAATGGAATGACGTTGTCTTTACTGACGAGGCACGCTTCTGTCTGCAGCACCACGATGGTCGGATTCGAGTGTGGAGACACCGTGGAGAGAGGATGCTGGACAGCTGCATTATGCACCGCCACACTGGTCTTGCACCGGGTATTATGGTATGGGGCGGTATTGGATATTACTCTCGCACGCCTCTAGTACGCATTGCCGGTACTTTAAATAGCCGGCGCTACATATCCGAGGTGCTGGAGCCAGTTGTCCTTCCTTACTTTCAGGGCTCGGCCACAGCCATATTTCAACAGGATAATGCGCGACCACACGTGGCACGCATTGTCGAAAGGTCCTTCGTCAATAACCAGATTGAAGTGCTTCCCTGGCCAGCTCGCTCTCCGGATCTTTCACCGATAGAAAACATGTGGTCCATGGTTGCTCAACGAGTGACCCAGATTACATCCCCAGCTGCCACACCAGATGATCTTTGGCAACGTGTGGAAGCTGCTTGGGCTGCTGTACCCCAGGAACACATCCAACGTCTCTTTGACTCAATGCCGAGACGTGTGGCAGCGGTGATCTCCAACAATGGCGGCTACTCTGGCTACTGATTCTGGCAGGAACCACATGTCACAGACGTCTGTAAACGTAATCATTTGATACTTGGTCAACATGTTATCTACAAAATAAATTTTGTTGTGCTACCTCTTGTCTTTCTTGGTGTTGCATTTACGGTGGCCAGCAGTGTACAACACAAATTGTTAACAGCAACTCATGTTTAGAGGCTCTAGAAATATGCAGACAACAGAACCTACATACAATATATTATTTCCTATATTCAGCACTGAATGTCTCCTCGTAAAATACCTCCTCGATTATAAATGACACTAATGATGTTTTTCACAGTCGCACATCCATCACCCACCCTCCCCAACACCCCCCTCCCCCCAACCACAAACTCTCTCTATTTAAAATCGTCAAACTGTCCCACCATATAATAACTGACTACTTCTTTCGGTCACTACCTGACGAAACTGGAAAACGATGTAAATTTAATCACAATCTATAGTCGCTGGATATTGAGCTCCGACTCGAACCAAGTTTGAAATGAATAAGTAAAATAAAAACAGTGACTGGAGGCAGTGTTTAATTATTAGAGTACGTTCACTTAAAGTAGCAGTCACAGCTGCCTCACAAAAAAGTAATGCCTGTTACTGACGATAACATTCGGTATATTATGGGTGATATTTTACTCTAACTCTTGTTTTCAGAGTCTTGAACCATTCATAATAATCAATCAATAACTATTCCTTCTCACACAGATCAACAGCTTTGAAACGACCACAAGTGTAAACAGACGATGCCTTCGAAAAAATAGCCAAAGGAATGAAAGAATCTGTCGCCATCCTCAAACCAAGTGGGAGAAAGTTGCAGAGAAATTTCTATTGTTAATATCTCTGGCCCCTTACTGTCAGAAAATAATAAACGATTCTGTTTTCTTGGCAGAGACGCATAACTTCAATTATCCTCTAGGGTAGTTACTGAGCAGACAAATTCTGGTCCGTCAGCCAGAAGTAAGGAAACGGTTATAGCAGTATTTTACACATCTGTCAATTTAGTTGCTAATTATTATGAGTAGGAAAATCGCAAAAATAAACATATTTCATACACGTTGTCTTTGCTTACCAAAAATTACTTGTGAATTGTATTATTTCTATCAGCTTTGTAATAAGGGACTATTGTTTAAATGTCACTGAAAAAATATTTTAATTCTTTGCTTGCGTAGTGTTTAACTCCTTTCCCTCGATTTGGAGCAATTTACGTTGTCTCATGCATTCATAAAAAATTTCGCGAATCACCAAATTCGAGTGAGAGTTTCTGCAACAACTTTAAATGCCTCAGTTGCCTTCTAGTTGAAAGCCATGTTTCCTGTTGTTTCCTTTTGAGTTTCCTTTGCTTTTTGCAAATGCAGAGTTCAGCGGCACCTAAGTTAACGAAATTTTCGTCGTTCATAGCCACGGTAGTTTACTGAAAGCGCTTCACACTTCACAGTCACAAACCACTCCCAAGTGGGGACCCATAGCACTCGGCTCTGTGTGGCTCATTCGTGAGTATCCCCATCGTAAGGGCAGCGGTTAATCGAACCAGTCGAAACGGACTACGGCCAACTGGACGGCTCATGTGTGGCGGCCTTTATGTGGGTCATACATCAATTATTCTGATGATGTGTTACTGCCCAGTCCCTGTCAAACGACACGCCATATCTAACGCCAGCTGCTGCATGTAGTGTCGAGATACCCAGCTCCGCAGGGCATTCGAGGCTGCTCACCACCTGGGTCCTGCATAGGAAGCTGTACTTGCTTTCCCAAAGAGACAGAGCGAACGATACTCTTCTCAGGATATGCATGCTTTCCTCACGAATAGCTAACAAAATAAGAAGAACTGACGGCAGAAGTCACTCGTGGTGAGGTACGCTTTTGAATCTTAACACCTTCCTAACCACCTCGAAGTCCGTGAAATAATGAGTCAGAAATTAAGTACAAAAAAGAAGAAACGAGAGTCACATACGAAGGACCAACTTTATTATGTATCTCATTATAAATAATCAAATATGTACTATCAAAGTACAGGGGTTGGTCAGAAATATGGAAACACAGCGAGAAATGCATGCTTAAACATAAATGTGGATGCAGACCAAGCCTGCAGGTTGTGCTGTTGTATCTGACAACGAACGGCATCTGTGCAGTTTCCTCAATACGTTGCAAGTATCAGTCATGATCATAATTGTGTTCTGTCTAGTGCGTGCGTTATGTCGGTGCTAAGTGACGTTGTGAGCAAATTGTTGGTGCTCATATCGTGAGTGCTTCTATAACCATCGTACCCGAAGGGTTTTGTGCTTCGGGAGGCATTATATCAAAGATTTATACCGCATACAGGGAAAGCGGAAGAACATCATCCGCTTAGTCTCAACGCGGAGGAAAATATCAGTTGAGTGATCGTGACAGACGGTTATTGAAGAGGATAGCGACAGCAAATAAGAAGGTGAGAGCTGCAAAAGTTACTGCAGAATCGAATATCGCACTCGCGAACCCATGCAGCACAACACAACGGAGCTCAGCAAGAGGGGAACCGAGGGGCGAGCTGGAATTCCAGAACCATTCGTCACTCATGCCTATCCCCGTCACAGGAAAACTCGGTGCCGAAGCTATAAAACTTGGACTCTGAAGCAATTGAAGAAAGTCATTTGGTCGGACGAGTCTTCTTTCACACTGTTTCCATCTTCTGGCGAAGTATATGGCACAAGAATGAAACATGGCGGTGATGATTTGGGAAGTCATATCGTGATATTCCATGGCACGACAGCTACTTTATAAGGTCGCATTACTGCCAAGGATTATAAGAACATTTTGACTGATCAGGTCCGTCCCATGGTACAATGTTTGTTCTCAAATGTTGACGCTGTATTCCTGTTCACACAGCTCGCATCGTCCAGTACTGGTTTCGTGAGTACGAGGATGATACCCTGACCACCAGTCACGAGATCTCAATATTTATTGAGCCTTTGTGGTCTGCTTTGGAAAGAAGGGTGCATATTCGCTACCCACCTCCGTCATCCCTACCTGGCCTTCCCACTACGTCGTAAGAAGAATAGTGTTATTGCGATGTAATACAAGAGTGGTAAAATTATAGGACCTGAGTAACTGGTTATATTAACACCAGCTACTATACGCCATTTGATCTGATCGTACGTTTTCTATCTAAAAATTGCCGAAACACTTGTCATAGGTTTATTCTGGGTGGAGTTAAAAGTAGTTTATTACAACCTCTGTTTTTTAGAGGGTGCCTTGTGTGATGTGTTCTTGCCAGCTTCAGTTTTAATTTAATATAAGTATTTAGTCAATCTGTATGGTGATGGTAACGAACCAGTGAATTTTCATCCACAGGCCGCTTCTCAAAGAAGTGAAGAAGTCCTCAGAGACGCGAGTAGTCCTGGACTGTGAGCCGGACCTCATACTGGACGTTCTGCGTCAGGCAGACGAGGTCAAACTGATGCACGTTTACCAGTCATTTTTCATCACTTCTCTGGTGAGACATCATGGAGTCTGAAACTCATCAGAGTATCTATATTGGTGTGCAAAATTAAAGGCCGAAAGTAACGTCCACTTAATGTATTACTCGATGAAAGTTGGACGATATATGTAAAGAACTACTACAGCATAGGACACAAGGCAACTGAAAGAAATACGCAATGAGACAAACAGAAGTGACACTTTTATTCAAAGGCAAAAATTATGTTCAAGTCACAGCGATTTGTGATGGTCCCCTGGACATTACAAAAGGACGGAACGTGTTTCTTGATAGGGTGTGTGGTCACTCTGGACAGCAATGCATCATGTTCTGTAATGTGCTCGCATGCTGGCCACAAGGTTGGTAAGGAGTTTTTGTGGTAGGGTCCCCATGCTTCCAGCAACACGGTTGCCGACTGTTGGATGCTCATTGCTACATGTGGACATTATGCAATACATCTCCCCAACGCATCACACAAATGTTCGATGTGATTAACGTTGGGGGAAGGGACAGGGCAGTCCATTCGACAAATATCCTCTCCTACCAAATGCTTTTACACCTGCGTTGTTCGATGCGACCGCGCATTCTCATCAACAAACATGATGTCATGGGCGAAAGACGCACATGGACAAGGAGTAGAGTGTCACAGTTGTTCCCGCGCAAAGTCAAGCGCCGGCAAGCCAATCGGGAACGTTAGAGCAGAGAGGGCTGTGAAGAAGATGTCAGCCAATAGCACGTTGACCGACCCCTCTCTAGGACGGCAACGCTACAGCAGCGGACTCTAGTCGAAGTGAACATAATCGCCGCTCCCAACTGGTCGCACCCAGTTTTACAGAAGCGTCAAGACCAGTGACCTGGATAGAAGCATCCACTGTATTACTTGACTTGTATTGGAATCGCTACACTGAACGGCATTGATTATATTTCATGTCACTCTTTGGTTGCGACACATCTGTGTTTCTCAAAAATAAGTACTGTCATTTATTGTCTGTAATAAAATTCATTAATACGATTTTCTTGAATTGTTGTCTAGCGATCGGAAAAAGCAGGTTTCCTAGGCACCCCATATTTGACGAGTAGGCAGGATAAAACAACAATAACGTAACTGTGTTCAAAGATTTCGTAGTCAGTGCGCCCATGCCACAATCCACCCTCCCCACTACACCATAACATCTCGACAAACAAAATCAACATGTTAGAGACGATGCTGGACTTAGCCACATATGGCGAGAGGTGAGAACACCATAATGCACCGAGAAACATTGTCGCACATGGTCGCTTTTGTGATACTGGTGTTATGTAGGGAGGCATAATGTTGCATGGGCGTACTTCCCTCCAAATCTTTGAAGACGGTTCACTCACCGGTCAGTGTTATTGTGGCACTGTACTCCTTCTCCATTGCGTTTTCCCAGGAATGCATTCGGCCCTGACTCTATTTTTATGCATGACTATGGCGACCACATCGAACAGCGCAGGTGGAAGAGCTCTTGGGACGAGAGGATATTCGGCGAATGGATTTGCCTGTCCGCTCCACTACATAAATCCCACTCATGAGGCGTGGTACGCATTGGGAAGACGTATTGCAACACGTCCGCATGCACCACCGACTATCCAGCACTTCCCAACCGCGCTGCTGGAACAATCGAACGCTCTGCCACAAGAACTGCATACCAACCTTGTGAACAACAAGGGAGCTCGTTGCAGAGCATTCACTGCCGTCCGTGGCGATCAAACTCCCTGATAAAAAGCATGCAGTCTTTTGTAATGTGTAGGTGACTATCACAAATAGTGGTCACTTTACTGTAAATACTGTCTTGAATAAAAGTGCCTTTTCTGTTGGTCTCACTGCGTATTTTCTTTATATTATCTTCTGTACTCTAGTGTACTGTACTCTACTACACTGTAGCAGTTCGTATGTATGGTCCGAGTTTCATAGATCTATATTCTCGGCATTGACACATCAGCGAAAGTTACTTTCATTTTCAAGTTTTGCACACCAGTGCATTTAATAAATAAAATTTTATTTGTTTCACAAGCACAGTTATTACAATTTTCAGGTACAGATATGATGCTTTGCAGCCTGTTATTTATACAGACAGTTTACTATAATCAGTTAACGTACTATGTCGTCTTCGTACTTATTAGAATAAGCATTACTCGCTCACTTGGACTGCTGGTGACTAGAAAGTTTTTGAAACGTGCTGAAGATCCAGAGAAAACATACGGTAGACTATAATTCCAAAGAATAGCTGATGAACAAAGGTGTGATCGGTATGGCAACTTTGAGTACCACAGAAACGGCAATGCTCATCTGATCTTGTCATACTACTATCATTAGCTTTTATCTGAAGTGGCTGAACTCTGTCACATGACAAGGTGGAAACAATGGAGGCTTGCCACCTCTGCAAAAGTGAATCGTCAGCAAGTAGTGACAAAACAGATGAAAAATACATCTTGCTGAATTCACAGTATTATAGCTTGTGACTACTGTCGGCGAAGGAGGTTTGTGTTTGGAACATGGAAAAATGGAAACGAGTAGTCTTGTGCAGGGGTTCCCAACAAAATTATTTCGAGTACCCCCTCATCGAGCATGATTGGTACCTTGTCATATCACAGTATCAAGTACCTAAAAAAAGCCAAATTAAGAGTCTTGTTATACGTTTTCTATTTTTGGTACTCAGAAAAAACATTAACATATTCATTATTGGAAAAATATTAAGCTTAAAAGTTTTTCAATTTAGCCACCATTGTTATTGTTAAATTTTTGATTATTGCTCAAAATCTTTGTCTTCAAATCTGGGTGTTTAGTATAACAAACTCCTTAAAAAAATAGAGTGTGATAGTGTCAGTTGGGTCTAGGAAGACGCTAGACGCAGAAGTTAGCGTTCGCTAATGCTTTGCTCATGCAGGAAACGGCCAAAACAAAAAATCTGTTATCATACGAAATACACTCCTGGAAATGGAAAAAAGAACACATTGACACCGGTGTGTCAGACCCACCATACTTGCTCCGGACACTGCGAGAGGGCTGTACAAGCAATGATCACACGCACGGCACAGCGGACACACCAGGAACCGCGGTGTTGGCCGTCGAATGGCGCTAGCTGCGCAGCATTTGTGCACCGCCGCCGTCAGTGTCAGCCAGTTTGCCGTGGCATACGGAGCTCCATCGCAGTCTTTAACACTGGTAGCATGCCGCGACAGCGTGGACGTGAACCGTATGTGCAGTTGACGGACTTTGAGCGAGGGCGTATAGTGGGCATGCGGGAGGCCAGGTGGACGTACCGCCGAATTGCTCAACACGTGGGGCGTGAGGTCTCCACAGTACATCGATGTTATCGCCAGTGGTCGGCGGAAGGTGCACGTGCCCGTCGACTTGGGACCGGACCGCAGCGACGCACGGATGCACGCCAAGACCGTAGGATCCTACGCAGTGCCGTAGGGGACCGCACCGCCACTTCCCAGCAAATTAGGGACACTGTTGCTCCTGGGGTATCGGCGAGGACCAGTCGCAACCGTCTCCATGAAGCTGGGCTACGGTCCCGCACTCCGTTAGGCCGTCTTCCGCTCACGCCCCAACATCGTGCAGCCCGCCTCCAGTGGTGTCGCGACAGGCGTGAATGGAGGGACGAATGGAGACGTGTCGTCTTCAGCGATGAGAGTCGCTTCTGCCTTGGTGCCAATGATGGTCGTATGCGTGTTTGGCGCCGTGCAGGTGAGCGCCACAATCAAGACTGCATACGACCGAGGCACACAGGGCCAACACCCGGCATCATGGTGTGGGGAGCGATCTCCTACACTGGCCGTACACCACTGGTGATCGTCGAGGGGACACTGAATAGTGCACGGTACATCCAAACCGTCATCGAACCCATCGTTCTACCATTCCTAGACCGGCAAGGGAACTTGCTGTTCCAACAGGACAATGCACGTCCGCATGTATCCCGTGCCACCCAACGTGCTCTAGAAGGTGTAAGTCAACTACCCTGGTCAGCAAGATCTCCGGATCTGTCCCCCATTGAGCATGTTTGGGACTGGATGAAGCGTCGTCTCACGCGGTCTGCACGTCCAGCACGAACGCTGGTCCAACTGAGGCGCCAGGTGGAAATGGCATGGCAAGCCGTTCCACAGGACTACATCCAGCATCTCTACGATCGTCTCCATGGGAGAATAGCAGCCTGCATTGCTGCGAAAGGTGGATATACACTGTACTAGTGCCGACATTGTGCATGCTCTGTTGCCTGTGTCTATGTGCCTGTGGTTCTGTCAGTGTGATCATGTGATGTATCTGACCCCAGGAATGTGTCAATAAAGTTTCCCCTTCCTGGGACAATGAATTCACGGTGTTCTTATTTCAATTTCCAGGAGTGTATATTTAATATATTTTTTATTCTAATAGCATCTTGCGGACCCGTCTGGCATAGCTCGCGGACCTCTGAGGGTCCGCGGAGCACCTATTGGGAACCACTGGCCTAGTGTGATGAATCAAATTCCTGTTACGTCACTTATACAGGGTGGTCAAAAACAGCGTGAAAAGCTTGTTTATGGTGTTGAAGAGAACGATGTGCTGAGAAATAACCGTTAAGGAAAAAATTCTACCTGTTGCGCCGTTTTCGAGTTACGGAGTGTTAAAGGTAATCGCGCGAGCAAATTCAAGCAGCCTGCTAAAGGCAGTGTCACCAAACCTGTTCTCAAACCAAACAAACGTGGCATTTGCTCACCTACCATAAATTTGTCACTTCCGAAAAAGGCACATTTCAATTATTAATGGCATTGTAACAAGTGGTAACTCACGAACCCACAGATTTATGTGCATTACAGCATTTTAGAGCATCAAGTGCTTTAGTTTGCGTTCACAATAAACTGATTGGCTAACTTCAATGCTAAATGACTCGGTACGGCGCAACTTATCGAATTTCTTTCTTAACAATTATTTATCAGCACAACCTCTCCAAGACAATGTCCTTGACCCAGTGGCAGCAGCGGTTTCCATCAGGTCCACAAAGTTAAGCTCTCTCAGGCTTGGCTAGCACTTCGTTTGGTTATCGTCCGACTCTGCCGAGTGCTATTGGTAAGCGGGGTGCACTCAGCCCTTGTGAAGCCGATTGTGGAGCTACTTGACTGAGAAGTAGCGGCTTTTGTCACGGAAGCTGACAACGGCCGAGAGAGCGGTGCGTTGACCACATGCCTCTCCATCCCCGCATCCAGTGACGCGTAAGGGCTGAGAATGACACGGCGGTCGGTCGGTACCGTTGAGCCTTCCGCGGCCTGTTCGGACGGAGGAGACAACCTCTCCTGCAACACCCTTACAGACTTTTTAGATTGTTTTTGACCACCCTGTACAGCCATATAACGCTGCGTTGTTAAGAGAACCGTTGATTGATACTACACACTGACTGTGACTATATTATCTAGTGGGGAATACATGAGTGTCCCACAAGGCACTATGATACATGAGCTCTTCTGTAGTAAGATGGGCTATTGGTAAATGTTCTGGGGGTTGAATGTCAGCTACACAGGACTTTTGTTTATACTGGTGGGAGCTATCCATTCTTGGTGTCTCTTTTCGGAATAAACGTTTTAGCACTATAGTTTGTAAATAATGTCTAAGTATGATTTTATGAATTACTGGCTAAGGTTACAGTAGATATGGATAGAGTCTTAATCAGAGGAAACAGTTACAGAAACTTAAAGAAATATTAAAAAATACATTCTTCAAATTTTGTAGGAACTACGTAACAACGAACTTAACAAACTCAGATTTGGTGAAAATGTGTATATTCGAGACACATAGTATCAATGTGAGGCATATCAATTAATCCTGGAAGATGGAACGTATTTAGACTAACCAGTTCCAAGAAATAAGAAACAAATAAAACTTTTGTAATATTGTGTGTACAAACCAGATGGCAGAGGCAACATACAGTAATGGAGAAAGAAGCTCTTGCTATCATACATGTTATGCAAGAAGTCATGCATTATCTGACTCACGCAATTGCTGACAAAAAAAGCTGAGTATCTACTACAGCTCTGCCACGAAAATGAAAATGACGTTTGCCATACGAAATTACGTCACTGAAGGGATCGTATCTGCTGGTGAAGCATGTTTACGCTACCTTAATATGGTGATAAATTATGAAATTGGAAGTGAAACAACTTCAGATTGCTGTATTTATGGTAAATGATTGGACATGTGGCATTACAGCATCGGTAGAGCAAAGGAGTAAAAGCAAAATAGCTCATAATCCCACAAGAGCTGTTGCAGATGGTCCCTGAGATTTTTAGAAAATAATTATGGTTACGATACTTCTAATCCATCCCAATGAACTGCTTTTTGAACATATGTATGAGAGCATAAAATCATTATATCTGCACCAAAAGTCAACTTAACATGTCATTCATTTAGTTGTAGTTTTTCACATCGAACGTGTAACAGAAAGTGCAAACTTGTAAAGTAGGCATGGTTAGAGAATAAATGCAAAGCTGTAGAATCATATATGGCTACGGCAAAGATAAAAAATTAGAGAGACCTTTGTAAAGAGAAAAATCCCTATATGACTATTACGAACTCGGATCCAAGTCAGTATTAGGCGAAAGAGAAAAGGCTCATAGGAGGAATGAATACGTTGAAGGGTTACGCAAGAAAAACGACTATAAAGACAACATTGTGTATAGGGAGGAAGAAGTAGATTGATATGATGTGATATATATGAGAGACTTTAGCCGAAATAAAGCACCTGCAGCAGGTGGTAGTCCCTCAGAATGATTAAGATCATTGCAAGAACACTCCACGATAAAATTATTCAACCTGGTATGCAAGATGCAAGAGAGAGATGAAATACTATCAGACTTCAAGAAGAATATTGTAAGTCCAATTACAAAGAGAGCAGGTGATGGCAGCTGTGAATATTACACAACCATCAATTAAATAACAAATGGTAGTAAGATACTGACACGAATTATTCACAGAAGAATGGAAAAAAATGGTATGCCGCCATCCGGGAAGATCGGTTTATTTTCCGGAGAAACATAGGATCACACGAGGGAATACTGACCCTACGGCCTATATCTGAAGATACACTGAAGAAAGTAAATCTGCGTTTAATCACTTATAGATTTAGAGAAAGCTTTTGACAGGTTCGATGGTAATACACTCTTTTAAATACCGATTGTAGCAGGTATACAAAACCAGGACTGAATGACTGTCTGCTTGTCTACAATTCTGCAGAAAGTAGACTACAGTTATACGAGCCGAAGGACTCGAAAAGGAAGCAATAGTTTAGAAGGGAGTAAGACACTATTGTAGCCTATGGGCGATGTTATTCAATTTGCACCTTCAGCAAGCAGTAAAGGAAACCAAGGAGATATTCAGAGGTAAATTAAAGTTCAGGGAGAAGAAACAAAAATTTTGAGGCTTACCAATGACATTATAACTCTGTCGAAAACTGATTAAAAGCTGAATATCAACAATGGAATGTGGTCGAATTAATGAGGCTGTGCTAAGGGAATTAGATTAGGAAATGAGACACTAAAATCAGAAATTACTTTTTTTAGGGTGCAAAATAACTTACAGTGGTTGTACTAGAGAGAATATACAACGCAGACTAACAGTAAACAGCAAGAAATCGTTTCTAAAAAAGAGATATTTGTTAACATTCAATATAAATTTAAATATTAGGAACTCTCTTCTGAAGGCATTTGTCTGGAGTGTACGATTGTGAAAAATGTACTATAAACGATTCAGACAAGAAAGGAATATAGGCTTTTTCGATATGGTGCTACAAAAGAATGCTGAAAATTTGATGGGTAGATCAGATTACGAATGAGGAGGAACTGAAAACAATTGGGGAAAAAGAAACTTTTGGCTCAACTTGATTAAAAGCAGGGGACGGTTGTAAAGGGAGACCAGTGGCTGACTACGCTAAGCAGGCTTTACTGGTCGTAGGCTATAGAAGTTACGCAGAGATGAAGGACTTTACAAAGGTCAGTCTAGCGTTGAGAGCTGAAGTCAACAACAAGAACAACCACAAAAACAGCAACAGAAGAGTAATATTGTGCCAAAACTATACGTGCTAGAAACTATACATAATAGGAAAAGTTTCTTCCGAGAAAAAGGCACTTTGAACGGCCGATTACAACGATATCGTCAGTCATTACAAAATCTAACGAAAAGCTATTTCAGATTGCCATTTGTTAGGCAATAGCTTAATCTCATGGACTTTTGTTTTGGAAATTCAATCTGAATATGGATTGAATTTCCAAAAAAGATCCATGAGATCAAGCTATTACCTTACAAATGGCAATCTAAAATACCTTTTCGTTGGATTTTGTAATGACTGGAGATACTGCTGTAGTCGGTCGTTCAAAGTGCCTTTTGCTGAGAGGAAATATCCATTTGTACACAAGTTCGTTATATTTTGAAATGAGGACATAATATTGTAGCTACTGAATTCATCAGTGTACATTAATATGTAATATTTAATTCTTTTGCTCATAAACAAAATAAAATGGAGAACAATAGTGAATATTCATAAATTTTTTTGCATGTCGTAAATTATATGAATTGTAGACAGTTGCAGATAACCTAGTAGGTGTAGATTTCCTTTCGATATGTAATGAAGTACGGAACTATACAGTATTTGTAATCATTCACAGGATGCCCACACTGTAGACTACACGCAGTTCCTGAAGAGTGGAATAAATATCACAACGTTGCGTTTAATCCAACCCGGGCGGGAGTCCGTCATTAAGAAGATGCAAGACTTTTCTTATGGAAAATATTACAATAGAGAACTCCTGAAGCCAGAGAGAATCAGGGTGAGCTACGTTCCGTTTGTCCCTTTCTCCGCCGCTTGCCTTTTAGGTTTAGATGCATAGCTGATATTAACCACTGTCATAATAAAGCTGTGGAGCTATTCAGCAAAGTAATATTCCTGTTTCATAGGCATCACTTATTAAAATTAATTAAGAAAATGATTTTTTGTTGTTACTTACTTACTTCTGACCACCATTAACTCTCAACAGTTTGTCAAACAAACCTCATCTGAATAGTGTTCTTGTGAGGAAACAGTATTTGGAAAGCATGGTGCCTCCGTTGCCTAAAAATGTACACAGTCGACGGTAATTTACTTTTCTTGTTGGGAAAAAGATAATTCGCAAAAGATAGTTATATTAAGGCCAAAGTCGTCACACATTCTTATTCGTATGTAGTAGATGGAGCAAGACATGTTGACTCATTTTCAGTACAAGAAACAACCATTTTTTCATAGGAATAGTATTATTGAAAAGAAGAAAATCTTTCTCATGAGCGCAAGCACTTAGAAAGTCTTCTTTTTACATTTTATGTTTTATGCTCACTTCAAGTCCTATTCTATTCTCTTATGTCTTCCGCAGTCCTTCTGATACAGAATTTGTTTTCAAGCTTCATTTATTTTAAATGCATTAATGAACATCATCAAAGACCAAGAAACTCCCCATCACAGAAATTTAGTAGCAGATAAGCCTAGTGAACGCGCTCTATGAGTATACATCAGTATTAAATGTCATTTAGATTTACCCATATATACTCAAGAACGTTGAAAATAGCGCACAAAGGAGGAATATCGATCGAAATGAAATTTATTAGACATAGTGATACAGATGAGAGATTCACTTGGTCCCAAAATCAAGACAAGTACAGTGCAACATCAGTAACGCATTGGATCACCTTTTGCTGCAACACATGCCGCAACACGGTTCGGCATCGAGTTGATCAGACGTCTGATATCGTCCTGAAGCAGACTGGCCCTCAACTCTTGGACAGCCACCTCCAAATCACGTACAGAGTGGCACGGCGGCTTCTGGCGTTGGAGCTGGTCCCACACATGCTCTGTAGGGGCAATTACGGGGAGCGGCCGGACATAGAAGATACGAAATATGACGTACGAAGTCTTAACCAACTCGACCTGTATGCGGACGAGTGTTATCTTGCTGGAAAAGTGCCCTTGGTAGACCATGTAGGAAAGTTTCCACATCTGGCTGAAGAAAGACATCAACATAACCCTGGCCTGTTAAGGTTACACATACCACAATTACAGGGAATCGGCTATCGTAGGCTATGGCTCCAGCTGTGCGGACGGTGTGGCGCACGACAGCGTGGGTGGAACTGTATCGATTACCAGGCTGTCTCCACAACCGTATGTGGTTATCATCTCTCCCCAAAACGAATCGGGATTCGTCATTAAACAACATGTTTTGCCAGTCTGTAGCAGTACACGCCGTTTTCGCTTGGCACTACTGTAGACGGAGTTCAGAAATGGATCAAATGGCTCTGAGCACTATGGGACTTAACATCTGAGGTCATCAGTCCCCTAGAACTTAGAACTACTTAAACCTAAGTAACCTAAGGACATCATACACATCCATGCCTGAGACAGGATTCGAGCCTGCGACCGTAGCGGTCGCGCGGTTCCAGACTGAAGCGCCTAGAACCGCTCGGCCACACCGGCCGTCTGTAGACGGAGTCGCCGATGTCTCGCTGCTAAAGGTAGCACACGACAAGGGTGCCTAGGTTGCAAATTCACATCCTCAGGCATGGTATGAGGAAAAACTGGAGCCGGTACATCTACTTTTATCGTGGTGCGAGCCACTGTAGGATCCCTGATCGCTTGCCGCACGATTCTTCGACCACCTCGCTTCGTCTTCTTCCTCGTCGCTCCAGATAAGGTACGTCGCACGTGGGTGCTATCTCTTGTCCACTGCTCCCAACATCGTCTCATGGAACACTTCGAAGGATCGACCTTGCGAGCCACTTGACGTGTCGACTAGCCTGCGGTTTTCATGCCGCTAGGTAGACCCCTCTCAAACTGGCTTAACGGTGAGAAATGTCATCTAACACTTCCACGTGGAAGTGAAATGTGCATGTCACTAGGGCCTTCCGTCGTGTACACCGGTTGCCTGATGCAAGTCCTTCCAGTTGACGCCACTTGGGCGACTTGCATGTCGATGAGAATGGGATGATGATTAAGACAACACACCAGCCAGTCCCCAGGCGGGGAAAACCTCCGACCCGGCCGGGAACAGAACCCTGTCCCCTTGCATGCCATTCTGCCGAGGTGACCACTCGGCTATGGTGGTGGACATCCATTAGAATCGCCTTGGGGTGTAGCCGTGTGGTCTGGGACGCCTTCTTCACGGTTCGTGCGGCTCCCCCCGTCGGAGGTTCGAGTCCTCCCTCATGCATGGGTGTGTATGTGTTGTCCTTAGCTTAAGTTATATTAGGTAGTGTGTAAGCTTAGGAACCGATGACCTCAGCAGTTTGGTCCCATAAGATCTTACCACAAATTTCCAAATTTTCCATTTAGAATTCTACAACTACTAACGTCCTCCTCGAATCGGGATGTGATCGTCACTTGAATGACTCGCCCACTATGCACCGTTTAAATAGGTCCCTGCAGGGTCTGTGGGCATGCGCAGTGGCACCAAAATTGGACCATTTGGATATCTGACAGCACTGAACGTATCTCCGAAGTTTAGCGTTTTTACCGTTCTCCCCTCTGGGTGCGCTATTTTCAGTGTTCCTGGGTGTATGTATGAACTATTTCAAGATGGTGTAATTAAACCCTGTGCTATTCGGTTACTATAGAGATAGTAGTAAAGAAATCCGTTCCAAAATGTAATTACTGCGAATGCTCACATTAGAAGAGAAAAACAATAGCTGTGAAGTGTTCTGACATTTAAACAGCTTTTATCGGATACGACATCGCAATCTATCTTACTAACGATTTGATTAGGATAGCTGGGATCATACAACAGTCTCGATCAAGTGGCGCAGTCAGAATATTCAGTGTTTTGAAAATACACATATCTATCTCACTGGTATGTTTACATATTGGCCTGATCCCAGTGAAATTACGTAGATTCTCGAAACCTGAACAGCATATGTTGCTGGGTGACGAATGGATACGACTAGTCGGCGTCTGATTCACTGTATGTATGAAACACTGCATTGTTGGCATTATAATCTTCACATTCAACGCCATTACTGATACCGACTATTTCTCAAACGCGGCTGACGTTGGCGATCAAACATATGCAAAACAGTCAGCTAGACACTTTGGGTAACGTAGTACTGAAATTAATTCGAGAGCTATCAGATACGTGTATCACAGGACAGTAATACATTCATTAACTATTTCCGTGGATTATGAAATCAGCCACAAAACACCTTGTAATGATACACGAAAGGAAAAACAATACGTAACTTCATCAGTTGAACTACGGACCACTGTTCAGTTTGAGATGTAGTACAGACTACATGATTTGTCAGTAATAAGAATATAAAATACGCTTAGCACCAGTTGTATTCACTGGAGTGACATAGCTGTGAAAAGTGTCTTCGTATATCGACAGCATCAAGATAGGAACTCCGAAGATCGGATGATGACAGGCCGGCCGGTGTGGCCGTGCGGTTAAAGGCGCTTCTGTCTGGAACCGCGTGACCGCTACGGTCGCAGGTTCGAATCCTGCCTCGGGCATGGATGTGTGTGATGTCCTTAGGTTAGTTAGGTTTAATTAGTTCTAAGTTCTAGGCGACTGATGACCTCAGAAGTTAAGTCGCATAGTGCTCAGAGCCATTTGAACCATTTGGATGATGACATCAATCATCTGTCGAAACAGGTCATCGTGAAATAAAATTATTATCCAACGATCTTGGCTGCAGATGAAATTTCTTTTCATTAGTTCAACACATGGCCCCTAACACATACCTTGTGTAACCTATTTACCCACGAAGGAGGTAGCTTACAGAACTCTCATTCGACCAATACTTGATTACTGCTCGTCAGTCTGGGATCCGTAGCAGATAGTATTGAGAGCGAAAATCGAAAAATGGTCCAAAGAAACAAAGAGAGTTACTCACAGGTTCATTTAGGAAGCGTCACAGAGATGCTCGTCCAAAATCAGTGGCAGGTGCTGCAAGAGTATGGAAAACTAGTTGTCACTCGTAGGCAGTAGTCCGGTCAGTCAGGCGGCAGCCGCTGGCCGAGCAACAGCAACAGCAGGGAAGTAATCGATTTTACGACATTTTTAAGAGTTCCTAACCGGGAGCGAATTATAAAGTTCCATCTGTGTGACTTGGTAGCTTATTTTCTCTATTTCTGCGGCTTAAATTAATATTTACGAGACACAGTTCTTGCGTTTTCATTTGTGTCAAAAAGTAACCATTTTTGTGACCTTTTAGAAGTTTCTAACGAGGAACGAATTATTTAGTCTCATCTGTGTGCCTTGGTAGTTTAGTGTTTGAATCTCTGCGTGTTAATCTAATTTACTAAACACAGTTCCTCCGTTTTCGTTAGTATCTACAGCAGAGTTCTGCAGTTGGTGTCGATAACCGTTTGTCTGTGTAGCGTAGTTTTCCACGGTCTTTAGTACGGATAGGGACTGTGATTGCCGTGTGAGGACGCGAGCTGACTTGGAGACGCTTCAGTCTCAGTTCTAGACTGTGTTGGCTTCGGTTACACAGTTTGAGATTGCAGTGGATGGTCCGGCCGGAGTGGCCGTGCGGTTCTAGGCGCAACAGTCTGGAACCGAGCGACCGCTACGGTCGCAGGTTCGAATCCTGCCTCGGGCATGGACGTGTGTGATGTCCTTAGGTTAGTTAGGTTTAATTTGTTCTAAGTTCTAGGCGACTGATGACCTCAGAAGTTAGGTCGCATAGTGCTCAGAGCCATTTTGCAGTGGATGGGCATCACTGTTGCGGAGCGGCCGTGGGGATCAAATGGACGTGTAGCACGACCCACGAGTTGGCTGATCGTTTCGCACAGATGACCAGCCCAGTTACTGCTCTCACTGAGGCTGACCCGTCACCTGTGGTCAAATGGGAGGTCGCGTAGGGGCGTGGCAGACTGCGAAAGACTTCCCGGGGCCCAAACGTAAGGCCTCCCTGGTTAATATCTCTCACTCAAGATGCAGTCGCTTGACCTGTTTCTGAGGAAACCTCTTAACCTGCAAAATATGGGCAGTCACAGGGGGTGGGATTATTGGAAGTTTGGAGCCCCAGGACTAAGCACGTTATGGGGTTCCTTAGGACATGATTACCAACAAGGTGAAGGATGCCTGTGTGCACTCCATGTGCATAGCAGGTGGAGTAATTCCGGATACCATGAAGAGCACAGGATGCAGCCAGCTGCAGGTGGTGGCTCACGTCGGTACCATTGATGTACGTCGCTTTGGACTGGAAGAGATTGTCTCTGGCTTTTAGCGGGTGTCTGAAGTAGTAAAGGCTACCAGTCGCGCTCAAGAGATGAAAACAGAGCTCCCCATTTGCAGTATAGACGACATGACCGATTGCGGACCTCTACTATGGAGCCAAGTGTAGGATCCGAATCAGAGACTGAAACCGTTCTGTGACCATGTAGGATGCAGATTCCTCGATTTTCGCCATTAGGTGGCGGCTTCTCGGATTGCGCTACATAGGTCAGGAGCCCAACATACGCAAGAGACGGCTACACAGGTAGAGGGGACTAGTGGCGTGGACTGTGCGATTTTTAGGTTAGAGAGCCTTGAGGAAACGCAAACAGGGCTTCAGTCTCAAAGGGTGCAAGGTCGAGTACAGGAAGAATGTAGATCTAGGACCATCGATATAAAAATTGTAAGCTGCCATAGCTGTGTTGGGAAAATACCAGAGCTCCAGAGATCGAAGCGCTAATAGAACTCATTGATGGTCATCTCGTTATAGGCACTGAAAGCTGGTTAACGTCAGAGATAAATTCAGCAGAAATTTTTGTGAAGGACTTAACAGTGTTCAGAAAGGATAGGCTCAATACAGTTAGCGGTAGCGTATTTGTTCCTGTTAGAAGTAGTTTATCTTGTAGCGAAATTAGACATTTCTGTGAGTTAGTATGGCTAGAAGTCATTCCTGGCGACAGAAATAAAATAATAATTGGATTCTGACATCCCAACTCAGATGATACAATTTCTGAAAGGTTCAAAGATAACTTGAGTCCAGTTTAAAACTAGTATCCGACTCATAGAATTATAGTTGGTGGTGACTTCAATATGTTGGTGAAAATTGATGTTTAAATGTGGAGGTATGCATAAAATACCATCCGAAATTGTGCTAACGCAATCTCTGATAATTATTTGGTGCAATTAGTTCACTGGCCCACACGAACAGTAAACAGTTGTGAAAAAACACTTGGCCTCCTACTAACAAAAAATTCTGAGCTGATAACGTGCACCAAAACGGGTACAGTAATTAGTGAATACAGCGGTGTCGCAGCGAGACTGAATACCGTTAACTCCCAAATCCGCCAAAAATAAACGAAAAATACATTTATTCAGGAAAGCCTTCCTGAGAGACAATGTCCACTCCTTCCAAATTAACAATGTAAGTGTAGACCAGATGTGGCTTTTAGTCAGAGAAGTAGTATCGACAGCGACACAGCAATTTGTACCAAAGATATTAACAAAAGACGGAACTGATCCCTCATGGTATACAAAACAGATCAGAACACTGTTGCAGAAACAACGAAAAAAGCATGCCAAATTTAAACGAACACAAAATTCCCAACACTGCAGATCTTTTACAGCAACTCGAAATTTAGGGCGAACTTCAAAAATGGTTCAAATGGCTCTGAGCAATATGGGACTTAACATCTAAGGTCATCGGTCCCCTAGACTTAGAACTATTTAAACCTAACTAACCTAAGGACATCACACACATCCATGCCCGAGGCAGGATTCGAAGCTGCGACCGTAGCAGCAGCGCAGCTCCGGACTGAAGCGCCTAGAACCGCTCGGCCACAGATGTCGGCGGCAAACTTCAATGCGAGATGCTTATATTAGTTAACGAAACTTTGCCTCGAGACCTAGTAGATAATCCAAAGACATTCGCTGGTACATAAACTATCCTAGCGGCAGGACACAATCAGTGCCTTCTCTGCTCGATATCAATGGAAATACTATCGGTAACAGTGCTGCTAAAGCAGAGTTACTAAACACAGCCTTTCGAAATTCCTTCACCAAAGAATACGAAGTGAATACTCCATAATTCGATTCAAGAGCAGCTGGCAACATGAGTAACTAATAAGATGATATCCTCGGAGTATTGAAGCAACGTAAATCACTTAATAAAAGCAAGTCTTCCGGCCCAGACCGTATACCAGGTAGGTTCCTTTCAGAATATGCTTATGCAATAGCTCCATATTTAACACTCATATACAACCACTCGCTCTTCGAAAGATCCGTACCCAAAGACTGGAAAGTTGCACCACTGTTCAAGGAAGGCAATAAGACTAAGCCACTAAATTACAAGCCCATATCATTAACCTCGATATGCAACAGGATTTTGGAACATGTGTTGTGCTCGAATATTGTGAATTACTTCGAAGAGGTCATTTTATTAACAGATAGTCAACAAGGATTTAGAAAACCTCGTTCTTGTGAAACACGACTAGCTCATTACTCACAAAAAGTTGCGAGTGCTAGCGATCAGGGATTTCAAATTGTTTCCGTGTTTCTATATTTCCAGTAGGCTTTTGACTCCGTACCTCACAACTGGCTTGTAATCGAAGTGCGTGATTATGGAACATCGTCTCAGTTTTGCGATTGGATCCGTGATTTCCTGTCAGAGGGGTCACAGTTCGTAATAACTGACGGAAAGTCATCGAGTAAAACACAAGTGATATATGGCGTTCCCCAATGTAATGTTACAGCCCCTCTGCTGTTCCTGATTTATATAAACTATTTAGGAGACAGCCGGCTGCTGTGGCCGAGCGGTTCTAGGCGTTTCAGTCTGGAACCGCGCTCCTGCTACGGTCACAGGTTCGAATCCTGCCTCGGGCATGGATGTGTGTGATGTCCTTAAGTTAGTTAGGTTTAAGTAGTTCTAAGTCTAGGGGACTGATAACCTCAGATGTTAAGTCTCATAGTGCTTAGAGCCATTTGAACCACTTAGGAGACGATCTGAGCAGCCGTCTCAAGTTGTTTGCAGATGATGCTGTCGTTTATCGTCTAGTAAAATCATCAGAAGATCCAAACCAATTACAAAGCGATTTAGATTAGCTATCCGTATGGTGCGAAATTTGAAACTGATCCTAAATAATGAAAAGTGTGAGGTCATCCACATAAGTACCAAAACGAATTAAATTGGAAAGAACACACAGAAAATGTTGCGGGGAAGGCGAACCAAAGAGTGTGTTTTATCGACAGAACACTTAGAAGATGCTACAGATCTACTAAAGAGACAACCTACACTACGCTTGTCCGTCTGCTGCGCGGTATGGGATCCTTACTGGACAGGATTAACGCAGTACATCGAGAACGTTTAAAGAAGGGCAGAATATTTAGTATTATCGAGAAACAGTGGGGAGAGTGTCACGGACATGATACAGAATTTGGGGTGAGAATCTTTAATACAAAGACGTTTCTCTGTGCGGCGTTATCTTCTCTCGAAGTTTCATTCACCAGCTTCCTTCTCCGAATACGAAAATATTTTGTTTATGCCGACCTACGCAGGGAGAAACGATTATCATAATAAAATAATTGAAATCAGACTTTGCGAGGGGAGATGTAGGTGCTTGTTTCCTTCGCACTCAGTTCGAAAGTGGAAGAATTGAGAATTAGTGTGAAGGTGGTTCAATGAATCCACTGTCAGGCAATTAAGTGTGATTTACGGACTAGGAATGTAGATGTAGATGTTGAAGTGTTGTACAGTACGATGTGCCTTATTGGTAAAATACCTTCCTCCTATTTATGCCTTGCGAAAATACGACGAAGGTAAAATTAGAGAGTTTCCATCTCTGACTGGGGCTTACCAGCAACTGTTCTTTCCGCAGACCATTTTCGGCTGCAACATAAAGGGGGGAGGGGGGGAGAACACACAAAGTACATTTCACTGCACAACGTAAGGTGACCTGCTGAGTACAGATGTAGGTACAGATATATACAGATATAGAACAACTGCAGCTTAACATGAAATATGAATCACACTGTGAATTTGTATTTTTACATACATAATCCCATAGCGAAGGTGATATTGACAATATGTGGCAAAAAAACGCCTCAGAAGAGGGGCTAGAGACTGTGGATCATTAGTTTGACCGTTAACCAGGCGAAAAGCAAGCCACATGACTCTGTTTCATTTTTGGATTCTGTGCTTGTAAGTTACTGTGGGTGATTTTTACACCACTATTAACATAAGACTTTTACATACTCCACGTGGAGAGAACCTGAGGTAACAGTGTAGTCCAATTCTGAGTAACGTTTAGCGTTTGATTTCTTTCGACCGATTCACTAGCTGAACTATTACTGTTAGTTGCTGATGGAGATTTTATTGACAATTATGACCAAGGATCACGTTTTCTGCAAACAATCATTGCAGAAGATGAGACCTGGTTCTGTCATATCTATCCAAACGGCCATAGTACATATTTCCACTTACACATTTCTACGAGTACCCAGACAATTGTGACATCACTTCTTCGATTTCCGTATACTTCGTTAATAATTTTCAGTAGCTTCGTAAGCGGTGCATAAGTTGTTTCGCGCCAAGTTAAGATTAGTTTGAAGATGAAAGAAGTAATCTTGTTTGTATCGTCTGCTTTCTCTGCTTTATGGCGGTATTCGATAAACTTTTAACCTACTTCATGTTAAGGGATATGACACTGAAGAGACGGTTTAACGCTGGATAATGAAAAAACAGATTACTTTAGCCATGGGGCAGGAAAGTTTAATGGAGGCATTTATGATCAAATCGAACGTTTAAATTTCACCTATCCTAATATTGTAAGAAACGGGATTCCTTAAACATCAGTTGATAACATTTAAGTCTCATACTTGTAGAAAGCTCTGTTCAACGGATACGTAATGTAAGTTACACCAACTGCTAGGCTATTTATCTTAACTTCATTGCTGCAGGCTTTTTGATATGTCTAAAAACTACCTCTAATTCGAACAATGCGCACCAACTGTTCGTTTTTAATCCAGACGCTTGTTATGAGGGGCGTTCAATAAGTAATGCAACATATTTTTCTGAAAGCAGATTGGTTTTATTCAAGACTCCATTATACCATGTTATTCCTCAATATTTTGGCTACAAAACCCTATTTTTCAGCATAATCTCCGTTCCATGGAACGTCCCTACGCCACGTTACTGGGAGGGGCTCCGTGTCCTCATGGTACCACTCTACTGGTCATCGTCGGAGCCAATGTCTTACTGCATCAATAACCTCCCCGTCACCCATGTACCACTTCACGTGGAGTGCAGCTTTCATTGGGCGGCCAGCCGGTGTGGCCGAGCGGTTCTAGGCGCTTCAGTCTGGAATCGCGCGACCGCTACGGTCGCAGTTTCGAATCCTGCCTCGGGCATGGATGTGTGTGATGCCCTTAGGTTAGTTCGGTTTAAGTAGTTCTAAGTTCTAGTGGACTGATGACCTCAGATGTTAAGTCCCATAGTGCTCAGAGCCATTTGAACCTTCATTGGGCCAAACAGGTGGAAGTCGGAAGATGCGAGATCTGACCTGCAGGGTGGATAAGGAAGAATAGTCTAACCAAGTTTTTTGAAGACAACCAAGAGACGGCCGGTTGCCCAGCGTCCATCACCTCGAATGAGAGTGTCCGCACGTTCCAACATCGCAGAAGTCACAGCTGTGTGCTGTCGGCCAGCACACGGGAGATCGGACAGGTTTGTGCAACCTTGTTGTGATGATGACAGACGCCTCGCCCAATGACTCACCATGCTGTTGCTCAGTACCAGGTGTGCAAGCGCCTATGAATATCTGTAACGGTATGGTTTACCGCCAAAAGAAAATGAATGACAGCTCTCTGCTTGGAACGCACCTCCGTTACAGCTGTCATTTTGAAGGCTATGTGTAGTGGCGCCACCTACTGGAACTTCGTGTAATTATAGGGGCTAAAGGGGAATATTCGACGACGTTCTATAAAAAAATTCGCATTTTTTCCACAGAAACTGGCACAGAATACAAAATGGGCTGCATTACGTATTGAACGACTCTCGTAGCTCATTTTCTATGGAATTATTCTCATAAATGTAAAGTACTGGTTAAATTCTTTCACTGCTTCAGAATTCTTCATGAGACGCTAAATTCTAATGAAGATCCGTCTATTACTAATGTGTTTTAACGCTTTTTTTTAAACATGCCCGTTTATTCGACACCTATGTAACACTGAGAGATGTGAAATCACGAGAAAAAATATATTTATATAAAAAAATACTACAGGTAACAGCAATGTTAAATTGATAAAGTCTTTGAGAAATAGGAACGAGAAAAAGTGTGGATTTTTTATGGTTAGTAAGATTGTCACCATCTTTACCAACTGAGGCATTGAGACGCAATTATCTGTTATATTACAGGTGCAAACAGCGTTGGCGTACGACGCAGTGCATGTTTATGCTAATGCGTTGTTCAAGCGAGAGACAGCTGTACCAGTGGCCGACGAGAGTCTCTTCTGCAATGACAGCCTCGTGTGGGACCACGGCATCAGCGTCCGTGATTTTATGTTGAAGGTAAGACCCAATGAAGCTAAAGACGTCTGTTCCCAAATACATCATTAATGAATTGTATAGCCAGACGATTATGATTAACGCTCTGCCACGTATAGTAGCGTGCTTGGATCACTTGGAAGTCATTTGATGTGTACTTAAAGTCCCCCAATAAGACATAGATAAACTATAATACTTTGTTGGTGGTGAACAGCAACCAACCATAAATTGGTTTTACATTCTTTTATTCAAAAAGTGCCGATACCGGTTTCGAATTTTTTACAAGTCATCACGACATTTGTTTCATGCTTTCATCAATACAGGTTATACACTGGTTTCCTGTGCGTTGTCCTAGGGTAAAAAGTAATTTAGAATTCACAAATGTGTAACAAAAATGGTTGCACTATATATTTATGTTGGAATGCAACTTACGTGAAACGTCCATCTGGCGCAGATGAAAGGTGTGGCAGTGAAGCAGAATTCCTGATCACAAGACTTTGCACCAAAATCCTATTTCTCCCGAGAGCTGTTCGATAAGAGTAGGCATGTGCTGGAATTGGGTTTCAACATCCCCCTTTTCTCACCACCATTCAACACAAACCTGACACTACACTACCTACAGGTCCATTATAGTTACATACACTTTTCAGATACACTTAAAACAGACAACTCTCAAACTTCAACAAGGAAATCTGCTATTGTGCGCGAAGCGAACGAAAATGTCTCCAGTTAGGCCGCTGAATCTCCCTTTCGGAGTTTCGCACCAAAGCATGCAGTATGACTATACTTTTTATCTCTAGTATGAAGTGACTACCCAAAACATTATGACCATCTGCTTAATAGCGTGTTGGTCCATCTTTGCAATGCAGTACAACAGTGATAATGAGGGGCATCGATTCGAGAAGTCCTTGGTCGCATCCAGAGGTGTGTGGTACCACATATCGTTGCACACGTCACACAGTTCTTGTAAATTAATGGGCCTATGGTGTGTGCATGCAGAGCTGGCGTGCAGTAGCCTCCCCGACGCCAAGGTGTCAACGTGACTTCAGTATCATCTTTCCTAAACCAATGTAGTAGGATTCTCACCTTGTGACATGGACAGTTATAATTCTGGAAGATGTCATTGCCATCACATAATACATCAAACACAAAGGATGAGGTTTTGGTGCAATAATGTTAGTGACAGCACGAGAAGCTAGCTTGTGGCATGAGGGAGTGTTAAGTATGTGGTGACTCATCCAGCTAGCCATGACTAGAAAGCCAGATGAAGCTTACGAGGAATTCAGGTACTGTTGATGGCTCAGCCTCAAGACGCAGGTATTCCTGAGGCAGTGTGTATGTGCTGATTTAACGGGGTGGAGACAACACAGTGGTAGATAAGATGGATTAAATGAATGAGAGATAATATATATTTTCAATGAAATTACATTACAGAACGTACAAAAATTACACAAAAAAGGGAATACATAAGAGGAATTGTGTCTGCTAGATGAGTTCAATGTAATTTAAAGCATGAGGCTAGGATTCTTATTGTAATATTTACTATTATTTGGAATTGCAATATATTATAAAATTAATAAAAAATAAACAACTGGAGTAGTTTGAGCATACTATTTGTCACTTGAAATCTGATGACACAAACAAACCACATTTAAAACCACACATGTATAAAGAATTACAGACACGTTTATTAAAAGATAATAAACAAATTTTCCAGTCCTGTAATCCATCCACAGTTGCAAGTAATATCAAGACTGTATGAGTTTCACAGATCCTTACCAAATATTGCAAGTGGATGAGTAACAATAATTTTTTATTTGGTGAGTATGCATTATTGTGTGGAGAATTTTAGGACTCTCCTTCATAGGTAGGGGGTGGGGGGCACTACACACACACTTAGGTAGCAGGTTCTAGCAAAGAGCACATGGCTTTTTTCTCCAATGGAAATCACTTGAACGAAGATGATCTTCTTTTTGTAAAAGATCGTTGAGAAAATTTACAGAATCAGCATTTGCAAGTGACTGTAGAATGACTACTGGTGTCAACACACATATTGCATAAGGGCCACGAAGAAAATATAACAGAAATTAGGGCTTATATGGAGCCATTTATTTATTTAACCTGATCTGATAAGGACCATCAGGCCCTCTCTTACATTGGACCAGGGTTTCACACCTACAGTGCCTTTTTTACATCAAAGTTTCCTAAGAAATTAAAATTTTAATATCACACATAGTATTAAAATGATCTGAACATCTGAGGAGGAATTGGGAGTAAATATTACTGACGTGAACTAATAAAGTTAATAGTGGCAGTTCTTGGTCTACTGCAGCTAATGCCACTAATAGTGCTAATATTAATGATGATAATAATAATAATAATAATAGTAATAATGAAACTAATAATGACAATAACAGCAATAATGATAATGACCTAGAAAGTACTGGGGAAAGGTAATTTAAAGAGACAGAACCAGCTAAGAATACTGAGAAAAGTGGAAAAATCTAGATGGAAAGATGGATGTATAAGGTTAAAGAGTGTGTACAGGAGTAGTACCCAGATGAGAGTTCTGATGCAAAGAGCATATTGGATTAAAATTTCCAAGACGCAAACCAATATTCTAATTTTGCAGTCTCCCCCCACCAATAATTTTTCTATATCCATATAAGGAAATTATCATTTAAAATTTATTACTCAAATATTAAATTAAAAAATCTAAAATTTATTCAAATTCAGTTACGTGAATCGAATTACCCTTATTTTGTTTTCTACGTCAATAAAAAAATTTAATCCAACAATTTTTTCTAATTTATCTTCATCTTCTGAAAAGATTTTAAAATAGCAACCTGGAAGAACAATTTTAAATAAAGTAATAAAACTTTTTCACCATATTTAGACAATAAAAGTTCAGCTTATGAAACATTGTAAGAATTATGTTTCTTCAGCTCTCATAATTCAGTCAACACTTCTGCTCAACCATTACTATTACTGTTAATGTCTCTTACTAGAGTTTCAACTCAATAAATTTTGTCCATTTTCTTTTGGTTTTATTTATTTAGAATAAAATTTAAGATTTAACTTTTTAATCTATAGAAGTCTTAAGTTTTCAATTTTTATCTTCCCTAGATCCATGAAAATATTTCATAAGCAAATGAAAGCATGAAGTTAAAACTTCTATAATTTTTTCTAATTTGTTACTGATTAATTAATTAAAAATTTTCAGTAAGCATTCTGTGTTGAGAATTATGAGTTAAATTCTTCTTGCCATACGTAACAACACATACAATTGCATCATTAGCTATTTTTTCATTAAGGAATGCACATAATTTCAATGTCAATTTTTGAGAAGTTACAAAATTTATTCTTCTAAACATATTTATTACATAGATAGTGTAACTCTGAATAAAATGGAATGCACTTGCATTTACATTTTTTAATTGGGTTATTCTCTTAAAATCCCTAAAAGTATCATAAGCTTTTAAGAAGTTATTAGGTGGATCAAGATTCTATAATTCTTGAGGCAAAATTTCATTTATTCCATTTTTAAAATAGATATTTTGTAATTTAACATGATCGAATTCAGAAGAATCATTTAACTGATTATTGTTATGGTTAATTGGAAAACAACAAAAATAAAGTAGGGCATATCAAATTTGGCAGAATTATAATAATTAGCAATATGTAGTTCTACAATTTTCTTTCCATTTAATCCAGCAAATGTAGTTGTATGTAGTTCAAAGAAAGAAATAGGAGTTTTTGGAGTTTTCTCTCTTTCTTGGTGTAGTTCAAGTGAATATTCTGGTTCATATTTAGTAATAGGAACACAGGTTTCCATACTTTTTACAACAGTTTTACCTTATTTAAGAATAGTATCATTATTATTATCATCAATAGGCCAATGAAGAATAGAATCTTGCTGACCTTTTCTTGAACTCCAGGTGAAAATTACAGTTAAACCTCCCTCCCACATAATTTCTTGATAATCTTTTAAAAAAACTCACCAAATAATTCTAATGAATAAATTACTTGAATTTTTTTGGTTTTCATTTTACCATTGTTATGAATATGTCCTTCCATATTTAATTCATTCAATAAAGATGAAGTTGATCGAAAAGAGTTGAGAAATAAATAAATGGATGTTCTATTCTAGATAATATAGTTTCCATTTCCGATTGTAAAAACATCAAATTATTCTAAAACATAATTATAAATTAGTTTAATATTCGATTACCATCATAAGCTGAAATTCTGTTCCATCTGTGTGAATAACATCAAAAGCCATATAAAATTGTGGACAGTTAGGATGAATCCTAGCATCACTATTATTAATATTAAATTCTGTTCCCTGTTAGGAAGATTTAACTTATATTTTGTTTTCGCATTAGCAGAAAATGAATAAAATTAATAACCCTCGATATTGTTCATTTATAAGTTTCTCTTATTGGAACAGCGAATCTGTTTTTCAGAAGAGACGAATTATTACGCAACTGAAATAGTCCACTCACTTATATTAGTAAAAATTATGTAAATAAATGCCAGATTGGGAAAAATAAGCATTCCCAAGAATAAATTAAAAAATAAACATGGTAAACTTTTACCAAATTCTATTCGATGTGCGATCATAGGACAGAGTGGTTGGGGAAAAATGACTGATAATTATATTATAGTTACAGGATCATCAAACTGGAAGAAGTTTTGATCAACCAACATATCAAGAATTTATAAAAAGATGTGAATATTTGAGGATAATATTAATGAAAAAATTTCCAATTCTATTAGAAATAATGATGAGATAATTCTGTTAGATAAATATGAAGATAATTCAGTTTGTGGTGACTCATTGTTGAAAACAAAGATATAGTTATCAAATTTTTTACTAGAGAAAGACATAAAGGTACAGATTGTCTTTATTTAAGTCAAACACATAGAAAAACACCAAAAATACTAGTTTGTGATAATTTTAATTTCTTAAATGTTTTAAGAAAAGATGATACAATTTTAAATCATATTTATTGTGAATTTGTTGATGGATATTTAAAGTTTGAGGAATTCAAAGAAATATGTAGTAAATGTTGGAATATAGATACATTTGGTTTTATTACAATAGATTTGACAAGAAACATTATTGACGGTAAATATAGAGAGAAGATCAAAAGATTTTTAAATGTTGAATTTACAGACGTTAAACATGGAAAAACGTTGAACATTAAAACGTTGGCTATGAAAATGCATAATTTAAACGATGAACATAAAATAAAAATCATTAACGTAAATAAATGTTTGCAAAACACGATCAAGACGTTTTTTGAAAAAGCCAGACCAAATAGAAGACTAAAGACACAATTTAAAGAAGATATTTAAGAAACAGAAAAAACAACCAAGAACAGAATATGCAAAATTTAAAAATGAAGATCAACCAGTTATCGATACAATCGAAAAAGTTAACCAAGGAACTGAAGGATTAGGAGAAAAAGTTATAAAAGCAATTCAAGCAAATGGAGAAGTTGAAAAACAAATTGTTCCTTCTAATCGACGTTATTTAGAAGAATTTAATGATATTCTATCAATTAAGCAATATGGTAGTGATAAAATAGAATATACACTAAGGGACTCAGAATTAAATATTTTCTTACAGAATTGTGAAAAAGAAAGAACAAAATAAAAGAAAAAGATGTTTAAAAATACATATAAGTGAAAGAATGTTAGACCATATCAGAGTGAAGAAAATGTTTTGGATTAGAACATGCTGGTCCGTATAAATCTAGTAGTAAATTAACAATATATTTCAATGATGACAAATTAAAAAATGGTGAAAAAGAATATGAAGGAACAGATGGATTAATGAATCTTTTAACTAAAAAACAAATAACTATGAATGATTTAGGTCTAGAATTTGATGCAGATGCTGTATATAATGAAAGTAATGCAGGTAAAATACAATCAAGTAAAGGAAATAAATTTAATGATTTGACAAGAGCAGTTGCTATAGAATATTTTTGTAGTTTTTTCATAAAGAAATCTTCATGAGTCATTTGAAAAGTTGTGAATGTTAATAAAAAAATATGCAGAAAAACCAGTGCAATATGTTTGGGTGGATGATGTTCATGAATTAACTGGCAGATTAGCAGTGATACATGGACAATACTTAGCTGGAAATAAAAATTATCATACTGAAAAAGTTGGAATAAGTCAAATGTTAACAAACAAATTTAGTGATTTTATTATTAATCATCCAAAAGCATTCCTTATTTAATCAGATTTTGGAATAATTTACCACATACCATTTGAAAATGTGAAAAGTATAGAAAAGGATTAGTTAATAATTTTCTTAATAAATTACCATTTGAACTACATCTTCCAGGCTATCGATTTTGTGGTCCAGAAACCAAATTAAAAAAAAAAATATTAGCTGAAGGGGATCAAGGAATTAATCCATTAGATTATAGAGATAATAAAGATTCAAAAAAAGACATGAAGCTGATAAAGAACTTCAGTTACTTGCAAAAGGAAGAATGCTTGCTTCAGATGCTTCATTAGGAGAAAAAATAGCTTCAACTACAGTTAGAGGAATAACGTGTGGAAAACTAAAATTAGGGTTTGGTATTAATAACTGAGGGTTATATAAAATTCGTTATTAATTTTTAATCCATATAAATGAATAACTTAACAATTGATAGTGCCGTGCTATCTAGTGGCAAAATTAAAGCAATATCACTTAAACTCAATTATGAATTACGAAATAGTATTGAGCCATTTTTACCTGATGCTCAAAAAAGGGAAGGTAGAGAAAAATCTAGTAAATATTTTCTTGTAACATTTCGTGTTGGGAAAAAAGTTGTTGAATATCTAACAAAAAAGAAAGAAGGTAAAGAAATAATACAACATGAAGGATGATTTCTTCCATTTCTTTACAGCTTTACCATATTTAACTCCACTTGGTTCATTTGCTGGTGGTTCCACAGCAATTGCAAATGCAGTTATAAATAAGAAAAAAGGTAATAAAGAATTAGACAAACAAATAGGACGTAATTTAGCTATGGGAAAGAAAGGAGGTGCAAAAATTTTAAGAAATTAATTAAAAAATTTAATAATTCTTTATATCATTTTATAGAAGAATTAGTTACACAATTAAAAATTAAACATTTTCGGCGCTTTTTTATGATTGATGAATCACTGAATGAACCAAATAATTTATAATTTGGAATAGTTACTTTAGATGGATCTGATCATGTTGGCACACATTGGATATTTTATTATAAAAATTAAGATATAAAATCTGTTTTTCATTCATATAGATGGCATATTTCCTAAACAACTAGTTAAATGTTTAGGAAAAAATTATCTATTGTACAATATCAAGAGAATACAAAACTACAATGCTGTAATTTGTGATCATTTGTGTCTATTTGTTCTTAAACTATTATGTATAAGTATAAGTTTAATGAAATTTAGATTTAATTGATGGCCATTTTTGGAAGTAAGTTTTATTCTAAACTCAGTAACGATTTAGGAAAAATATTATTTTTTCAATCAAAAATTAATAATAAGTTAATTTTAAAAATTATCAGTAGACTCACAAATAATTAATGTAATTAAACAATTTCAATGATAATGAAATGGCATTTTGAAAGTAACTAGACGCTCTATTGGTTTCAAAGGTAGAAGAATTGTGAATATAAATGATCCAATAGATGTGAAAGATGTACTGCACAAACAATATTTACAGAATGAGTTATCAAATCTTGTTACAAAATCTGAATACACAAATATTCTAACACATCTCAATAATTATAGTACATAACAAGAACTAAGTAAAAAGTTTACAAAAAAGGAAATTCAAGGAAGTATTTCTGAAATGCATTTAACTCTATACCTAAAAAAAAATCTTCCTCATTAGTATATGATAACCAAATTACTGAATTTACTTTTATGACTTGAGACAAGCAAAAAAAGCACAATTTCGATGAATATGATTTCATTCTTAAAAAGGTTGTTGTTGAAGGTGAAAACATAAACAGAGTTTTAATATTTAATAATATCGATATTTGGATGAGTGTTCTTGACAAAAATAACTCGTAACATCCAATCAATTAAAAATAGTGTGCAAATCAGATTTTCTAACTGTAATATTAAAAGATTCTGTTAACTGTTCCACTTTTTTATTCTATATCAATGAAGAATTATAATCATATTTACTGCTTTGAGTGGAAAAAGTTTACTGAATCACATAATCCTGATAGATTAAAAACTAAAAATGGAAGACAAAGAATTGAAGCTATTTGTGCAGTATGTATAGGTGGACAATGTAAAATCGTAAAAATAATTTTAGGTAATGGGTTAAGTATTCGTGAACAAAATATTAATGAATTACATGAACCAAAAGGAAAAAATTTTGAAAGAAAAAATGTAATTCCTTTTGGAATATATGATTTATACCGATCTGAGTCAGTCAGAATGGATTTAGGTAAGTTGAAAGGCATTTAAAAAATTAATAAAAGATATGTATGTATATTAACTCTTACAAATGTTTTTTTCTAAATTTGCTAGGCCTATTCCAGTTAGAGATATATAGGTAAGAATACAGTTGATTCTTTCAAGAAAATTTCCTTCGCTGGAGTGCTAAAAAATTTAGAGACAGACAATGTCGAAGAATTTTGTGATAAAGATTCAAAAGAATTGATGAAAAAATTTAACAGTAAACATTATTCAACTTTTAGTAAATTAAAAGCATTGTTGTTGAAAGATTTAATAGAATCTTGAAAGAAAAGGTGTGGAAGAAATTTATTCTTCAAGGAATTTTTAAATCGACTGACTTAGTTTCTAAATTAATTGATGAATATAATAACACAAAAATTCAGCATTAAAGATGTCGTCAAAAGATGCGAATAGAGTAACTGAAAAAATGTTATTTAAAACTGTTTACATAACAAAATCGTTAGATAGTGAACCTAAATATAAAATTGGTGAAAAATTGAGAATAAGTAAATTTTGAGGAATTTTTGATAAAGGATTCACTGCTAATGGGTCAACAGAAACTTTTGAAATTGAAAAAGTCAATCATTCTAATCCAGTCACATATAAATTAAAAGATTTAAATGGTGACCAAATAAAAGGATATTTTTATAAACAAGGACTACTTTAAACGAATTTTCCAGAAGTTTAAAGGGTTAAAAGTTTTGAAAATGAAAGGTGATACAGTAAGTATTAAATGGTTAGGTTTTGATATTCAAACAATAGTTGGATAAATGAAACTAATATAGTTTTTAACATGTTAATAAAAAATTTGTGTATAAATGGTCAGTGTTATTGATAATTTACATTATTTTATTGTTTCATTAAAGAAGACAGAATATTTTAATATTGAAATAAAAGTTAACAAAAATGGCTTAATGTCAAAATCTTGGTGAATTTTAATTTGAGTTGATGGAATCATATGTTATTAATGAATTTTACATATTAAGATATGTATAAAATATTTCATAAATGTTATTTTAAGTTTTATTATCAAAAAAGTAGTTCGAAATTTAGTTTTATGTTCTAAGATACCATCGGTTTGTCTGATCGCTGACTTTCGTTATAATTACATACAGCGAATTTTTGGTAAAGGTAACGAATAACCACCCTTCAGATTTTTAAAATAGTTGAATTTTTGCGAGAACTCAAATTTTCATTAAAAGAGTTTACAGGTGTAGAACTGATGAAGATTTACTATACCATCATACAATTGTTTTTGTGAATAATTATCCAAAGTACTGAAATAATTTTGGTGACAATTAATTCTTAAAGTTTCTTTCATTCGTTTATACAAATATACTGAGTTTGGTACATAATTAGTTGTTGAAAATTCTGCGCAGTCTAGATGCCTATTTCTCTTTTACTAAGCTTACAATAATTTTTTAATTTCTTTATTTACCAGATTTTAATAAGATCTTTTACAGTTTTTTTATTTAATCTATTATCATTATCGTTTCATTAACATTGCCATCAGGATTTGCAATAAGATTGATTAATTACTCTTTATTAAGTTTGGAATAATCCTGCAAAATTCCTGTTTTACAAATTGATCGAAGTTCTTTTATAGTTTCATATCATATTTCTTCATTTCTGTTCCATTAAAATAATCAGTAAATACCAACAGATTTGTCTAGTTATATTTGAATAACCATTTTCTTTACAATAATTTTCTAAATTTCTATAGCTCAACCCCTATTTTCGTTTACGATGGGCTTCTTAGTTTTGAAATAGCTCAGCTATGGTGTTAATATTGTTTTGGTTGTATTTATATAGAAA
Source organism: Schistocerca piceifrons (assembly GCF_021461385.2). NCBI lineage: Eukaryota > Metazoa > Arthropoda > Insecta > Orthoptera > Acrididae > Schistocerca > Schistocerca piceifrons. The sequence goes on from NC_060149.1 coordinate 282,071,196, forward strand.
AGTATTTGAAATTTCGTCATTAAAATGTTTGTTGTCCAAATGTACCTGTGTGATTTTTAAAATAAATTTCAATTGATGATGTACATAGGCAAGTTTTGACAAATCTTATTTATAAAGCGAAAAATTTATTAGATTGTTATTTTTTAAATAAATCAGAATTTGGTTATTTCCATATAGAGAGATGAGTTTTGATGGCTATTAATTATAAAGAATAAAATTTATTAAATTTGTAAATTTTTTAATGTGAAAATGAAAATTTAGTTTTTATAGTATAGACAAATGAGGTTTGGTTGGGGGATATTGTGAAATTAGAATCTCTGTTTATATCCAGGAATTTTTAATGAAATATGCTCTTTGCATCAGAACTCTCATTTGGACACTACTAACAAGGACAATGGTATGCCTTATTTCTGCTTTAGTAAATACGTTATTGACTAACTGCTGTTGTTGAGACAATCGAGAAGACAAAGAACATTTAACTTCCTGCCGTTTGTCTGCGTGCAGCCTGGATAGCTGTGCATATTATGGTGAAATATTATCAAAGAATCGAACATCACAAATATAGCGAACATCATAAACAGTTTCAGGCGCTGTGAGCTTTCCTGAGAAAGTCCTTGCAGGATAGCATCACTGTAATCAATAAATGTAAGTATCTTTGTAGGTCAAGAGTTAACAGCTTTTTATATTCTTACAGGGCATGGATAGATACTGATGCCCTCTTGCACATTTAAGTTGCATGCTCAGCCGAATTTAGATTTTCATCTAGTATTACTCCCAGACTCTTTGCTGAAGGAAAGAAGTAGATAGTTGTCCCAGTAATTGTTAAATATGGGAAGGATTTCCGATATACAGACTTATTAGCCTAGAATGACCATCCAGCACAGCTTGAGTTTTGGATGGGTTGAGCTTCAACCCGATATCTTGCACTCATTTTGATAGTGCACATGGCCAGCAGGGAGATTCTCAATAGTTGCCTTCACGTTCATTGGATTTGCAGTGAAGTACAGCTGGCGATCATGAGAGTAGAGGTGGTACTTTCTCTAGCACAAAACTGATAACACATCTTTTACTTACAGTGAAAAGAATATAGGACCTAAACCGAATCCTGGAGGACCAGAGACTACCTGCCTCCATTGTGACATTATAGTCCTGGACATGATGCACTGCTGGTGAAATGTCAGGTTTGAGTGAAACCATTGCAATGCACTTGGCGAGAAACTTAGGCTGCTAAGTTTCGCAAGTAAAATGTCGAAGTCGACAGTATAACAGGCTTTGCTGAATTCTAAGAAGCACATGATTGTTGCCCCTTGTGTATCTACGGCAATCTTCAGATCATCTGTTACCTTAATTAAGTTAGCTGTTGTGCTTTGATGTTTACAGAAACCTGACAGGTATTTGTCTAGTAGTTTCTTTGTAGTACGCTATGAATTACTCCATTTAGGGATTTTGTTGCAAATTTATCTATGAGAGTCTTACTACTGCTGCTATGATATGTAGGAGCAAGCTGAAGTAACGACATATTAGAAGAAGAGACATGTATTCGTCTCCAGAGTGATTACGTTGAGAAATAAATTTGTAGACATGAAGAATAAAGATATAGACTGTTAATAATGTCTTTTTTTTCATTTAAAACAGACAATATCGCCATGAGGATTGAAACAAGTCTCCCACTGACTCATCAGGCTTAAGAAACCCCTTTGGTGAAACACCATGTCCTACTGCGTAAGGAAGTCCACAACTGGCGGCTTCACATCCTAATCCCACAGTAACTGTAGAACCTTGGCCTTCTTCATGAGACCTAAGCATGATAATCACGTGGGGAGAGTTCATGACAATGCAGTGGTAGCGCGGTTGCCTCCCACTTGGGTTGGCGTAACACCTGCGTTACTACCAGTGTCCTGTGGTGAATCGAGACCAGCACGGAACTTGGCGCACCATTCCACAATGGTGGTTTTCGACAGACATGTTGCCCCTTACACATTCTTCATTCACTGATGGATGTCTGCCAGCGTTTGTCCTTCGGCAGCCAAGAAAATAATAACAGCATGCTGGTCATGTAGTGACGCATTTGGTAATAATATCGCCATAGTTCACGATCCTGTATCTACTGCATGCATGTCAGAAAGACATGTGCTCCATAATAATCTATGAGTCAGTGCTTACACAGCCGCATCGCAGTCGCTCTATGTTGCATATACGCTGCAGCAGCGCCCCCAAAAGACACATTTTGGTCGCTCCTTATATATAATGAGCTACTTATTCAGTTCCAAATACAACATTAATCAGCCACTATATTATGACCCTCCATATATGGTAAAGTTTGTCAACCACTGGCAGTCAAAATAATTGGAGTCTGTTAAATTTGTGATAACACGAAATCCTTCGCATTTGATTTGAAGAGGATACCACGAAATGTTCACGCACAGGCATCTAAATCCCCGTAAACTGCGGGGAAGTGGCATGTTATCTTAGAAGCGGTGCTCTATGATGCCCCATTTGATTTCTTTAGTGTCATATTTTGCCTGTCAGGATACAAAAATTAATCGTAATTGATATGATGTCATCGTACTACTGGTCTGGTCTTATGTATGCACAATTATCCTTCTGAAGAGCATCATGTCTGACAGAAAACAAATATCTAGTGCTGTAAGCAGTTAACAAGATGTTGACATAGTCTACATGGTCCTGTAAATGTCTGAGTCTTCATCAAGGTCTCGTTGAAAGTTCTCCATTGTATAATACAATACGTGTCAATTAAGTGTTTCCCTGAACTGACTAATGTCTTCCTGTAACTATGTACCATCTCAGAATTTTGTCCTCCTGAATCCCACGCCATACATTCACCGGCCACGGTTTTTGAAGTGCAACTTGCCGCAGCCAACATGAATTTTCAGTTGCCCAGTAATGCATGTTACGCAAATTAACATTTCGATGGTTCGTGTATGTAGCCTCGTCAGTAAATAAAATCAAATTAATAAATGTGTCATCCCTCTGAATCTGAAGTTGAGCTCATTGTCAGAATTCAATGCGACGCATACAATCCATACCAGTTAATTCTTGGTGGAGACAGATACGGTAAGGATGATATTCATGGCGATGCACAACGCGAACAACACTACTCTGCGTCATGCCAGATTCCCTTGCGATTTGACGCGAACTAACACAAGGATCTCGAACCACAGTGGCAACAGTACCAATTTCCGTTTCCTCGTTAGCAACTTTCCTTTGCCGGATATGTTTCCGATGCGTTGAAGATCCAGCTGTTGTCAAATTATCATACACATATTTAAATATACGACGTATAGGGTGAGTACGTTGAGGATATCTTTCAGCGTGTAAGTCTCTAGCTCTCACTGAATTTCGTTGGCATGATCCATAAATGAGAAGCATATTGATTTGTTCTTCGAAGGAATACATCATTCACATTCGCTTGTTTCGACGATACTAGTCTTACAGTTCCTATTAGTGTTGTACTGCGAAACCGCCGAATGGTGTTTACATGTAAATGGCACGTTAGATGGATACGCCGTATACGGCGAATATTTACTATTTGCACGATATACTAGAGAGAATTGTCAGAGCATGTGCTATGATAAGTGTCTAAGTGATAGTGAATACCACTCAATCCACATTAAGAAGATTGCAGCACTCCACTGATGCCAATGGTAATCACTTCGAACACCTACTGTAAAGGAACGTTCATGCCACCTTTTTGACCTTCATTGACCTTCAAATACCTTATTGTTACACATCATTGGATTCGTCTCGATAGCCGCTATCAGAAAATAACCACCAAACTACAGTATCCCATTTAAAAAACAAAGTTGACCTTCATATCTCTGACGCTACCACACTTAGCAACAAAAAACCGACGTCATATTAGGGCCCCTGTTGTCTCATGCAACACTTGTCCCACAAACTTTTCAGCTACTAGTTATTCTAGGTGGCAATAGTTAGTGACTCATCCTGTGTATAAAGTGATTGACGGATAATGAAACAACGAGTGTACGACATGGAGCTCTATGTATACGACTCACCACACAATCTGGATGTCTGAGCTAGCCCACTTTATTAAGCATGATAGGCGATGATCTGTGAGATATCTGGAGACGGGAGGGGGTGAGGGGGAGCATTAAGCAGTGGGGAACATTTACCTGGCCTTCCATGTGACCTGCGGTAGTAATCGAAGGAACCAGCGCAGCTGTTGACTACGTGAACACATAGGGGGGCACCGGCGTTTTTTATATGCCGTTATTATGTTAAAAGTCTACGACCTAATTATCTGTTGGCTTCACTCGTTTCGTGTCAGTAGTGGTCGATCACACACCATCGCTTTAAAGTCCATACATTTAACACGGAATGAATCCTTTAACTCTTTTTGGTAAAAAAAAAGCAAATTAGCGAAACGAAATTATAAATAAAACAAAAAATTTCTGTGTAAATCCTAAAGGATTATTGAGGTTGACGAAATCAAATACACTCCTGGAAATTGAAATAAGAACACCGTTAATTCATTGTCCCAGGAAGGGGAAACTTTATTGACACATTCCTGGGGTCAGATACATCACATGATCACACTGACAGAACCACAGGCACATAGACACAGGCAACAGAGCATGCACAATGTCGGCACTAGTACAGTGTATATCCACCTTTCGCAGCAATGCAGGCTGCTATTCTCCCATGGAGACGATCGTAGAGATGCTGGATGTAGTCCTGTGGAACGGCTTGCCATGCCATTTCCACCTGGCGCCTCAGTTGGACCAGCGTTCGTGCTGGACGTGCAGACCGCGTGAGATGACGCTTCATCCAGTCCCAAACATGCTCAATGGGGGACAGATCCGGAGATCTTGCTGGCCAGGGTAGTTGACTTACACCTTCTAGAGCACGTTGGGTGGCAAGGGATACATGCGGACGTGCATTGTCCTGTTGGAACAGCAAGTTCCCTTGCCGGTCTAGGAATGGTAGAACGATGGGTTCGATGACGGTTTGGATGTACCGTGCACTATTCAGTGTCCCCTCGACGATCACCAGTGGTGTATGGCCAGTGTAGGAGATCGCTCCCCACACCATGATGCCGGGTGTTGGCCCTGTGTGCCTCGGTCGTATGCAGCCCTGATTGTGGCGCACACCTGCACGGCGCCAAACACGCATACGACCATCATTGGCACCAAGGCAGAAGCGACTCTCATCGCTGAAGACGACACGTCTCCATTCGTCCCTCCATTCACGCCTGTCGCGACACCACTGGAGGCGGGCTGCACGATGTTGGGGCGTGAGCGGAAGACGGCCTAACGGTGTGCGGGACCGTAGCCCAGCTACATGGAGACGGTTGCGAATGGTCCTCGCCGATACCCCAGGAGCAACAGTGTCCCTAATTTGCTGGGAAGTGGCGGTGCGGTCCCCTACGGCACTGCGTAGGATCCTACGGTCTCGGCGTGCATCCGTGCGTCGCTGCGGTCCGGTCCCAGGTCGACGGGCACGTGCACCTTCCACCGACCACTGGCGACAACATCGATGTACTGTGGAGACCTCACGCCCCATGTGTTGAGCAATTCGGCGGTACGTCCACCCGGCCTCCCGCATGCCCACTATACGCCCTCGCTCAAAGTCCGTCAACTGCACATACGGTTCACGTCCACGCTGTCGCGGCATGCTACCAGTGTTAAAGACTGCGATGGAGCTCCGTATGCCACGGCAAACTGGCTGACACTGACGGCGGCGGTGCACAAATGCTGCGCAGCTAGCGCCATTCGACGGCCAACACCGCGGTTCCTGGTGTGTCCGCTGTGCCGTGCGTGTGATCATTGCTTGTACAGCCCTCTCGCAGTGTCCGGAGCAAGTATGGTGGGTCTGACACACCGGTGTCAATGTGTTCTTTTTTCCATTTCCAGGAGTGTAGTTCTAGTCTAAATCAAATAATGTTTATTAATAAAGTTCACACACATGAGAACTGTGGCCTCACAGGAATTGTGTTATCAAAATAAAAAAAGTTAAACATTAATTAATTATGTTGCACCGGCAGAATGCTGAATGTAGAAAAATGTGTGAGCGAAGTTCACTTAGGTACACAATAATTCACGAAACTCAACAGCAGACAACGAAAGTCCGCAACGTGTAGTTTCCCACTATCAATCGCAACGTAAAGGAAACTTCGTTATTCCAAATAACTACACTGAAAACGTGCAAAAAATCTATCGCACACGAATATAAGTATTAACTGCACCAAGTAATTGCAGTTCACATCTGAATCAAATCAAGCAAACAAAATTAAAGATTTCATAGTCATGCAAAATAAATCAGCGAAAACACAGTGGAATATTCCAAACCCCATGATGTGTGCACAACCCGTGCCCACAAAATTATTCCACCTCCACTAAAATGTTGAAGTATTTAACACACACGTGACTGCTTAGCGCCAGAGCCTCTCGACAGAAACACATTCGCCAACATCGGCAAAAGCCCACCGATAAAAGATCTCTTGCACCCTACTGCTTATACTCACATCTACATCTACATATTCATCCATACCTGACGGTGTGTGGCGGAGGGTACTTTGAGTACCTCTATTGGTTCTCCCTTCTATTCCAGTCTCGTATTGATCGTGGAAAGAAAGATTGTCGGTCTGCCTCTGTGTGGGCTCTAACCTCTCCTATTTTATCCTCATTGTCTCTTCGCGAGATACTTAAATATCCGATATGACGTCACACGCTACTGAATCAAAGTTAGGTGCTTACATAATGCCCACCATACAAATTTAAAGCTGATTACACATACACATAATTAACTGTATTACATGGAAAGTTATTATGGTAGTCTTGTAACCTCTCGTTAAAACAGCAACAGAGTTTTAAACAAATTATTAGTGAAGTTCACAAAGTATTGCCTTCATCCGGTCTTGCAATGTAAAAAATCTTAACGAAAAATTGCAAGTATATACATCTACGTGAATGCTCCTTATGGTTCATGACAGAGGGTACCTTACACCACTAGCAGCCATTTTCTTTCCTGTTATACCCGCAAAGGCAGCGAGGGGAAGACAACTAGGCTTGAGAAGGACCAACGTGGCGACGAGTGAGTGACGCGCGGTAGTTAGGCTTTTTGGAGGTACTGCTAAGGTTCTGTTCTGTGAATTAAAAGAATAGTGAAACGCATACCTGTTGTCTATATGTTACTTATAGGAAAATTATCAAAACCGAAAAATCCCACAATCAGAATAATGACCAACCTGTGATCAAAAGTATCCGAACACCCCCAAATACGTACTGTTAGGAACTCCTTATCAGCGACCTCAGCAGTCATTAGGCATAGTGAGAGAGCAGAATGGGGCGCTCCGCAGAACCCATGGACATCGAACGTGGTCAGGTGATTGGGTGTTATTTGCATCATACGTCAGTATGCGAGATTTCCACACGCCTAATCATCACTAGGTCCACTGTTTTCGATGTGATAGTGAAGTGGAAATGTGAAGGGACACGTACAGCACAAAAGCGTATAGGCCGACCTTGTCTGTTCACTGACAGAGACTGCCGACAGTTGAAGAGGGTCGTAATGTAAATAGGCAGACATCTATCCAGACCATTACACAGGAATTCCAAACTGCATCAGGATCCACTGGAAGTACTTTGACAGTTTGGCGGGAGGGGAGAAAACTTGGATTTCGTGGTCATAAGCCACACATCAAGCCGGTAAATGCGCATCGCTTGGTGTAAGGAGCGTAAACATTGAGCGATTGAACAGTGGAAAAACATTGTGTGGAGCGACGAATCACAGTACACAATGTGGCGATCCGATGGCAGGGTGTGGGTGCGGCGAATGTCCGGTGAACGTCATCTGCCAGCGTGTGTAGTGCCAACAGTAAAATTCGGAAGCGGTAGTGTTATGGTGTAGTCGTGTTTTTCATGGAGGGTGCTTGCACGCCTTATTGTTGTGCGTGGCACTACCACAGCACAGGCCTACATCGATGTTTTAAGCACCTTCTCGCTTCCCACTGTTGAAGAGCAATTCGGGGACGGCGACTGCATCTTTTAACATGATGGAGCACCTGTTTATAATGCACGGACTGTGGCGGAGTGGATCACGACAATTACATCCCTGTAGTGGACTGACCTGCACAGAGTCCTGACCTGAATCATATAGAACACCTCTGGGAAGTTTTCGAACGCCGACTTCGTGCCAGGCCTCACCGACCGACGACGATACCTCTCCTCAGTGCAGAACTCCGTGAAGAATGGGCTGCCACTCCCCAAGAAACCTTCCAGCACTTGATTGAACGTATGCCTGCGAGAGTGGAAGATGTCTTCAAGGATAAGGGAGGGCCAACACCATACTGAATTCCAGCATTATCGATGGAGGGCACCACGAACTTGTAAGTCATTTTCAGCCAGGTGTCCGGATGCTTTTGATCATTGGATTTAAAATCGACGAAAAGCAAAATTTCCATGCGTATGTAGAAATCGTCTGCCAGAGAGGCATTAAAATCCTAAGCAAAATAGCAAGAATTGGCCTAAGAAGTTTTCAGCTGCTACTAAGTTCAGTAAGAACGTACCGCAACGCAATGTTACTTGCTATTGTGGCCTACGGGTCGAACAGTTGGGCTCATAGAATCAGAAAGGTAAGGACAGCACAGGCTCTACCGCGAGCACAGGATAGTGTACTCCTGCAGCTGACAGGTGCGTACAGAACAACACCGACTGAGTCGTTGCTACCTCTAGACCTAGCAGTACGAAAGAGGGGTGCACAATATTGGCTCAAAACGCACGAATATGATAAGGTAAAGGTGATACTGGGCGCGAGAGCCGTATGGAACAAGGAAATAAAACCAGGCATTGATAGGGAATGACAAGAAACCTGACAGGGTGGAAACGGGGAGGAGAATCTACTAGTTCCTTCCTAACAAAAACGAAAGAACAAGAAAGACATACTTCCTTCCGACCAAGGGAGCTATACACTACCTGTCGGGACATGGTCCGTATCCCAGCCACTTATTAAAAACAGGACAGTACACCACAGACACTTGAGAGTGTGAAGCAATCGGTACCCCGGATCACATCATCTGGGAATGTGCCCTTAGACAAGATGTTACAGACCAGGACAGGGACGCATATGGAAATGCAACATTCTTTAATATAACAAGAAATGAAGAACTGTGACATAACCTGAACTCGCTTACATCTAAGATATCAGCTTTTGAATTGCAAGCCTACATGGCTGAGAGACAAGAAGAGGCCTTATATCATGATAAAGAGACACGCCACGGCACATCACCCACCTACAACATCTTTCTGGATACAGTGAAGAGACTAGCCTCGGAGAGGACCAGGAAGGACTTCCTGAGACCCTGATAGCCATCTCCGAATCTCTACACTTTAGGTGGCACAGCCCCTGTGAATCCTGAGTCGCATCTCAGTGAGCTAGAGGCTCACGATCCAGGCAAATGAGAGATCCAGCTTGGTTCTAATACTAAGTACAGTAATGAGGTGTAGTGCTGTGTAATGTAGTGCTGTATAGTGTAGTGTCGTAGTAGTGTAGTCCAGAACTATAAATTAAGAAATTTGTGATCACAAATGCTACATAGTGTAACAGACCAATAAAATGTGCCTTCTGGATTCTGGATGAACAGATATCTGTGGGCCAGATGGCCAAATGGTAGTATGCAGAACTTTTTTAGCTATTATTATTTAGTTTTAGTGTAGTTATTCTATGTGGATTCCACCTGCCCCCTTAAATAGCATAATGCTTAGTTATACTAAGACATTTGAAATCATGTGAAAATATTACGTGCATTATGCCTGGCAATTCATGTGCAACATTGGGCCTGTTCTTAAACATAAATAACAGCGTAAAAGAAAATAGCAAATAAATAAACAAATAATGTCTCATTAGTATTTGATTCTGAAGTGCTGTGATCTGGAACTGCATTTGAAATGGATGACCGTCGAACATCGTACAGCATCGCCAATGGTCATTCTGGAGGGAGCACTGGTTTTGAACTGAAACGAGGAGCTGCGGCCGCACCGCCTAACGTTCCCGACGTTACAGTGTTCGTGAAAGCTGAGGTGAGTGTCATGCGCCAGTCACAAGACACACTCGGGCTCGTTGTACAGACAATAACTAATGCTGTCACTGCAGCAGTGTCAGTCAACATACAGAAGACTCTGGAGAAGAATGTGAGCGTGGTCCATGCTCTGAACAAATCTTTAAAAGAAACTGAAGATAGGGCACGATTGCTTGCACAGAAACTGATCAAGAAATCAGACGACTTGAACAATACCAGAGACGCAATTGTCTCAGACTGTTCGGGATTCCCGAGAACAACACAGAGAATGCAGACGAGTAGCGGTCAGTCTTTCCCTAGAGAAGCTAGCAGGCGACAGTGAAAGACATATATAGCAGTCTTAGAGAGGGAAGTAAAGCGCCAGGACACTCATAACGTAGATAACGTAGACCCGTCAAGTTTGTGTCGTAAAGAAAGGATCTTAAGTTTTCAGAGCGAAGAAGAAATTCGCGAAGTCAAATTTGACAATATGCGAGGATCTCACCTCTGAAAGATTAAGGATTTTGAACAGTGCGCTCTTTAAATTTGGGCTACAAAGCCTGTCAACAAACGATTGCAGGTAACGGTGAAGACTGAAAATGGGAAAAAAATCACTCTACAATGCAAATGCAGTCGAATGCTTGTGCTTCACGAGCTAAAAAAAGTGTTAACTATTCTAGATTCTAGTTTGTGTGTTTAATTTTGTGCCTTTATTCTGTAAGAAACAATTTATTTTGTAATATTTTCCTTAAAACAGTTACCCGTTATTGTCATTTGTTCGTTTAAGTATACTTCGTTTGAGTATAATTATAAATTTTCTGTTCACTTTTCATACATCCGATACCAATATAAATTGTTATTTCACTATTAGTTCAGTACTGTCGCCGAGCTCTAATTCAGACGATTAATTTGAGCCTGATTTTCATTTTTTTTAACAATTTATTATCATATCACTGTCGTACTCATCATTAGAACTATCAGTAGCACACTTTCCCTCTCTTCCGTTTATATTTTTTCATCACTGTTGCATACAAATTTTTCTAGCGCTCTTTAGTTAGTTTCTGTTCCTAAGACCAGTCGGCTGCTCAAAGCATGCTGGCCTTGGCCACAAAACCTCTCTTCTCCCTAAGACACTTGTCGCTTTCACTTCTGGGAACTGCCCTACCGCAGAGCGCCCCGCTATGCATTGTTCCGCCACCTCCACTGGCCCCGAATAGCACATATCCAGCAGAGGAATACTCGCAACCTTTTGCACCCTAGCACACTAAGCTCCATATTGTACCCACAAATGTCCAGTCTCCAATAGCTAATCTCAAGGAGTTCTGTCATATATTTCAAGACATAAATATATATGTAATAATTCTGTTGGGAAACTGGCTCAAACCAAGTATTCTCACAAGTTCGGTAAATCTAGATGGCAACATCGTGTTAAGACATGACAGACGTAAGTGGCGAGGGGGTGGATCAGGGGCATACCTACGCTCTGATTTGTCACTTTATATGCTGCACACATCCAACAATAATGGAATAAATGTTCACAGAGATCAAATCCCTTAACAGAAAGTGTCTGATATGTGTCCTGTGCAAACCCCTAAAGTAGGTGGGTTTGCCTGCTTTGAAACCACTCTTTCAAGTCTTGGAATGACATATGAGAAAATAATTATAACTGTTGATACTAACATAAATTTTCTATACAATATTCTTTCCAGTGTGAAATTTAAGTGCATGCTCTCTTTCATTGGGAGACATGTATTGTTGATACAGTCAGTGTAGAATGATTGACTTTGTTGATAGAGCCACAACCTCACTTCTGCCTGCACCGCTTCATTACTATCAAAGTGAAGTCCTCGAACATGTTCTTTAAGATTTGGAAACAGATGGAAACTGGATGGGGCCAAGTCAGAGCTGTAGGGATGATGATGATGATGATGATGATGATGATAGCGAATCCAAGGCGTCAGATTGTTGCAGATGTCGCAGAGTTCGTGTGTGTGGTCTGGCATTGTCTTGCTGAAAGAGAGGATGCTCCATGCGCGGACAAACTCTTAGAATTTGAAACCCATTGCAGTACGCTGATTCTCACGCACCGACATCGTTACGTTACACATCGCAATGTTACACGCTATAATTCGGAGGTCTCTAATGGCAAGCGCTGCAAATGTGTAGACTTGAAGAATAAATATGTACAATTTTAATAACGTTCGTTATATTTAAAAAGCCTTAAGAGTTTTCACATAAAAATTCGAAGGCATTACTTACAGCACGCCCTCATACAAATTGTACATTACAAATAATTATTTTGATTACTGTTGGTTGTGTTACCCCAAAAACAAATTACAGATCTATCTACATAGAAACACTAAGCTCCCGTCAAAGCTGAATTCTAAATTAATCTAGTCACGCTAAAAAAGTTAATTAATTTGTTGACATTTTAATTTGTGATGATTGTACATTTATTTAAAGCTAATTATTACAAGATAAAATGCGATGCAAAGACATTCATTATCTTATATATCGGGGTTGCTTAACGAGTTGTGACCAATCATACGCAGGGCCACGATTCAGTATTGCTCTACAACATATTCCGGACGATGTACTCCGCTTTGATACGCTGAAGAACCAACGCCCCTCTTCGGAGAATACATTAATCATTACAGATACACTATGTGATCAAAATTAACCGGACACCTGATTGAAAATGACTTACAAGTTCGTGGCGCCCTCTATCAGTAATGCTAGAATTCAGTATTGTGTTGGCCCACCCTTAGCCCTGATGACAGCTTCCACCCTCGCAGGCAAACGTTCACTCAGGTGCTGAAAGGTTTCTTGATGAATGGCAGCCCATTCGTCACTGAGTGCTGCACTGAGGAGAGGTATCGATGTCGATTGGTGAGGCCTGGCACGAAGTCGGCGTTCCAAAACATCCCAAAGATGTTCTATAGGATTCATGTCAGGACTCTGTGCTGGCCAGTCCATTACAGAGATGTTATTGTCGTGTAACCACTCCGCCACAGGCCCTGCATTATGAACAGGTGCTCGATCGTGTTGAAAGATTCAGTCGCCATCCCAGGGTTGCTCAACAGTAGAAAGCTAGAAAGTGCTTAAAACATCAGTGTAGGCCTGTGCTGTGATAGTGCCAAGCAAAACAACAAGGGGTACAACCCCCTCCATGAAAAACACGACCACACCATAAAACCACCGCTTCCGAATTTTACTGTTGGCACCACACACGCTGGGAGATGACGTTCACCGGACATTCACCATATCCACACCCTGCCATCGGATCGCCAATTCATGTACCGTGATTCGTCAATCCACAAAACGTTTTTCTACTGTTCAATCGCCCAATGTTTTCACTTCTTACACCAAGCGATCGCGTCGTTTGGCATTTACCGGCGTGATGTGTGGCTTACGAGCAGCCGCTCGACCATGAAGTCCAAGTTTTCTCACCTCCCGCCTAACTGTCATAGTACGTGCAGTGGATCCTTATGAAGCTTGGAATTCCTGTGTGATTGTCTGGATAGATGTCTGCCTATTACACATTACGACCCTCTTCTACTGTTGGCAGTCGCTGTCAGTCAACAGACGAGGTTGGCCTATACGCTTTTGAACTGTACGTGTCCTTCACATTTCCACTTCACTATCACATCGGAAACAGTGGACCTAGGGATGTTTAGGAGTGTGGAAATCTCGCGTACAGACGTATGACACAAGTAACGCCTAATCACCTGACCACGTTCAAAGTCCATGAGTTCCGCGGAGCGCTCCATTCTGCTCTTTCACGTTGTCTAATGACTACTGAAGTTGCTGATATGGAGTACCTGGCAGTAGGTGGTAGCACAATGCACCTAATATGAAAAACGTATGTTTTTGGGGGTGTCCAGATGCTTTTGGTCACATAGTGTATCTTGGAGACGGCACACCAAGAAGGAACAGTCACAGAAAGCGTCACAGAAGTTTTTGCTTTACGGCATGAACTGTCGAACGAAAGAAGGAATTTTAAGTTCCGAAACGTTCTAAAACTCCACCTGCTGGTGGAGCTATAGAGTCCGAAATGAGATTATTCAAATCTGGGGATTGAATATAGTGCTTTTCTTTGTGTAACTACATTTATTTTCGTTTCTATAAACGCAAATAAAGAGATTTCAGTACATGTGGAAATAAGCGTGGAAATAAGCCACGACGTGTGATTCTTTCTGGTGAACGTAACTATTATACTCTCACACACTTATAAGAATGTTATAGATAGATTAACGACGTATAAACTACATGGGTAACTCATGTATGGTGGGAGACTTACGGTCAGAGAGAAGAAATTTTACAGGAAATATAAATATGAGACTCTTATAAAGAAGAAGAGATTCTTAAGTACTTGTGCAACTATATTTCTCTCTGTCCATGGGCCATGCGCTTATTATTTTCATAGAAACCGGCATCATGCTCACGTCACCGAAATGACAACACCGTCATCGCTGGGTGACGATGCGAAAATAGAGAGCTGCTTTTTTAAAATCTCATTCCCCCTTTAAACGAGGTATCTGCAATGATAAATGAAGGCGGTATTGCTGGCTGGTGTATTCATCACTGCGTGAAGCTGAGTCCGGAAAGTGGCCAATAAGTGTACTGATGTGGAGAAGTGTTCGTACTTGAATGAACACGTTGGAATGTGACTCCTGCTCAAATTTCGTCACTGGGTCCTTAGAGTCAACTATCATGATCATGCAAGTAAAAGGCGCCAGGCGATGTGGATCTTGGAATTGTTTTAGACATGGAAGACCGATAGAGTTCATGGGGTGTTGAAGCTAAATGTTTAAGCAGGAAGCTTATGCAGCAGCAAAGAATATGAGCCAGGACATCTAGTTTTTATGACTGTAGACTCTTTTCGAGGTATTTATTGAGGTTATATGTGTGTTACGGATACAACTTTTTATTGCGAAGTAAAGAGTTTTGAAATTAAGTCAGGATCACGTCAAGATAAAGCAAATTAGTTGAGGGTAATAAGTGTGGAATCCATGATGACAATGATGTCATATTTGAGCTGTATTGTTTCTTAGTAGAATGTCTTCCGTTGGTATAGCTAAAATTAATCCTGACGAACCTGATGATCTGGTGCAATTGGACTGCTCCAGTGACTGGAACTTTGCTGGCTGTGCTGTTGTTTTTGCTAGCCTGCGTAGTTGTAGCGGTATTCTTGATAGTAAAAAAAAAAGGGAAAAAACGATGCAGACTGTAGTTTCATTGGCTACATATGGCTGCATACGTTGGTAAATTTGTGGTGGGGAAAACTGATGACGGTAGATAATGGTAATGGCGAGTACAAGTGGTGGGGAAGACACGTGACAGTAAAGATTTACGCAAGTGATGACAGGCCAGCTAAATCGTGAAGTCAGTTAGTGGCTATATGTAGACTTAAGCTAATCAGAAACATCGTTCAGAGGAGGCCACGCCATTTTCTGGATGAGTGAATGAGGTTTCTGGCCTTCGGATGGTAGAAAGCTGTTCCACAGAACCGATTAATGTGGGAGCTTGCTAGAAAGCTGCAGGTGCTCGGAGTTGGTAGGAACTGTTACTCCATCGTAAGCGTAGTTAACATTACGTGCCTCTTCCAGAGACACCAACGAGGGAACCAGCGCTGCTACAGAAAGCCTGGCCGTAAGTTACACAGCTCGGCGTATCGCTCACGTAGTCAATGACCGGTAACCGCAGATTACCCTGTATGGCTTGGTCTTGTGCTACATCGATATCCATCACATCTCTCTTAAACAGTGCAGAACGTTGAACAATTTCGTATTTTCCTATACTGACTAGGAATGTTGTACATTCTTGGCTTCCGAAGAATAAGATCATATTTTACAGAACACAGCAACATTTTCATCGAACCACAGTAGAGAAGATTCATTTGAAGAAGGCTGTAGCCACCAGCATAAGACAAGAAAACCATAGTAGTCGGTTTCTGTTTATCTTCTGACTTCTAACTATGTGTAAAACGTTTAAGTCGAAACGCGCGGTGGATCTGATTCTTGTAGTAATAATCCGGAATAAAGACGCAATAGATTTGAGTACGCTCTGTTAACATACCTTCAGGATCTGAAACAGCTCGTGATATACGTACGAGTGTATGTAGTACGAAGGACCCATATTCTTATGTATGAACCGTGCAATACATAATAGGAGTTCTCATTTTTTCACCAATTTCATAGTGAATAAATTATAAGGAGAGTTCTAATAACAGAACTAATGGTGCAACTATAGGTGACGTTACCACAAAAGTTTCTTCTGCGTATCTTCAAAAAGAAACAGATTTCAGAATCCCTAATGAAGATCTTTATTTATGAATTCTCCCAAATACAATTCCAATGCTCCACTATCGGGTTAACTCGCTCGGAAATTAGGCGATGATGCGCACGATATCATAATCCAGGTTACCTCTTATAAGTTGCAGTCACACAAATCTAAAGGTTGTAAATTCAACTGAATACCTAATAATTACAATTCCGATCAGCTTAAACTTAAACGAAAACATATGTAATGTTGCCGGGAAGGCAAACAAAGACTGCGTTTTATTGACAGAACGCTTAGAAGATGCAACAGGTCTACTAAAGAGACTTCCTATAGTACGCATGTCCGTCCTTTATTAGAGTACTCTTGAGCAGTATGGAAGTCTTACCAGATTGAATTAACGGGGGACACCAAAAAAGTTCTAAGAAGGGCAACTCATTATGTATTATCATGAAATAGGGGAGAGAGTGTCACTGATATGGCAGACGAGTTCGGGTGGCAGTCATTAAAACAAAGATGTTTCTCGTTGCGGCGAGATCTTTTACGAAATTTCAATCTCCAACTTCCTCCTCAGAATGTAAAATTATTTTTGAGACCCGCAATGATCATTGTAATAAAATAAGAAATATCAGAGGAAAGATTAATTGTTCGTTTTTCCCCCTGCGCTGTTAGAGAGTGGAGCGATAGACAAATAGTGTATAAGTGGTCCGCTGAACCCTCTGCCAGGCACTTAAATGTGAACTGCAAAGCATTCATGTAGTTGTAGATCAGGGGGCGTAGACAACTTTTTCTTCGAGAGGGGGGGGGGGGGGGGCAGGGGAGTATGGGGAGGGGGGTTCAGATCTGTTGAAGTACAAGCTGTTCATTCAGATCAGTATCGCAACATATCAGCAGCTGAATTGTTATAAACTGTTTCAGCGATTACAGTTGGAACACACGTTGCTTAAACTGAAAATCCTGTACTACGGAGATAGGAGTGACGGTGCTGGGTTGAGAGATGTGCAACAACACTCAGGAAGCATTTTGTTTAACCATATAAAATCTTAACTGACAAATCAAAATTAAGAGCTCCCTTCCGTGTTAAACATACAATACAATATGCAGTTTGCAGTGACCTCAAAACACGGTCATTAAAAGAAATACGGAATAGAGCGACTTACACAGAAATATATCTAATTTAATTCTCATAGTAGCCAGTTGCCAATGCCACTATTGAAATACCCTAAAAATTTCGGATCTATGGCGCCATTTACGTTTACCTTTTTAAAACAATTACGAACACCCATTGTGATTTTAAATCCAGGCAGATCCTTTCAAAATAAAAATCAACCTTAACAGAGGTTGAAACGGTACAGTAGTTTCCGCTCTATAAGCAGCAGGTTTCGTTGCTCGCTCGCACCGGGAAATAGAAACAGAGGCGGCTCCGCAGCCAATTTTATTACACGACGCGGCCGGCCGCGGGTGCAACAGAACCCATGTGGACGGGTGGAAAGAAATGTGTCAGGCTTCATAATACGTATTTATATGTGTCGTGTATTATGCACGTGAATGTGAATCTGCACATGAACTTTCCTAATCCTCCTCACACCTTTCCGTAAAGCGTGGTCAAATCTTTGTTGGGAAGTAGTTCTGTAGTATAGTAGTGCCAACCTTACTCCTGGGTAGGGTATCAGAGAGACAGCACAGGCAGGTAAAAGTCAAAGACTTTCCAGTGTCACAAGATTTGGGGTTGAGAGGTTGGTCGCGGCCAAGTGGTTCGACCACCCCCTCCACCGGGGCCCAGGAAGACCTCCGGGTGCCCGCCATATTCGAGAGGTTACAGAAGACGGGTGAGTGAGCAGACGTGCCCTCACCGCATCTGTCTCAATGTTCACGCATGGGAGAGAGGTATTTGAATATTTGTACTAATTTTTTTATTTCCAGCTTCGGATTGTGTAAGGAAATGAATGATCTCGTTAATTTAGGAAATTTCACCCCCTGTGTTAATGTATCTGGTCCCCAGTTTGCCCGTTATCCTCCTCACATAGTGGATGTCCTATGTAAAATATTGGGAGACTTTGGTGGTATACATTTGGCCAATGCAATTCCGTCTTGCCCGTAGAAATGTGCGTGCAGATTAGTATATAATATACCCGAGCTATAAGTTGTAAAATTGTAATATTTGTAAACTGGAACAATTGCTGCAATCGCTGTAAAATCGAGTGATAATATTTAAAATAAATACGTAATCAATTGTCATCTTTAACATACCTTAAAAATCACATAGGAGTCCAGTTAAAGGAATTCATTTTAAAATAGAAGATATAGAATGCAGGGACCCACACATCAGCGTGTGAGCCCTCCAGCCCCTTGCCTAGTATCGTACAGAAAGGGCACGCTCTCTAGGTAGCGCTATCAAGCTCCCCTCCCCAGTTATCCGTTGCGCAATTTTTCATTCAGGGCTTGACGACATCAACTTTCATCTGGCGTCCCTAGGCAAGGAGGTTTGACGGTAAACTTTCAAGGTTTTAAAAAATAGTCAAAACAGGACCACCTACTCAATACTCAAAACATTACCAGAATATTGCTTCCAATTACCACTGAGCGACTTGTTTTTTAAATAAAAGAAAGATACAGCTACTACCATTGGAATGGCAACATAATTCATCTTGGCATTTACAACTACTACTCTGTAATGAATAGAAAACATTTGTACAAATAAAGAGCACAATCTCTATTAAACATGTCAATAGCGGAGTTTATAGGACGTCCGCAACCATGTGCTCCTGACACCTATCAAGTTTCAAGCGAGACAAAAATTCAATGCACTTAAGCTCCATTCCACACAAGCCAAACTGAGCAGATACAGACCCAAGGTAACATGCCAGCGGCAAATCCTGTTGGTGGGTGCAGCTTTTCAGTAGGTCGAGGCACGTGACACACACAACAAAGGGACCGCCGGTGAGGTGACAGACGATGTTGGCCGCTCGATAAAGAAGACTACGCTCGGAAAGCAGCGCCGCCTGAACGAACCCCGTGGCGCTCCGTCTGCAGTTCCGGCAAGCGTGTGCAGGCAACACCACCTAGACTACAGGCCTGCGCGCACACTCGTACGTCACATACTGATGGCCGGGTGTGTGCAACACCGACTCAAAGTAAGGCCTCCGCGCTTGTTCGTGACGTCACGTCAGCTAGGCACGGCCAACGCCAGGTCTGTTGCAGGCATACTCATAATGGTGGTGTCTCCCTCTCTGACACAGGAAAATGTGAAACTATTGGCGGTAGTTGACCAACACACATTGTTCTAAAGAGATTGCTGCAATCAATTAATTGTGCAATTCATTACCCTTCTCAAAAAATAGTGTACTCCTGAACTTAAATTTCCACCTGTTTTAAGGATTGACATACAAAAACAACTTCATGGTCCAGCACCAACAGAATTCTTGCTTCTTTCCCTTATTTGTAAATCTGAGGAAGTTACGTTTGTACTGGGTTGCTTTTACAATAAACTGTGAACATATCGGTGCTCTTCTTTAGGTATCTTGGTTCACTATGGGGTGAGAAGCACTGAATGTTAATGAAATATCTTGCGATTGTACACGGCCGGCCAGTGTGGCCGAGCGGTTCTAGGCGCTACAGTCTGGAACCGCGCGACCGCTCCGGTCGCAAGTTCGAATCCTGCCTCGGGCATGGATGTGTGTGATGTCCTTAGGTTAGTTAGGTTTAAGTAGTTCTAAGTTCTAGGGGACTGATGATCTCAGAAGTTAAGTCGCATAGTGCTCAGAGCCATTTGAACCGTTTTTTGCCCTATGTTATTTCAAGATGTAAAATTATTTTGACGATTTGCCTTAAATACGCGTTTCTAGACTTGAATACAAACTGTAATTTTAAATTCTGTCTTTTACCTCAGGAGCTACGTTTTTTTGCAGTAAAAAATCGGCAATATGCAACAACAGGAAGACGTTTTCGGTAAAAAAAAAAAAAAAAAAAAAAAAAAAAAAAAAAAAAAAAAAAAAAAGCAGCTGGAGATCCTACAAAATTTAAGAATTTGTTTCCCCTGTTATTTTCGTAAATTTACCTCTCCACTTCAAAACTTGCTGACCTCACACGAAAATCATTCGACGAAATGTAGCACCTCCTGACATAATGTTTAGTAAATAAAAAAACCGAAAAAATATTTTATTTCCCTGTTTCTCCAGAATTTTAGAACCTTAAACATGAAAAGATTGTTTCTCCTATATCCTTGACTGAAATTGATGTCACAGAGTGCTGTTAATTTAATCACAATGCACTTACCTCGAAATTCTGCTTTCTATACTGCTTAATCTGTCGAACACTGAATTCATTAAAGCAATTTTCTAAGGTAGTTTACTCAAATTGGAATTATTTCCGAAGAGCTGTATATGTAAAACTGAACAAAATCATTCTGTAGCTCTTCCAAATAAAGATACTGGAAACTCAATAATCTGATCATCTTGTGGTGCAGTTCATCGTGTTGTCTCCGTGCTTGCTAAGAAAATGGGATGAGAAGTTCCGCCTTATGCAAGACACCTTTTTTCTTTTGTTTCACCCATACATGTTTCAGCACCTTTGTGCTATGATCAGTGGGTTCTATTTTTATTTTTAACTGTAAATTTGTTGTTAACATATTAACATTTGCGTCGTTTACAACATTATGTAAAAGTTGCATTTATAACTTAATTGGCGAAAACTAACATACCTTACATTATGTTATTGTCCTCTTGTTTTGGTAGCTGTTATGCTTCACAATATACAACATGTCATCTGCAAACAGCAAAACGTAATTTATTTTCTATTTGTTATGTATTTACGAACGGAAATAAGACTGTATCACGTTTTCTTTCTGTAACTTACAGTTTTGAAGTTGTGGTACGTTTTCCTGTTTTGTTGGCGAAGTAAATAGGCTTACTTCTTTGCCTGTGTTCGCGTGGCAATGCAGTTTTTCAATTACTCGAAACATAGGCGGAGTTTTCGCTGCCATTACGTGTTGTTGTGGCTGTGTGGCGTTCATTTGTTTCGTAGCGTGTTCTGCTGGGTGAGGCGCGCGAGTTTGAATTGTATTTGGTGTTAGTGGTGTGTGGTTTATGTGGGTTTGCGTATGTGTGATGAGCACTGGGGCAGAGAGAGAGTTTGTGTGTGTGTGTGTGTGTGTGTGTGACAGAGAGAGAGAGAGAGAGAGAGAGAGAGAGAGAGAGAGAAAGAAAGAAAGAAAAAAGAGAGAGGATTTGTGTGTATGTGTTTTACTTGTATAGTTCTTCTATTGTGGCGAAGAGAGTTTTGTTGCACAGTGATGTGTATTCATTGAGTACTTTCTTTCCTTGGGCTATTGATTTTTGGATGTGGTAGTTTTCTTCTATAGTTAATTTTTGGTATAGGCTGCTGCTAGTTTTTAGGATGTGAAGGTCAGTTTCAATGTTTGTTGGGTGGTGGTTGTGTGCTACCAGGTGGTCTGCAAATGTTGAGTGTGTGCTACTGCTTTTCTGTGCTCTGAGGTGTTCATTATATCTGGTTCTGAAGGTCCCGCATGTTTGGCCCACATATACGGATTGACAGCAGTTGCAAGTAAGTTGGTAGATGCCAGACTGGCTGTATTTGTCAGTGTTGGTGGTAATTCTTCCGAGTCTGCTCTGTATTGTGTTGTTGGTTCTGTATGCTATGTTGAGTCCTTGTTTCTTTAGTATATTACCCACCCTGTGTGTGACTTTGTTGTTGTAAGTCATTATGTGCCATTTGTTGCTTACTGTCTGCTGATTTGTTGTGTGATGTGTTGTGTTTGCATGTGTGTGTGTGTGTGTGTGTGTTTATGGTTGTGTGCTGTTTGTTTTTGTATTTTGTGGTTTATTTTGTCTACTCTCTTTGCGTCATATCCATTCTCCTGTGGAATTTGTTTTATTGTGTTCAGTTCTTGTGTGTAGTCATGCTTATTCATGGGTATTTTGTTCAGCCTGTGAAGTAAATATCTGAAGCTGGCTTCTTTGTGGATTATGGGGTGATTGGATTGGTTATGAATAATGGCGCTGGTGAGTGTGGGTTTTCTGTAGATTGTGAATTCATGTTTGTTGTTTCTCTAGTGTATAGTGAGAGCTAAGAAATTAAGTTTTTCATCTGTTTGTGTTTCTATGGTGAATTGTATTTGTGGGTGGATGGAGTTTCTGTTATCATGAAGTTCTTTTATGCGGGACTGTGGTTCATCTATTAAGCAAATTATGTCATCTACGTATCTGTAACAATATATTAATTTGTACTGTTTTGGTTTCACTATTTTGTCAAAGATTTGTTTTTCTATCTGGTTGAGGAAAATGTCAGCTAGGAGGCCAATGATTGGGGATCCCATGGGTAGTCCATCTTGTAGAGAGTAAAATCTGTTGTTGAATGTGAAGTAGTTCTGTTCTGTGATGAGCCTGAGTATGGCTAATATTTCTTGTATGTTTGTTGTGGGTATGTTTCCTTGCAGTTGGAGGTTTCTTTCTATTATGTTGATGGTTTCTTCTGTTGGGATGTGTGTGTACATTGAAATTATATCAAATGAAACCAATGTTGCTGTGTTTGGTATGTTTGCATTTTTTATTTTTTCTATTACGTCACTTGAGTTCTTTAGGCTTCTGTTGTCAGTGTATTTGTATATTGTCTGTAGCAGAGTGTGTGTGTGTTTGGCTAAGTGGTATGTTGGTGCTTTGGTGAAGTTAATTAATGGACATATGGGTATTCCAGGTTTGTGAACTTTAGGCAATGATTTTAGGGTGGGGGCCTTGGGATTTTTCTGTATCATTTTTTTAATCTGTGTTTCTGTGAAAATTGTTTCAATGTGTCTCAGGGTTTTCTGTAACTTACTTTGGTATCGGTTTGTTGGGTCACTTGTTAATTCTGTGATGTTGTTGCTTTGGATGAATTCTAATGTTTTGTGAATGTATTCCTGTATGTTTATGACTACTATTGAATTACCTTTGTCAGATTTTGTGATGATGGCATTTTCTTGTGTTAATTTATTCTGGAGTTTTCTGTATGTTTTTTCTTCAGGAGTCCTAGTGTTTTCTTTTATGGTGGTTTTGTTCTCTTTGATTATATTTCTTATTTCCTCAGCAACTAGTTCTCTTGTTAGGTTTGCATTAAATTCAGGTGTGTTTAGTGTTTCTTGTTGCTTTATGATGTTTTCAGTTTCTGTTATGATATTTTCTACTGTCCTATGTGACACCATTTTGTTAATGTTATGATTGGGCTCCTTTTCAAGTAGGCTGCTTTCTTGTTCAGATAATTTTATGTCTGTTAGATTAATCACTCTCTTGTGAAAGGTGTGTTTGTTGTATTGGTGGTGGGATTGATGGGTGTTTGTGTGATTTAACATTTTTGTGAGTTTCTTTTGTTGGATTGTCTGTTTTCTGCCTATTATGGTCTCAGTATATGTTCTAACCCTGTATATTAGTTCGTCAAAAATGGTGGGTATGTTATGTGATTAGCTAATTCTAAATGCAATCTGTATAATTCAATATTCAGCGTCTGTTTTTTGGAATACAAAGACCGGATTTCTTGCTTTATCTACATGATTTCTGCCTTACGTTTTGTCTGCTGTGCTGCTGGTGACATGATGTTTAGAGTTATTGTTACATAGTTAGGTACAATTTTATATGCCAAACATAGGTTATTGAAGTTAATGTTGAGTATTGTTTTATGAAGTCTGATGGTTGTGTTCTGATATTTGTTGAAGAGCTGCGATGGAAATACCTGGTTTGGTGTAGAATTAATGATCTTGTGGTGCAGTTCTTCTTGTTGTCTCCGTGCTTGCTAAGAAAATGGGATGAGAAGTTCCGCCTTATGCAAGACACCTTTTTTCTTTTGTTTCACCCATACATGTTTCAGCACTTTTGTGCTATCATCAGTGGGTTCTATTATTATTTTTAACTGTAAATTTGTTGTTAACATATTAACATTTGCGTCGTTTACAACATTATGTAAAAGTTGCATTTATAACTTAATTGGCGAAAACTAACATACCTTACATTATGTTATTGTCCTCTTGTTTTGGTAGCTGTTATGATACACAATATACAACATGTCATCTGCAAACAGCAAAACGTAATTTATTTTCTATTTGTTATGTATTTACGAACGGAAATAAGACTGTATCACGTTTTCTTTCTGTAACTTACAGTTTTGAAGTTGTGGTACGTTTTCCTGTTTTGTTGGCGAAGTAAATAGGCTTACTTCTTTGCCTGTGTTCGCGTGGCAATGCAGTTTTTCGATTACTCGAAACATAGGCGGAGTTTTCGCTGCCATTACGTGTTGTTGTGGCTGTGTGGCGTTCATTGTTTCGTAGCGTGTTCTGCTGGGTGAGGCGCGCGAGTTTGAATTGTATTTGGTGTTAGTGGTGTGTGGTTTATGTGGGTTTGCGTATGTGTGATGAGTACTGGGGCAGAGAGAGAGTTTGTGTGTGTGTGTGTGACAGAGAGAGAGAGAGAGAGAGAGAGAAAGAAAGAAAGAAAGAAAAAAGAGAGAGGATTTGTGTGTGTGTGTTTTACTTGTATAGTTCTTCTATTGTGGCGAAGAGAGTTTTGTTGCACAGTGATGTGTATTCATTGAGTACTTTCTTTCCTTGGGCTATTGCTTTTTGGATGTGGTAGTTTTCTTCTATAGTTAATTTTTGGTATAGGCTGCTGCTAGTTTTTAGGATGTGAAGGTCAGTTTCAATGTTTGTTGGGTGGTGGTTGTGTGCTACCAGGTGGTCTGCAAATGTTGAGTGTGTGCTATTGCTTTTCAGTGCTCTGAGGTGTTCATTATATCTGGTTCTGAAGGTCCTGCATGTTTGGCCCACATATACGGATTGACAGCAGTTGCAAGTAAGTTGGTAGATGCCAGACTGGCTGTATTTGTCAGTGTTGGTGGTAATTCTTCCGAGTCTGCTCTGTATTGTGTTGTTGGTTCTGTATGCTATGTTGAGTCCTTGTTTCTTTAGTATATTACCCACCCTGTGTGTGACTTTGTTGTTGTAAGTCATTGTGTGCCATTTGTTGCTTACTGTCTGCTGATTTGTTGTGTGATGTGTTGTGTTTGCATGTGTGTGTGTGTGTGTGTGTTTATGGTTGTGTGCTCTTTGTTTTTGTATTTTGTGGTTTATTTTGTCTACTCTCTTTGCGTCATATGCATTCTCCTGTGGAATTTGTTTTATTGTGTTCAGTTCTTGTGTGTAGTCATGCTTATTCATGGGTATTTTGTTCAGCCTGTGAAGTAAATACCTGAAGCTGGATTCTTTGTGGGTTATGGGGTGATTGGATTGGTTATGAATAATGGTTCTGGTGAGTGTGGATTTTCTGTAGATTATGAATTCATGTTTGTTGTTTCTCTTGTGTATAGTGAGATCTAATAAATTAAGTTTTTCTTCTGTTTGTGTTTCTATGGTTAATGGTATTTGTGGGTGGATGGAGTTTCTGTTATCATGAAGTTCTTTTATGCGGGACAGTGGTTCATCTATCAAGCAAATTATGTCATCTACGTATCTGTAACAATATATTATTTTGTTCTGTTTTGGTTTTACTGTTTTGTCAAAGATTTGTTTTTCTATCTGGTTGAGGAAAATGTCAGCTAGGAGGCCACTGATTGGGGATCCCATGGGTAGTCCATCTTGTAGAGAGTAAAATCTGTTGTTGAATGTGAAGTAGTTCTGTTCTGTGATGAGCCTGAGTATGGCTAATATTTCTTGTATGTTTGTTGTGGGTATGTTTCCTTGCAGTTGGAGGTTTCTTTCTATTATGTTGATGGTTTCTTCTGTTGGGATGTGTGTGTACATTGAAATTATATCAAATGAAACCAATGTTGCTGTGTTTGGTATGTTTTCATTTTCTATTTTTCCTATTAAGCCACTTGAGTTCTTTAGACTTCTGTTGTCAGTGTATTTGTATATTGTTTGTAGCAGAGTGTGTGTGTGTTTGGCTAAGTGGTATGTTGGTGCTTTGGTGAAGTTAATTAATGGACGTATGGGTATTCCAGGTTTGTGAACTTTGGGCAATGATTTTAGGGTGGGGGGCCTTGGGATTTTTCTGTATCATATTTTTAATCTGTGTGCCTAAGTATGCAACAATAACTGTAAACAACATGTCACCAGCAGCACAGCAGACAAAACGTAAGGCAGAAATCATGTGGATAAAGCAAGAAATCCGGTCTTTATATTCCAAAAAACAGACACTGAATATTGAATTATACAGATTGCATTTAGAATTAACTAATCACATAACATACCCAACATTTTTTGATGAACTAATATACAGGGTTAGAACATACACTGAGACCATAATAGGCAGAAAACAGACAATCCAAGAAAAGAAACTCACAAAAATGTTAAATCACACAAACACCCATCAATCCAACCACCAATACAACAAACTCACCTTTCACAAGAGAGTGATTAATCTAACAGACATAAAATTATCTGAACAAGAAAGCAGCCTACTTGAAAAGGGTCCCAAACATAACATGAACACAATGGTGTCACATAGGACAGTAGAAAATATCATAACAGAAACTGAAAACATCATAAAGCAACAAGAAACACTAAACACACCTGAATTTAATGCAAACCTAACAAGAGAACTAGTTGCTGAGGAAATAAGGAATATAATCAAAGAGAACAAAACCATCATAAAAGAAAACACTAGGACTCCTGAAGAAAAAACATACAGAAAACTACAGAATTAATTAACACAAGAAAATGCCATCATCACAAAATCTGACAAAGGTAATTCAATAGTAGTCATAAACAAGCAGGAATACATTCACAAAACATTAGAATTCATCCAAAGCAACAACATCACAGAATTAACAAATGACCCAACAAACCGGTACCAAAGTAAGTTACAGAAAACCCTGAGACACATTGAAACAATTTTCACAGAAACACAGAGTAAAAAAATGATACAGAAAAATCCCAAGGCCCCCACCCTAAAATCATTGCCTAAAGTTCACAAACCTGGAATACCCATATGTCCATTAATTAACTTCACCAAAGCACCAACATACCACTTAGCCAAACACACACACACTCTGCTACAAACAATATACAAATACACTGACAACAGAAGTCTAAAGAACTCAAGTGACTTAATAGGAAAAATAGAAAATGAAAACATACCAAACACAGCAACATTGGTTTCATTTGATATAATTTCAATGTACACACACATCCCAACAGAAGAAACCATCAACATAATAGAAAGAAACCTCCAACTGCAAGGAAACATACCCACAACAAACATACAAGAAATATTAGCCATACTCAGGCTCATCACAGAACAGAACTACTTCACATTCAACAACAGATTTTACTCTCAACAAGATGGACTACCCATGGGATCCCTAATCAGTGGCCTCCTAGCTGACATTTTCCTCAACCAGATAGAAAAACAAATCTTTGACAAAATAGTAAAACCAAAACAGTACAAAATAATATATTGTTACAGATACGTAGATGACATAATTTGCTTAATAGATGAACCACAGTCCCGCATAAAAGAACTTCATGATAACAGAAACTCCATCCACCCACAAATACAATTCACCATAGAAACACAAACAGATGAAAAACTTAATTTCTTAGCTCTCACTATACACAAGGGAAACAACAAACTTGAATTCACAATCTACAGAAAACCCACACTCACCAGCGCCATTATTCATAACCAATCCAATCACCCCATAACCCACAAAGAAGCCAGCTTCAGATATTTACTTCACAGGCTGAACGAAATACCCATGAGTAATCATGACTATACACAAGAACTGAACACAATAAAACAAATTGCACAGGAGAATGAATATGACGCAAAGAGAGTAGACAAAATAAACCACAAAATACAAAAACAAACAGCACATACAAACACAACTCATCACACAACAAATCAGCAGACAGTAAGCAACAAATGGCACATAATGACTCTCAACAACAAAGTCACACACAGGGTGGATAATATACTAAAGAAACAAGGACTCAACATAGGATACAGAACCAACATCGCAATACAGAGCAGACTCGGAAGAATTACCACCAACACTGGCAAATACAGCCAGTCTGGCATCTACCAACTTACTTGCAACTGCTGTCAATCTGTATATGTGGGCCAAACATGTGGGACCTTCAGAACCAGATATAATGAACACCTCAGAGCACTGAAAAGCAATAGCACGCACTCAACATTTGCAGACCACCTGGTAGCACACAACCACCACCCAACAAACATTGAAACTGACCTTCACATCCTAAAAACTAGCAGCAGCCTACACCAAAAATTAACTATAGAAGAAAACTACCACATCCAAAAATCAATAGCCCAAGGAAAGAAAGTACTCAATGAATACACATCACTGTGCAACAAAACTCTCTTCGCCACAATAGAAGAACTATACAAGTAAAACACACACACACAAATCCTCCCTCTTTTTTCTTTCTTTCTTTCTTTCTCTCTCTCTCTCTCTCTCTCTCTCTGTCACACACACACACACACACACACACAAACTCTCTCTCTGCCCCAGTACTCATCACACATACGCAAACCCACATAAACCACACACCACTAACACCAAATACAATTCAAACTCGCGCGCCTCACCCAGCAGAACACGCTACGAAACAATGAACGCCACACAGCCACAACAACACGTAATGGCAGCGAAAACTCCGCCTATGTTTCGAGTAATCGAAAAACTGCATTGCCACGCGAACACAGGCAAAGAAGTAAGCCTATTTACTTCGCCAACAAAACAGGAAAACGTACCACAACTTCAAAACTGTAAGTTACAGAAAGAAAACGTGATACAGTCTTATTTCCGTTCGTAAATACATAACAAATAGAAAATAAATTACGTTTTGCTGTTTGCAGATGACATGTTGTATATTGTGTATCATAACAGCTACCAAAACAAGAGGACAATAACATAATGTAAGGTATGTTAGTTTTCGCCAATTAAGTTATAAATGCAACTTTTACATAATGTTGTAAACGACGCAAATGTTAATATGTTAACAACAAATTTACAGTTAAAAATAAAAATAGAACCCACTGATGATAGCACAAAAGTGCTGAAACATGTATGGGTGAAACTAAAGAAAAAAGGTGTCTTGCATAAGGCCGAACTTCTCATCCCATTCTCAGTAATCTGGTAGGAATGATAAGGAATACTAAATATTTTCGAGCCACAGTAATTAATATAAATATTCTGTGTGACAATAGTTGCAAATATGAGAGACATTTCACAGCGAGCTTTGTATTAACCTCGCAGCAATGGTTCAGAATTAAGAAACAAATTATACTGGCATATGATACATAACTGCTTTTAAAAACAATTGGCAAATGTGGTGCAATGGAAACAAATAACACGCTATAATTATTTGTCATTTACTTACCTTTGAATGATGTGTAGACACAAATTCCTGTCTGGGAATAGCTGCAATCCAGCGATTTCTCAACTTTACACATTTGGGAAATAGAAACATGTGCACTTTCATGCCTTTTGGGATTTATAATTTCCCTGGCAAAAAGGGAACGCAACACTTGTATCCCATAGTTCGAAGAACAGTAGGCGAATACGGTATGAAATATATATCACTTTCACGTGGCACACACTTTCAACACAACATACACGCCAACAGGACTGCCGACTAAAGATAAGATGGCCAACAGTTTGTGACGTCACGTGCCAATATGGCCGCTGTGCGTAGGCCTTGTATCTAGAAGGCTTTGGTGCAGGGCGCGCAGATCCGCCACAGTCATTCGGCACTTGTTCACAGCGGCTCGGTCATCTGACGGAAATTAAAAATGAAATGATCGTATGGCATTGTTGGCCGGGAGGCTCCATGCGGCCAAGTTCGGCCGCCGTATTGCAAGTCCTTCTTAGTTGACGCCACTTCGGCGACTTGCAAGTCAATGATGATGAATGACACACAACACCAAGTCATCACGAAGCAGAGAAAATCCCTGACCCGCCGGGAATCGAACCCGGGACCCCATGCGCGGGAAGCGAGAACGCTACCGCAAGACAACGAGCTGCGGACGATCTGACGGAATTCGATACAGGTACAAATGGATGAAAATTCTGGCACTGCACTAGAAAAATTTCGACGCGTATTGGCGTTGACGTAAATCACTAGCATTTATCATCTATAAACTGCATGTTACTCGACAGGCCAATTCTAATGCTTTATTTTCCAGTACAGTTATCTGGAAAGAAGGCACTTTGCAAAACATGACACGCATTAGAATAAAGGGGCAAACCATTAGTCGGCCTGAAAATTAGTATTTCCGAAAGATTTAAGACTAAACATAAGAAGCATTGTGCGAAGTACTGACGACATCCATGCTACATAGGTCTATATTGTTCTATAGATGAATAAATAAATCATGGCTTCAAATAGTTAAATGTAAAACGAAAGTAGCAGAAGACAATAACCATCTTCTTTATATCGACATATCTAGTTTTTTCTTTTTCTTGGCGGGGTTGTCTATAACATCCAATTTTGTTATAGATACTGAATTATGAATGGACGAAAGGGTTAGTTCATTTAATCCTTCCTGAAAGGATAAAGCGCAATTATCAACTTAATTCAACTGATACACCAGAATCCATCATTTATGTTTAGAACTCTTAAATATTAATAAAAGGTAACCTAATAATTGTCATACGACGTGATGTGATGAAATAAACTTCAAAACTGACCTGTTCTGTTGAATTTCGCAGATATGTGGAGAATGTCGTCTCTGCTGTGGTTGTAGTTACGGAAAGTGTGGTCAGTATCTTCTAAAGTTGTCCATATTTGAGTACAGGTGTTCCATGTGTAACTGAAGTGCTTCCATGGAAGTTGAAGATCTGGAATCTTTTTTCACAGACTTACTGCTCTGTAAATGTAATTTAGCAAGAACGTCTGCAACTCCACATTCCATATCTTCAATGTAGAATTCAATTAAGGCTTTCAAATCTTCTCTTTTTCATTGTTTAAGAGTACCTCACTGTTTGAAATCGAGAACTGTGAAGAAAATCCAAACAGCACTTTCTTATGTTCTGCAAACTTTAACTCTGTTGTGCAACAGTCTAAAAATGGGATGAAGACGGCCTCTTGGAATTGCTCTTTCGGATCACCCATCACGTAGTTTGGTCGGTTCTTCTGTATCTTAACCACCTGGGGAACCAAGATTGAGATCTCCATTTGTTGACAAATTTCAGCTGTTTCTCAAAAAAAGTCTTGATAGTTTTGTAGCATCAGACCTCACACTTTACAGCTCTTATCTAGTGTCTTCAACTACTTTCACAGCTTCTCTCAAACGTGTTATTGGTTTATTAAGTCACATTTCCACTCAAAACGTAGTATTAAATGGATGATACAAATTTATATCTATTATCATGTGAAGTTAGTATGATTAAATTAGAACAATTACTTAATGATACTTCACTCTTCCGAAATATAAGCAAAAAAACGTACCTAGGTTCACTTCAGGAGAGCTGAATCTCAGTCACGCTAAGTACTAAAACTCCCTTCGTCCTATCAGTGTGACGAATAGTTTCAAAACTTCCACAGACGTATTCATCCTTTAACCGTTTGTAAACAAACAGACACACACACACACACACACACACACATACATTGATTTGTCTGCGACCCAAAGACACAGCAACCGGGTGTTGTTACGCCATTGAAAATAGGTCTAACTTAGGTATCATGTATATCATTGTTACATAAATACGAATTGTACTCTGAGACACTCTAAAGCCTAAAACACCGGAAACCTTCAAGCCTTTGGTAACGTCTATGTTTTTTAAGCCATGTTTCTTTTATTTCAAGTTTTAGTGACCACAGACGCAATTACTCCGCTCTATAGATATCGATAGCAGTCGGCGTAAGTTGCCACTGCTAATTTTTTAAATAGATTTTGGGTATCACAAGCACTGCCAATCTCAGACCCATAAAAATAATTATCTGTTACATCCATTCAAACTGAACTTAAATAAAAAATCTAAGCAGATTAACATACTCACTAAGACAAAAAAATGGCGCACAACAAAGGAACTAACCGAATGGGGCGCAAATAGGTAGATGTGATGTACATGTACAGACAAACAAATGATTATAGTTTCACAAAGATTGGATGATTTATTCAGGAAAAAGAGCTTCACAAATTGAGTAAGTCAATAACGCGTTGGTTCACCTCTGGCCCCTATGCACGTAATTATTCCGCTTGGCGTTCATTGTTAAAGTTGTTGGATGTCCTCCTGAGCGATATCGTGTCAAATGCTGTCCAACTGGAGTGTTGGATAGTCAAAATTCCGAAGAGGGCCCTGCCCATGATGCTCCAAATATTCGGAAGAGATCCGAGGACCTTACTGGCCAGTGTAGGCTTTGGTAAGCACGAAGACAGGGAGCAGAACCTCTCGCTGTGTACGGGCGGGCATTATCTTGCTGAAAAGTAAACCTAGGATGGCTTGCCATGAAGGGCCATGAGGCGTGCGATATAGTCGACGTACCACTGTGCTGTAAGCGTGTTGCGGATGATAACCAAAGGGGTCCTGCTATGAAAAGAAATGGCACCCCAGACCATCAGTACTGGTTATCGCGCCGTATGGCTGGTAACAGTCAGGTTGGTAATCCACCACTGTCCGGAGCTTCTCAACACATCTTCGTATGGCTGGTAACAGTCGTGTTGGAATTCCACCGCTGTCCGGAGCTTCTTGACACATCTTCGTATGGCTGGTAACAGTTGGATTGGTATTCCACCGCTGTCCGGACCTTCTCCACACATCTTCGTATGGCTGGTAACAGTTGGATTGGTATTCCACCGCTGTCCGGAGCTTCTCGACACATCTTCATATGGCTGGTAACAGTTGGATTGGTATTCCACCGCTGTCCAGACCTTCTCCACACATCTTCGTATGGCTGGTAACTGTCGTGTTGGTATTCCACCGCTGTCCGGAGCTTTTCGACACGTATTCGGCCTGGAATATCATTGACTGGAGTAGAGGGGGGAGGGGTTTATTAGTTATTGGGAGCTCCAACGTTAGGCGGGTGATGGAACCACTTAAGGAAATAGCGGAAAGGCCGGGGAAGAAGGCCAGTGTTCACTCTGTCTGCTTGCCGGGGGGTCTCATCCGAGATGTGGAGGAGGCTCTGCCGGCGGTGATAGAGAGCACTGGGTGCACCCGACTGCAAATTGTTGCTCATGTCGGCACCAATGACTCCTGCCGTCTGGGTTCAGAGGTCATCCTCAGTTCGTACAGGCGGTTGGCGGAATTGGTGAAGGCGGAAAGCCTCGCTCGCGGGGTGGAATCAGAGCTAACTATTTGTAGTATCGTTCCCAGAACCGATCGTGGTCCTCTGGTTTGGAGCCGAGTGGAAGGCTTAAACCAGAGGCTCAGACGATTCTGCGGAGATCTGGGGTGCAAATTTCTCAACCTCCGCTATCGGGTGGAGAAATGTTGGGTCCTCCTGAATAGGTCAGGCGTGCACTACACGCCGGAAGCGGCTACAAGGGTAGCGGAGTACGTTTAGAGTGCACATGGGGGTTTTTTAGGTTAGAGAATTCCCTCCCTATGCCCGACAAGACGTCTCCTAAGACGCGGCAAGGTAGGAGTAGGCAAAATGCATCAAAGAATAACAATATTAATGTGCTAATAGTAAACTGCAGGAGCGTCTATAGAAAGGTCCCAGAACTGCTCTCATTAATAAACGGTCACAACGCCAATGTAGTACTAGGGACAGAATGTTGGATGCAACCAGACGTAAACAGTACTGAAATCATAAACTCAGATTGGAATGTATACCGCAGAGACAGGCTGGACAGTGAAGGGGGAGGCGTGTTTATAGCGGTAAGAAGTGCAATAGTATCGAAGGAAATAGACGGAGATCCGAAATGTGAAATGATTTGGGTGAAGGTCACGGTTAAAGCAGGCTCAGACATGGTAATTGGATGTCTCTATAGGCCCCCTGGCTCAGCAGCTGTTGTGGCTGAGCACCTGAAGGATAATTTGGAAAATATTTCGAGTAGATTTCCCCACCATGTTATAGTTCTGGGTGGAGATTTTAATTTGCCGGATATAGACTGGGAGACTCAAACGATCCTAACGGGTGGCAGGGACAAAGAATCCAGTGAAATTTTTTTAAGTGCTTTATCTGAAAACTACCTTGAGCAGTTAAACAGAGAACCGACTCGTGGCGATAACATATTAGACCTTCTGGTGACAAACAGCCCCGAACTATTTGAAACAATTAACGCAGAACAGGGAATCAGCGATTATTAAGCGGTTACGGCATCGATGATTTCAGCCCTATATAGAAATATTAAAAAAGGTAGGAAGATTTTTCCGTTTAGCAAAAGTGACAAAAAGCAGATTTCAGAGCACTTGATGACTCAACACAAAAGTTTTGTCTCAAGTACAGATAGTGTTGAGGATCAGTGGACAAAGTTCAAAACCATCGTACAATATGCGTTAGATGAGTATGTGCCAAGCAAGATCGTAAGAGATGGAAAAGAGCCACCGTGGTACAACAACCGAATTAGAAAACTGCTGCGGAGACAAAGGGCACTTCACAGCAAACATAAACATAGCCAAAGCCTTGGAGACAAATAAAAATTACGCGAAGCGAAATGTAGTGTGAGGAGGACTATGCGAGAGGCGTTCAATGAATTCGAAAGTAAAGTTGTATGTACTGACTTGGCAGAAAATCCTAAGAAATGTTGGTCTTATGCCAAAGCGGTAGGTGGATCAAAACAAAATGTCCAGACACTCTGTGACCAAAATGGTAGTGAAACAGAGGATGACAGACTAAAGGCCGAAATACTAAATGTCTTTTTCCAAAGCTGTTTCACAGAGGAAGACTGAACTGCAGGTCCTTCTCTAGATTGTCGCACAGATGACAAAATGGTAGATATCGAAATAGACGACAGAGGGATAGAGAAACAATTAAAATCGCTCAAAAGGGGAAAGCCACTGGACCTGATGGGATACCAGTTCGATTTTACACAGAGTACGCAAAGGAACTTGCCCCCCTTCTTGCAGCGGTGTACCGTAGGTCTCTAGAAGAGCGTAGCGTTCCAAAGGATTGGAAAAGGGCACAGGTCATCCCCGTTTTCAAGAAGGGACGTCGAGCAGATGTGCAGAACTATAGACTGATATCTCTAACGTCGATCAGTTGTAGAATTTTGGGACGTGTATTATGTTCGAGTATAATAACTTTTCTGGAGACTAGAAATCTACTCTGTAGGAATCAGCATGGGTTTCGAAAAATGCGATCGCGTAAATCCTATCTCGCGCTATTCGTCCACGAGACTCAGAGCGCCACAGACACGGGTTACCAGGTAGATGCCGTGTTTCTTGACATCCGCAAGGCGTTCGATACAGTTCCCCACAGTCGTTTAATGAACAAAGTAAGAGCATATGGACTATGAGACCAATTGTCTCATGGGATTGAGGAGTTCCTGGATAACAGAACGCAGCATGTCATTTTCAATGGAGAGAAGTCTTCCAAAGTAAGAGTGATTTCAGGTGTGCCGCAGGGGGGTGTCATAGGACCGTTGCTATTCACAATATACGTAAATGACCTGGTGGAAGACATCGGAAGTTCACTGAGGCTTTTTGCAGATGATGCTGTGGTGTATCGAGAAGTTGTAACAATGGAAAATTGTACTGAAATGCAGGAGGATCTGCAGCGAATTGACGCATGGTGCATCGAATGGCAATTGAATCTCAATGTAGACAAATGTAATGTGCTGCGAATACGTAGAAAGATAGATCCCTTATCATTTAGCTACAAAATAGCAGGTCAGCAACTGGAAGCAGTTAATTCCATAAATTATCTGGGAGTACGCATTCGGAGTGATTTAAAATGGAATGATCATATAAAGTTGATCGTCGGTAAAGCAGATGCCAGACTGAGATGCATTGGAAGAATCCTAATGAAATGCAATCCGAAAGCAAAGGAAGTAGGTTACAGTACGCTTGTTCGCCCACTGCTTGAATACTGCTCAGCAGTGTGGGATCCGTACCAGATAGGGTTGATAGAAGAGATAGAGAAGATCCAACAGAGAGCAGCGCGCTTCGTTACAGGATCATTTAGTAATCGCGAAAGCGTTACGGAGATGATAGATAAACTCCAGTGGAAGACTCTGCAGGAGAGACGCTCAGTAGCTCGGTAGGGGATTTTGTTAAAGTTTCGAGAACATACCTTCACCGAAGAGTCAAGCAGTATATTGCCCCCTCCTACGTATATCTCGCGAAGAGACCATGAGGATAAAATCAGAGAGATTAGAGCCCACACAGAAGCATACCGACAATCCTTCTTTCCACGAACAATACGAGACTGGAATAGAAGGGAGAACCCATAGAGGTACTCAGGGTACCCTCCGCCACACACCGTCAGGTGGCTTGCGGAGTAGGGATGTAGATGTAGATGTAGAATTGTCTTCAGTGATGGTACAAAATGACCCGCGATGACCAGCAACGACATTTTGACGATCCAACGCGCCATTTGCCACGATATCCCTGAGGACGGGATCCAATCCCCCATCAATCACTGCCAAGCCGAATAACTGCTTGCATAATTTCCAGAGGTGGGGGAAGCTCTTTCTCTGGAATAAATCATCCCGTTTCTGAAATTGTAATCAACTGTTTGTAAATGTACTTCACATCTGCCGATTTCCGTCCCAATCGGATAACTCTTTCATGGTGCGTCGTTTTAGAGTGTATTTACTATATTATAGTGTAATAAAATCAATTTTCATATATTCTTATTTGACTCTCTGTTATATAGTCATATAGAAGCTTATTCGATTTTGTGTCTTCTGTTGCTAAAAGAGTTTTAATGTTTCTCACTAAAGCATTTCCAGAGGTCATCAGGTGCTGTACTAGTTTCGTAGTTTCTTGATACCTTCTGTGGCAGCCAAAGATGATTAACATCTTCCTTACTACGAAAGAGCTTCGATCTCAGTGGAGTGTGAGGTGCAGAGAAAGCAGGAAGGAGAACTTTGTCGTAAAGTCGAGAAGGGACGTAAGTATTCTATAAAATGATGCAACTTTAGACATGTGTAGGCACAGGTAATCAGCAGTTATAACATAAGTTCACACAGAAGTAACAAGGTTATAAGATAGTATAGAGCATAGAGTTGTTCATGTTCAAACACACTCGTTATGCTATTTATTTTTCAGTTGACACGCGAGTTGGCCGCGTTGCTATAGTGCTACAGCTGTTCTGCTCCTGAAGATGGTAGCAGTCTTAAACACAAGAAATCGACACGAAATGTACCGACATATACTGATAGCAAGTAGGGAGCCGAAACTCAGCTCATAACCCGGCAATTTAAATCGTGTGTACATTGGGAGCGCCGCCCACAAACGCGTGGCTCAGGACAGCGCAGAACGGCGCATAGCAGCGTAAACAGAGCAGAGTACTTGTGGATGCGGAGCAATGTCCTAGTGTGCACGCGTGCAAGTCAATAACATTCGAAAACGAGAAACTCCCTTCAAATCAAGCAGTACACGAACGAACCATTTCCTTTGATGTGCCGATACAGCGCGGAAATATTTTCGTTGTTGCGCGGAGCGGTCGGTGTGAACGTGACTTTAAAGACATCGTGCACTTTTCCCTGCAGTCTGTCATTGCAAGAGTTCAACAGGCAAAAATCATATTCATTACAGCTATTAACTGTCATATTTATTTAAAAAAAGACTTCCTGTCTCTGGGGAGGGTTGGATCCCCTTGGTCTGCCCCCCTCCCCTCCCCCCCAATATACGCCCCTGATGTAGATAGATGTAGACTCCATATGAGGCACTGGTATATAAAGAGAGGTACGACAAAATTAGCTGATATGTGAAATGAATTGAGAAGGAAGTTCCTTAGACCTTGTGAGAAGTCTTCCGAAATGCAGCTATTGTTTCCACGGTTTCCTACCTATGGGATTCAAAGAGAAGTCACATGTGCGCTAAATGAATTTGGAAACTAAGAAAATCATATATTCTCTCAAAAATGAAGCTCATCAGAATATGAGGAAGACTGGACCACACTGGCCATAGGGGCATGATGAGCAATTCGTATTATTTCGTGAAACTCACATTAGAATACGTACCTACCAAGGAGGTTGCTGGTAACAATACCGTCGTCTATCCACAAACGCGTCGGCGCAGTTTGATCGGCAAACGAGTAAGGGCACGCATGTTATGTTTAATTGTTAAGGATAGAATATTTTCCTTCCTTGCGGTATTTTGTTGTGTATTCCAAGCTACGCCCTTTCTATACAGGGAAGTAGGTTAAAGATTATTTTGACACTGTATGCTGTGATATACGTTTAAAACATTTTCGTAAAGGAACTAAATTAATTACAATATGGCGATGCGGCATAATGACTCATTTAAACAGGAGCACGCACGACTACAAGGCCAACCTCCCACGCTGTTCTCTTTTTTGAAAGGGAGTATTCTTATGAATTTTAATAGATCCAATGTAGTCAATGTCTAGATCACATCGAATGCAATTCTTATGTGAGCAAATGGTATCCCGCATTGATTCTAATCCGGTAACACCTATGCAATGTTTGATTTTTTTTCTTTTCTTCTTCCAAATCTCATAATTTCTGTCATATATTCAACTGCAAAGAGTCTAATATAAACTGAAAATTATTACTTATGGGACACTGCAGAACACTTATTTTCAACTATCAATTCTATGTGTACCCTCGAATGCAATGTTTTTACTCTTCCTCATTCTGCCGGGTTGTTTTCGAGAATGTGCGAAACTATAAAAAGAACTGATAAAATTCTCTCAGGCTTCAAGCCTGTCGAATAATTGCTGCTGCCGTCCTTATATGGACACACTGCTCTCAGTGATGTCACCGGTGCTTGCTCTAGGGCCATAGCCGGCCGTGGTGGCCGAGCGGTTCTAGGCGCTTCAGTCCGGAACCGCGCGACTGCTACGGTCGCAGGTTCCAATCCTGCCTCGGGCATGGATGTGTGTGATGTCCTTAGCTTAGTTAGGTTTAAGTAGTTCTAAGTTCTAGGGGAACCATTTGAACCATTTAGAGCCATAGATGGTGGTACTGTTTCCGTTGCCCAATTGCCTGCGCCAGCTTCAGCCTTCCGATGGGTGAGTTCCAAGCTGTGCTTAGCTACAGGCCACCACCTTCATCGCGGATGTTCTCAGAACTTTTTACCTCGATCACTTCTTTTACGATGCTGTCCCAGAAACTATTAGTTCGTGTAATATCAGATGTCTCGACAAGTGCAATATGGTGTCCGTTTTCTAGAGCATGTTCCGCTGCCGCTGATTTCTCAGGATACTGTAAGCGAAAACATCTCTTGTGTTCTACACGGCGCTGTTCAATAGCATGTACAGTTTGTTGGACATAAAATTGCCAACACCACCACGGTATCCCGTATACTCCTTGCGTTCTGAGACCAACATCGTCTTTCACAGGCCTCATTAGTTGTCGAATTGTACCTAGGGCCCTGAAGACCAAATCGATTTTATGTCACTTTGAGATCCGGCTAATCTTTCCTATTATTGAACCAACGAACGGCAAAAACGCGAGCTTCTTCGTTTCCTCCTCGGCGGTCTTCTGCTTACGTTTCTTCGCTAAGATGGCTTGCGAAATCTGGCCGTTGTTGTAGCCGTTTTCCTTGAGTACCTTTCACAAGTGTCTCA
Organism: Schistocerca piceifrons; assembly: GCF_021461385.2. Taxonomy (NCBI): domain Eukaryota; kingdom Metazoa; phylum Arthropoda; class Insecta; order Orthoptera; family Acrididae; genus Schistocerca; species Schistocerca piceifrons. The sequence continues at coordinate 282,111,167 of NC_060149.1, forward strand.
GTTCCTCAGCAAGGTTTTCAAAGTCTCAGACGGCTTCCGCTCGATGCACTAAGGTCCTCAGAACAGAACGTTTCTGCGAAGGGTGGTGATAGTTGGTAGCATGCACATATCGGTTAGTGGCTGAGTCGCCTATTTTCCTTACGGTGGACAAGGACGTCAAGAAAAGGCAAGACACCATCTGCCTCTACCTCTATCGTGAACTTGATGTTGTCATGCAGGCTGTTGATGTGGTCCAAGAATTTTTCCTGTTTTTCAGGTCCATGACATCAGATAACGAACGTAACCTCGACGTAACGATAAAAGCAACTAGGCTTTTCAGAGGGTCTGTAATGGGCGGTATCCCAAAGTTCTCTATAAATAGGTTGGCTGTAACTGGAGATGTATCAAGAACTATCAAAGGACTCAACATCAAGAATAATGAGGAAGACGTCAGAGTTTCTCAAGCAGTCTTCTCTGGAAGAAAATGTCGTTAGAAAGCTCTTCCCTCGGGCACGACGCCCACTTACATTGTATGGCCTTCCAAAGGTTCATAAGAAGAGCACATCTCTACGTCCTATCGTGAGCACCAGACTCGCAAAACATCTGGCCAGCCTCCTTGCTCCGCACGTTAGTCATTGTTTGCACAACGTGAAGAACAAAACCGTCTTTATCAGTCGTATCAAATGCTTGTGTCGTTATTCACGCACGTTTCCATCAAAGATTCTATAGATCTGCTCTCCCAGTTAGGTGACGACACTGTTATCAATTTGTATAAGCTCATTCTGACGTCATCGTATTTCTTGTATGATGGAGAATATTTCAACGGAAGGACGGCATCGCGTTGGGGAGCACATTAGCCCCACTTATAGCCAACTTCTTTATGGAGTACTTTGAGCGCATCGCATTGGACACAGCTCCTGGAAAGTCTAGTTGCTTTTATCGTTACGTCGACGACACGTTCGTTGTATGGTCTCATGGACGTGGAAAGCTGGAAGCATTCTTGAACCACACCAGCAGCATCCGTGATAAAGAGACAAATGGTGCTTGCCTTTCCTTGGCGTCCTCACCCGCCTTGAAGAAAATGGGTGTCGCACCCGCAATCTTTAATGGAAGCCCATCCACATGGATCGATATCGGCATGCTACCATCTACCAATACCCTTCGCAGAAAAGTTCTGTTCTGAGAACCTTGGTGCATCGAGTGGAAGCCATCTCAGACGCTGAAAGCCCTCCGAAGGAACTGAGCCACTTGCAAAAACTACCCAGTGAAAACGGCTACAAACGCCAGATTTCGCAAACCATCTCGCTGAAGAAATGTAAGCAGAAGGCCGCCGAGGAGGACACGAAGACGCTCGCGTTTTTGCTTTTCATTGGCTCAATAATAGGAAAGATTAGCCGGATCCTAAAGTAGCATAAAAGTCTGAGAGAATTTCATAAGTATATATCGACGCGAAACTATACATTCGTATATGAAAACAATAATTTCAATAATTTTGAAGATAAGACCGCTTCAGCTGTAAGACTTTCATTTATAGGCATGACCGGTTTCGCAGCACTTTAGCATCATCATCAGGTGCAAATAAAATCAAGTCATGTTCCGATCGAGAAAAGAGAATAGATGACCCAGCTTTCATAATCAGCAATGAACGCCGGGTCTTCCCATTCGGTTTTCTCAATCAATACGTAACTTGATTTTATTGCACCTGATGATGCAGCCAAAGCGCTGCGAAACTGGTCTCGCCCATAAATTATGGAGTTACAGCTGAAGCGGTCTTATCTTAAAAATGATATATCCAGGCTGTGGCTGCCCTGACTACAAATTCTGCTGCATAAAAGGAAAACTAAAAGAAGCAATCGTTCTGAAGAAGCTATGGGATTCCCACTGATATAAGTAAAATGGCATGGAAGGTAAAGTGTGGAAGTGAGCAAGAGATTAACATTACTAGAAAGCTTTAGAGAGGTACTGCAACAAATTCAAATGCTGAAACTGACCACTGATGACATCTGTAATGTAGATGAAACTGTGATGAATACAGTCGAAAGGCCTGACCAGACAGTGTCTCGAAGGGGATTACGTCAAATGGGGCGGGTAACATCTGGTGAAAGAGGATCACTTATCACTATGATTTTAGCAGTTAGTGCAATTGGTTACAGCGTGCCTCCATTTTTCATATTCCCCTGGGTTACCTTGTATCCACATTTTATCTGAGACGGCCATTTTGAGATCAAATGTAGTGTCCATCACTGAGGGTGGATGACAGAAACTAGATTCTTTCAATATATGAAAAAAATTTTATCACATGTTCGATGTTCCGAAGACAATCCTATCTTGGTATTAACTGACGACCATAGTTCCCATTTATACGTTGAAGTCTTACCGTTTTGCGAGGAAAATGATAACAGACGTTTGACCTTGACAGCTCACTGTAGACACAAATTACGGCCCTTCGACAGAAGTTTTTAAAGTCAGCGTATGATGCATTGGTGACGCCAAACAAATAACCAATGACAATGTACGACCACCCAGGCTTAGTGGAAACCTCACTAACAAATATATTGGCTAGATTCAAAGTGACAGGCATCTCCCCCGTAAACCGGCACATTTTCTCCGATAATGGTAGCCTCTCCTAAGCTAAATGTCACATCATCTAACCAACTGTGCTTCCCAACGCTTGAAGCAGTCACGCCATTTGAGAAATACCAACCAGGAGAAAAACACAACAAACAAACGAAAAAGAACTCCGGCAAACTGACAGACACACCAGTGAAAGACGCATTACTACGCGAAAAACAAGTCACCACATGAAAATAAAAAAAAAAAACACTTTAAAGATAAATATGGACACTTTGCGTAAAAAACCTACCTTCCAAAACAAGTAACCGTGGTCAAGCTAAAACACAGGATAAAACTCCTCAAATAAGTGCGGAAAGAAAGTAGGCATTCATAAGAAGATGCTTCAAGTTGAAGAAGATGAGGATGAAGTTATTTTGTTCTTAGATGTCTCAACCAATTTTCTCACATCAATCCAGGTGATGAATGGATCCAATGCAGAAGTTGAAAGTGATGGGCACAACTGTCGCGTGTTGAAAATAACGTGAAACGACTTTTTACGAATTTTTGAGCTCAGAAGATCCCATTGGGCATTCAGAAGAAGGTTGATAACAGTTTTGGACACACCTTTCTGTCAAACTCTTATTATAACAATAATAAGACAATATATGGTTACAGTTTTTGACATAAAAGTGTTGGAATTTCTATTAAAATATATTTTCGTTTAAACATTCAGTGTCAGAACCAATTACATGATAAAATCATATGATCCAATTTGTCCCAAATGTTGGGCCAAATTGTCCCCAGTGTGTGTGTGTGTGTGTGTGTGCGTGTGTGTGTGTGTGTGGGGGGGGGGGGGGTGTTGTCCAAGCTAGTGTTACAGTTTAAACGTACCTTTAATAAATAGGAAAACAGTGAGAAACCATAATGACTTAGTTGTGAAGCTGCTGAAGCAATGTTTCAATATGTCTACATAAAAATATCAATGGAAACATCTGAAATGAAAATTGGAAAGAATCAAAGAAAAAAGTGGGTCTACTTACCCTCGCCTCCTCTACTATCTTTTCTGAAACATTTAATGCATTAGTAACCCACCGAATTTTTCCAGAGAGAATGAAATATGCCATTGTGAAACTGCTCTAGAAGGAAGGTTATAGGAGAGATATAAATAATTGTCGACTTGTTCACTACTGACATCATTTTCCAAACATTTTGAGGTGATGTGCTCTTCAGTAGTATCCCACCCAAGCAATAGTAATATCATCAGTAAATCACAATTTGGATGTCAGAAGAGTTTATCAACTGTGAATGTTATTCACTCGTCTGCTCAACAAATTTTTAAGTACTATATAAGAAAGTAGCGCTGGATGGTTTTTTCTGTAACCTATCTAAGTCATTTGGCTATGGATCACAACATCTTCCTACATAACCTGAGGTTTTATGGAATTGAGTGTATCGTCAAACAATTAATAATATCCAACCAAAACAATGCAAAAAAGTTATACTTAATTATTCAACCGATGTGAGCAAGAGAGATTCTCCTAACTGAACAGAAATCATTTATGGGGTTCCACAAGTCTATGTCTTAGGACCAATATTGTTTCTCATATATGTAAAGAGATTTCCACCAAATATACAACAAGCAGCATTAGTTGGTTTTGAAGATGATAATAGTATTGTAGTTAACATACATACAACAATAAAATAAATAGTAAATGAAGCCTTGAAATGAATTATTTGTGGTTTCCTGCAATTGGTTTCACTCTCAATTTCAAAAAGACACAACAAACTCAGTTCTGCACATTTACAAGTACTAAACCAACGTCTAATGTAATACATAGCGAGGAAACAATAACTAGAATACCAACATCAAACATTTTAGTTGTCCACATTGATGAGAATTTAAACTGGAAAAAAATTCTTTAATTACAAAAAATTCGTTCAGACGTATTTACAGTTCGAATCACTGCAAATATTATGGTGAGAGAGAGAGAGACCATTAAGTTAACACAATTTACATAGTCCCATTCAGTAGTGTCTTATGGAATAAAGTTCCACAGTCACTCAGCTTAAAGAAAGAAAATTTTCATTGCTGAAACACATGCTCTAAGAATTGTTTGTGGTTCTCACCAAGTATTGTAGTCATATTTTTAAGGAGCTAGTTAAAAAGAAACAACGGTGGACATGATTACATTAACAGAATAAAATGACATTCATTAATTAATGTTTACTTTGGCCCAAAAACGGGTGGACAACGTTACCACTAAAATTTTTGGTCGCCTCCCTAACGATATGAAGAACAGGGTTAACTTTGAAAACGAACTTCAAAAATTTCTCCTTGACAACTCCTTCTTTTCCGTAGATGGATTTCTATTTAAGTAATACTTAAAATGTGGTAGGTAGGATACACTAATTTTTATCCACGTGAAGAAATACTAATAAATGATCAACCTGTAGCCATATTTCCAATGAATGTATAATATGAATGTAAAATGACCGGTTTCACATCATTATGATAAATCATACAAATGAGCCACGGAACTTGAAACTAAGTAATTAACTGATTGACAGATTGTCCGATCGACAGTAGGAAAACCGGAAAACAAGAGAACCAAAGTGACTCAGACGTGTTACAGAAGGATGCCTGAAATTAGATGGACTGATAGGATAATAAATCAGGAAGTTCTCTGCAGAATTTAATAGGAAATGAATATGTGGAAAACACTAACTATACGAAGGGGCAGGATGAGAAGATATGTGTTAAGCAATAAGGGAACAGTTTCATGATACTAGAGGGAGCCAAAGACGGCAAAACTGTAGGGGAAGACAAAGAGTGGAATATATTCCACAAAAAATATTTGAGGCAGTATGTGGTACTCTGAAATAAAGAAAGAGGCACGGGACCCAAGTCATGACGGGCCGCATCAAATCAATCCCGAACTCGTACGGGACTTGGTAGATTAATCTGCCACGAGTAATGAGTATAATGGGCAAACATCTATTAGGCGCACTACGAATGTAGTGGTGTGGACATGTTGGGAATATGGGTCTCACGGGGAGCGTGCAAGGGATAAGTCCCTGCAGGCGCACTATCCTTTGTGCCCTGGGTGGCTCAGATGGACAGAGCGTCTGCCATGTAAGCAGGAGATCCCGGATTCGAGTCCCGGTCGGGGCACAAATTTTCAACATGTCCCAAATGAAGTATATCAACGCCTCTTTGCAGCTAGGGTGTCCATTTAATTATCATTTCATATCTTATTAGCGTTGTGAGAAGCGACAGCAATATTCCATTCTTGGACAGTTTCTCTTAGCTAAGCTATACATGCGGCTTCACCGCAGGAACAGACCCTAGTTGGCAGTTTGCTTAAGGAACCCTCTTAGCGTTCGAGTCTGAAAGGAGTTGGACTGCGAGGTAATGTACCCAAGGTACCGCATTGTGCAGAAGGGACAGTGGCTGTGCTGGACCGAATTCTGGTCGCTCTGGGGAAATCCGCCGTCTTGGAGACGAGCATAAAGGGGGCCCCCTAAGCAATGTGTAGCTGCTCGTTAGTGTACGGAGCTTTCGGCCAGACCTCTGCTAATTTAGAATCGTGAAATGCACCTTAGCTCGGAATTTCGTAACGAAGTCCAGGTAGCGTTCGACTGCGCTACATTACTTGTAATTTGTTGCACCATACTAATCGTGATGCATGAAATGAAATCGGGTGTGCAGTAAATCTATGACTCTAGCACACAAGTACTAGCATGAACGTGAATACGTCCAGTCCTCATCCATTACATGAGTAAATTACCCGTTGGCTTATAATTGTGAAGGCACCCATGAGATTGACATTATTATCGAGATGTTAAATGTTGCAATCAGTAAAATAAATTAATGTTTAACTCATTGGTTTGCTATTATTCCAAGCAAATAAAATAGAATCACGTATTTATAATGAGAATGAAAATCAGAGAAGTAATTATCAGAGGAAAAAAAAGGTTCAAATGGCTCTAAGCACTAAGGGACTTAACACCTGAGGTCATCAGTCCCCTAGACTTAGAACTACTTAAACCTAACGACAGCACACACATCCATGCCCGAGGCAGGATTCGAATCTGCGACCGTAGCAGCAGCGCTGTTCCGTACTGAAGCACCTAGAACCGCTCGGCCACGACGGCCGGCTTATCAGAGAAAGATGGAATGATAAATAAACTAGAAGCGTTAGAAGGAGAACCTTTTATTAACCCTACACATGACCAGGAATCTTTGTACTTGTTCCATTAGCCGGCCGAAGTGGCCGTGCGGTTAAAGGCGCTGCGGTCTGGAACCGGAAGACCGCTACGGTCGCAGGTTCGAATCCTGCCTCGGGCATGGATGTTTGTGATGTCCTTAGGTTAGTTAGGTTTAACTAGTTCTAAGTTCTAGGGGACTAATGACCTCAGCAGTTGAGTCCCATAGTGCTCAGAGCCATTTGAACCATTTTTTTTGTTCCATTAACAAAGATATTTCCATGAAACGAACGTTCCCCGTAACAGGAACCTTTCAAATATGTACAGGAATCTTTCAACATATATCTGTGTATGTATACTATTAGCAATTTAAAACATAACTTCCTTATCTTGTTGGACATATTCACCCTGTAGATGTACCGGATGCGTTCTGTTTGAAGCTTTCCCGACGTAATAACTATTTTAGTGATACTCGCACGTACCGCTGAATATTACTGTGGTAAATTAAGATGATGAGAAGCTACCCAATAGAAATGTGATGCAGGAACTGCAACAACATCCGACGCTGTGTTTTGAACAGAAAACCATTAAAATACCTCACCCCGTATACTGACTTAAATTACATCTCAGTCTACCTTATTCGTTATGCACCAGACCAAATCTCTGATAAGTAGTAGTATTAAGTGGTGCGAATTGAGTAATGCTGTTTTGCAGCAATCTGTGCTAGGTAAGGCATGCAGTTTGTAATGAATATGGAGTCTAAAGCTGCCTGTGGTGCGGGCGTGAGCAGTATGCGTGACTGCTAAGGCCCGCACTGTTTGCTTTCCAGTAACAAGCGTCGGGCGCGCAAGCTCCGTTACTAATTGGTTTCTGCGGGCTCCCTTTGATGTGCAGGAAGGCTGCCCCGCTCTCACTGCCGCTTCAGCGTCAAAAGCACTTCGTCGCCCACCGTTAGCGAGAACCTTGTCAGCTAGCGGATTTGTTTAAATCCTACGGCCTCAGAAGAAAATGTTGAAACGAGATACCGTGGCGGCAGAGGTCATTTCTATTCAGGATCCACCACAGTATTATGATCTGAGCTGTGAGCACAAAATGTTAAAATATAGAAAACTGTTCCGTCATGAATAGGAACGTTATTTTCTTTCCTGCTCGCTTAGAGCTGTTTGCTATGAAGTAATATTGTCTAGGGAGAACAGATAACTAAGTAAGTATTTTCTACTAAAGGTAGTAAAATTAATGATAGCAAAATATGTTAGGATAAAAAATAGATTTCAAGAATAAATAAATCTTAAAGGAAAATACGGATAATTTGGAAGCTCAAAAGATCGTTGAAATATGACAAGGAAAACAGAAAAATTTCACAGATTTTCTCGATTTTCTTCAAACCCTTAATTAAAAGATCACTCGATATCTAAAATGAGCTGTTTTTTTTTTTTTTAATCGACGGGAAACCTGCTGTTAAAAAATACGTGTATCATGATATATTATGAAATTCTTATAGTTACGTTTAAATTTCTAGTTACAATATTTGAATTGGCATATTCACTATAGCAGAAGGAGGATTTCTCATTAAGAGAAAAACTGCGTCACTAACGCATGAAACCATTTTAGAATGACGAAGCTAAGGAAAATAAACAATAATGCCAGATTTATTGGAACTGTGAGAACTCACACATTATGAAAGTCCCTTTTTAGAACAGTAGAAAAGAGTATATAAACCTACAAAATCGGAAAATACCATTCAGATGCACACTGCTCAATACCGCAATAACTGTATTTTCTAGTTGAGAGAAGTATCATATTAAGCAGCAACATATGAAACACTATCCTACAGTTTTAGAAGCTTAGTCATAGTAAATTAAATACAGTTTGAAGAATGTCAGCATGATTTCAGAGAAAACAATTATTAAATTGGAGAAATTATACTGAAAACCTGAAAATTCTCATTAGAATTTGGGACAGAATCACACAGAGTAAAATGTAATAATATGGAAACATTAAAAGAAACTAACACATTACTATACGTTAAAAACAGTTTATAAAACCGTAATAGATTTAATATTTAGTGAATCACTCATAGGAAAAGGATCTCAGCTATTTGAAATAAATGGTGAAATGTAAAAGGAGACTGCATATCATTTTGAATAGACAACTCTGTTTTTCAATAAATGATAAAATAATATCAGTGACTACAAGAATAATTTTAATTGTTGGGGGAAATAAACTGTTTGTGGTAATATAAACTACTTCATAATACTTCCACAAAATTAGTTGTAACAGCAACATATGTAAATTGTTGAGACAGTTTAGCAAATAGGCAACACTGAAAATTTATTCAGAAAGTTAAGAAAAACTTGAAAATTGAAAGAAACGTTTGAAAAGAAATGGAAACTGCAAAAGATAGTGTAGTAATTAGAAATATTGCCTATACTGCAAAAAAGAACATGAAACAATGATTATAAATAACAGGAAAATGTAAAAATGTTTGGTTAAGCCACAACTATTTATGATATAATTTGTCATTCTATAATTACTGAACAAAGGTAATATTTATATGTATGTACCCATGAGCATGTATAATAGAAAAGAGATATCAGAAATAAGAATTGCAGTAGATAAAACTGATGAGTGCTCTGTAAGCAAACGGTATTTGATGACTAGAAAGTAATGAAAATATTAAATATCTGTTGTAGACGTAAAATTAAAATTGAAGATATTGGAACTTCAACATAAAAAATAGTAAATAGAGTAATACAAAACCTGTAGTTATAAGGAAGGAAACCACATACACTTTGGCTCACAGTTATCAAACAATTTATGAAAGCAAATTATTCAGACGCTCTTACCACTGAGTTTGGAAAGATGCCATTGTATAAAACAAGAAATCTGGAATGAAGGTAGATATTGATGAAACTGGGAGAAGAGTCTTAGCAAAATAGAAAACAGAGAAAGACGAGGAAATTTAATTTAGTTCAGTTCAATAATGGTAAGATTTAATAAGAATAATGATTGTGATCATGATGATGCTAATCATAAACTACTCGGAAACAAAGAGAAAAACATGTTTTGTGAAATTCACTTATAGCTTTCCCGCCATAGATTCACTGATTTTGTAGGACTGTGTAACATATGCCATACCTAATTCCTCAGTCGGGAGGTTGGGAGGTATGGGAGCGGTATACTGGACAGTAGTATGTAGTGCAGGACAGCATGAGAAACCTATCGTCACAGGAACCTCAAAGATACGGTACAGGCAGCAAATTTAATATGTCAAAAATGTAGTGCCTGCTGTTCAAATCATCAGCTATATGAACCAGTGATGACGCACAGTGAGAAGCAATTACGATTTTCAGCGGTACAGTGCAGCACGAATACTGCTTCACATGCACTGTAATTACAATTAATAACTTTAAACTTCCTGCTGCATTACGTCTCTAAGTTCTGTGCTTAATTCGCTCAATTATCAGTAGCACATATCGCAATATAAACCTCTGAATGCCTCACATGTTGCTGCTCCAAATCACCAGTGCTTTCCACTAATAACAACCATATAGAATATGCCTTCAACCTGATAATAATGGTTGGCCATTTAAAAGTGTGTGGATAAAATAAAACATCATGAATGACACAGAATTACACTACTGGCCATTACAATTGCTACACCAAGAAGAAGTGCAGATGATAAACGGGTATTCATTGGACAAATGTAATATACCAGAACTGACATGTGATTACATTTTCACGCAGTTTGGGTGCATAGATCCTGAGAAATTAGTACCCATAACAACCACCTCTGGCCGTAATAACGGCCTTGATGCGCCTGGGCATTGAGACAAACAGAGCTTGGATGGCGTGTACAGCCAATGCAGCTTCAACACGATACCACAGTTCATGAAGAGTAGTGACGCGTATTGTGACGAGCCAGTTGCTCGGCCACCATTTACCAGACGTTTTCAATTGGTGAGAGATCTGGAGAATGTGCTGGCCAGGGCAACAGTCCAACATTTTCTGTATCTAGAAAGGCCCGTACAGGATCTGCAACATGCGGTCGTGCATTATCCTGCTGAAATGTAGGGTTTCGCAGGGATCGAATGAAGGGTAGAGCCACGGGTCGTAACACATCTGAAATATAACGTCCACTGTTCAAAGTGCAGGCAATGCGAACAGGAGGTGACCGAGACCTGTAACCAATGTAACCAATGGCACCCCATACCATCACGCTAGGTAATACGCCAGTATTGCGATGACGAATACACGCTTCGAATGTGCGTTCACCGCGATGTCGCCAAACACGGAAGCGGCCATCATGTTACTGTAAACAGAACAAATTCATCCGAAAAAATGACGTTTTGCCATTCGTGCACCCAGGTTCGTCGCTGAGTACACCATCGCAGGCGCTCCTGTCTGTGATGCAGCGTCAAGGGTAACCGCAGCCATGGTCTCCGAGCTGATAGTCCATGCTGCTGCAAACGTCGTCGAACTGTTCGTGCATATGGTTGTTATCTTGCAAACGTTCCCATCTGTTGACTCGGGGATCCAGACGTGGCTGCACGATCCGTTACTGCCATACGGATAAGATGCCTGTCATCTCGACTGATAGTGATACGAGGCCGTTGGGATCCAGCACGGTGTTCCGTATTACCCTCCTGAACACACCGATTCCATATTCTGCTAACAGTGATTGGATCTCGACCAACGCGAGCAGCAATGTCGCGATACTATAAACCGCAGTCGCGATAGGCTACAATCCGACCTTTATCAAAGTCGGAAACGTGATGGTACGCACGCATTTCTCCTCCTTACACGAGGCATCACAACAACGTTTCACCAGGCAACGCCGGTCAACTGCTGTTTGTGGATGAGAAATTGGTTGGAAACTTTCCTCATGTCAGCACGTTGTAGGTGTCGCCACCGGCGCCAACCTTGTGTGAATTCGGTGAAAAGCTAATCATTTGCATATCACAGCATCTTCTTCCTGTCGGTTAAATTTCGCGTCTGTAGCACGTCATCTTCGTGGCGTAGCAGTTTTAATGGCTAGTAGTGTATATGTTTTCTCATTTTAATTGACAGTCGCAGCCCTCAAAATAATACATTGTGGATTTCATCGGTATAGGTCTAACTTTTTAATTTCCAGAGACACTAATAGGACTGGTAAATAAATGTAGCTGGTACAGTATGACTTACTGATTCGTAGAGAGAGTACAGGCAGCGGTTGCTTTGAAACGACACTTTACTAAGGCAGTTTGTTATTGAAAAAGCTTCTAATGTAAAACGTCGAATTAAATAATATCCACAAAGAGTGAAGCGTAGTTACATATTACAAACCAATCATGCGAACATTTTGAGAAAATACGCATATTAAAAGTGTGAACAGCGCAGAATTATAATGTATTGGAAGCTATGTAGACGTTAATGCAGTGAAAGGTCTGAGGTACACAGCAGTAATTTTATAAGGCGATCAAACAGTTTCCTTTTGAGGACGTTGCTGCAGCGCGTATGCAACGTAGCTGCTGCTTCATGATAACACACTTACCCGTATCACAAATTATGTAGCGCAGAAGCTACACCAACTCAAGTGGGTGACACTCGAACACTCGCCTTATAGTCTGGATCCCTCCCAGTATGGTTATCAAGCCTCCAGTGGCCCAATGCTTACGGCGACTTTGACTAGGAATATCTATTCCGGACTGTAAGGCCTACAAACGGAAACTTTTTGGTCGCCCCTTACAACTTGGCTGTAAATAAGCCGAACAGTAAAAAGCAAGCAATGCATTATCATTCGTAACTAAAAAAAAATATTATTGTGGACAGTATAATGCAGGAATGTGACCAGAAGCATTTCTGTTGCAGATGGGACACGAGAGCCTCTCGGGCAACATCACATTCGACAAGATAATTGGAGAAGATATTACTGCGAACAATATAACGTAAAAATGTGACCAGAAGCGTTTTTGTTGCAGATGGAACACGAGGGCCTTACGGGTAGCATCATGTTCGACAGCATGGGGACTCGAGTCGGATTCACACTCGAGGCTGTCGAGTTATCCGCTGCAGGCTTTAAGCGCATTGGAACATGGGCACCAGAAAACGGCTTCTCCTCCGCCAGGACAGAAAAGGAAACCATCGATGATACTCTACATAAAATTTATGGCCGCCATCTGATTGTCGCTTCCAGATTGGTGAGTACGAAGACACTTCGTCACTGATTTGTTGTCACACACGGCGAGAAAATGTTTAGTATAAGAGAGAATAGCCGTATCAGTAGACGAGACCACTAAGTAATGCCGCGGATTGGCACTAGACTCGGAAGCAATCACACTCTGGAGGTCACAGGATTTTCATCGCCACTACTTTCTCGCATAAGAGAGGAGGTTGTGGCGTAAACTTACATTATCGTCAGACTGTGTGTTATAGTACTCACTGAAGTTCCAAATATCGCCTGAATTTTCATATGACATTGTTGGCTGTCATCCGGCGCTGCTGGTGATCATCATTACGGCAATTAGGGACGGTGGCTTCGGCGAGAAGAATAGACTGTGCTTCGCTAAAAGCCTTGTTTCTGATCATTATCAGCAACCCACTTTGGATGATACACTCTACGCACAATCATCATAGTCATCTTGGACTAACCACATATACTCAATATGCAAGCTGGCAACATATTAGCCACACAAAATAACTACCAAGAAAAATTATCGATATTGAATTTACAAATGCTCCTAGAGGAAATCGATAGTCCTGCACATATTCTCCACAGGCGTACGTACGGCAGATTGTTTTTTCGTTATCATAGTCTGTTAGTGTCGACAGAAGGACAGCTTGTATACCATTAAAAATCACAGTTGCATCCTCGTGTATCTATCTTTTGAATATTGTACACCCTATATAAATCGCAATGACAGATTTGATACACTCCCCAGTTACTAAGTAACAGCAAAACTTTTACTTCTTCAGCGATAATTCCTACCTATTTGTCACGGTTGAGTCTTTAAATTCAACAGATGTCATACTAATGTTAACAGCTAGTTATATGCCCAGCACCTACTTTACATTCAGAGCAACTGAGCCGGAGGTAGCTCTCCTGCCACCACAGCGATTTGAATGGTTCCGCGTGGTTCTAGTATGGGATGTCATCGAATGCTGTACTGGACATCGTGTAACAGTCGAGCTTGGGCTGGCAAAATGCGCGATATCAACGGATTCGATCTCGTCCGGGTTGTGGGTGCCAAACACACAAGTCGCTCCACCTCAGAAGTCGTGCACGCACTGAGCTATTGGTATGTCACTATGTCGAGGGTGTGCTGTGAGAAGCTCTATACAAGAAAAGCGCCACCATCAGAGCCTACTGTCGTGGGAAAAAATGTGTTGAACACAATGGTCGACTTCGAGTATCGCTGATCGTAACTGCGGGTAGAGAGTTTACAGTGTAACAAGTCACTTACCATACCAGTCGGGGATAACAACAGTCGGTGACCAGGCATACAATCGGAAAATCGTTATGGGGTAAAAAACCACAACCCCACATTCGTACATACGTTAACTGTGCCTCGAAGAAGGGGACAAGAGGTTAGCATGGATAACGCAACACTACTATTAACACACAAAGCACGGAGAAAGTTCTCTCGGACTGATGCGCGGTGCATGTCAGGACTAACGGACAGCGAGGTACGAGTAGTCGAAATTAGCTTGAGTTCATTCATCGGGTTCATTAACAGGACATGGTGGAGAAGTTCTCGAAAGAGGAATGTTTACGTGATATAAAATATGATAATCAAAATATCCACGGGTGTGCTGCCGGTCTATAGTGTCCAACGGGCACAATATTTCGGCGATCATACATGTCGCCATCATCAGGTGAACTGACGGACTGAGCTCCTGTGAACGTGCCGGCACGGAGATCCGTACGCTATGGCTGCTCAGGGGGAACTGGGTTCGGTCGCGGCGGCGGCCGATTTAAATACCCTCCGCCCGCGGCGCGCTCCCTCCGCCGTCCGCGCCCCGCGCCCCGGTCGCGCGTTGGAACAGATTGAGACGGCGTCTGAGATGACGTCGGTGTGATGGCTCTGTCCGCCGTGGTCGTCACAACTATACGTTTGCTCGATTTACTCTTGATTAACCCATTCGCTGGTTCCCAAGCCTTGCTAAGATTATAGCCACAGTCACGGTTTATGAGGTCGTCATTGGTGCGAATTTCGATGGCCTCTCTAACAACGCTGTCCCAGTATCTCGACGTCTGTACCAGAATCCTCGTGCGGTCATACTCCATGGCGTGATTTTCCGACAAACAATGTTCAGCGACCGCCGACTATCTCGGATACATCAGTCGAGTGTGCCTCTGGTGTTCACGGCATCGATCCTCGACGGTACGCATCGTCTGACCAATATACGCCTTGCCACATTGACACGGAATCTGGTACACGCCGGCCTTCCTCAAACCGAGGTTATCTTTGGCGCTCCCCACCAGTGCACGAGTTTTATTTGGAGGACAAAACACAGTTCCTACCCGGTGTTTCTTCAGAATGCGGGCGATTTTCCCCGAGAGTGCGCCTGTGTATGGAATAAATGCAGTGCCTACCTCCTCCCTCGTGACTTCATCCATCTCAACAGGTTGTGCTGCAGTGGTTGGGCGGAGAGCACGTTGAATCTGCCACTCTGAGTACCCATTTTTCACTCTATAATTCAGTTTCTAATAGGTACATTTATCTCACAGTTCCTGGGAAAGGCTGTGTGTCGTCACCTACAAAGTGGTTGAACGTTAGCAGTATTTGTTAATGGAGATATTTTATAAATATTTAGAAACAACTATAAACGCAAGGAAAATGTAATAAGATAGTGGATCTACTGTGGTTTTAATGGCGTATTTTTTTCACCATTGTACATTTAGAAACTCACTTTCATCTTCAGGGCTTCAGTTAGCTTAAAGACAGTAGACAAGAGTTCATTATTACGTTCTCCATTCCTTTAATTGTTTTGGTTTTGTCAACAGTAGCTGCTATTGCTGCCATGAAATTACAAATCACTCTATTCACAGTAATATGACTTGTTTCAGGGTCCTCCTTACTTGCGTGAAAAGCCAAAGAAGGTCCCACCACGAATAGGAAACGACCGTTATGAGGGATATTCGATGGATCTAATCACACAAATCTCAGAGATACTGAATTTCACCTTCGAATTCCAGCTGGTGTCAGATGGCGAGTATGGAACCTACAATCCACGTACCCAGAGATGGAATGGGCTCATTGGAGAACTCATTTCCAGGGTAAGTTACCGGCTTCATTGTCCCAACACTGTAAATATTACATTGGCTTCAAATTGATGAGTAATGTGTTAATACATGTAATATCCCAAAATCCTTTCTTCTTCTTCTTCACTCAAATTTTGATGAAATATTCCCTCACTATCCCATTACGTATATACTAGTTCGAAAAGTAGGAGTAAACAAACGCCAAAGAAAAAAACTTAGCATGAGGTAAACCTAAAAGAGGGATCTTAGTCATGTAAGAGATTTTGTATTATCTAAGGCGAACAAGAAAAGCCTAAACAGGTTCACCACATAAAAGGGGGGAAGGATTGCTCATGGCTTTCGTTTTTATTTCCAAACAACAGGAGTGCAATGACGAGTGAAACCGTAAGTACATTTTCTTATTAAATCCAGTAAAATGAAAAAATCTTTCGACGCAAGCAATGCATAATGCTTTCGTTTCGCTACGACCCTGTAATGAAGACTAAAGTGACGTTAATCATTTAATTGTTTATATATTTCATGAACTTGCTGGAGAAGCAAAGCTGAGATTTAAATATTCTGGAAGGTGGTCTAATAAAGAGCGCAAGAAAGGTGGTATGAGCTTAGAACGATAGCAATAAGAAGATTACGTATGGATAAAGTGGCTGTTTATTATTTTCATCATATAATAGTTCCTCTAAAAGCAATGAAATAATTTACCAATAAATTAGTTAAAATCGATCCCTTAACATACACGGGGTGTGGGAAGAGTCTCCAACAACATAATAATTTTGCATCATGACTCATTTAAACTTTCACACAAAGAAAAATATATGTATTTCTGCTTAACCAAAACACTACAAGAAAACTTAATTCAAACGGGGGGGTGGGGTTACTATTTAATTATGCTGCATTTTTTAAGAAAATGGCAGTGAATGCATCGGACTACCCAACGGCGTGTTATAACGAAATTTCGAGTATACGCAGTAATTATATTTCACTTTTAAGTAAACTATTTGATAATATTAAATTAGAAAGAAAGAAAAGATTCACGATATTGCAAGGTTGACGTACGTTTGTTAATGTTGTAACATACTGTAGTACTGTATGGCATAGTAACCTAGAGTCGTAATAAATATGATAACCAATCACACACTCATACATCCAAACGATACTAGTTATCATGAACTAATTAACCCAAATATTTATATGGATAATACTGTGCAGCTAATATATCAATTATAAGAGGCTATCAAAAATATTATGTTTGAAGGCGTTGCTGCAGCGTATATGCAAATTAGCGCGATTCCGATGCGGGTATACAAGCACCAACATAAAGGCAAATGCAAGGATTAGAGTGACATTCATGACTTTCCGACGTGCGTGTCGTAAACGCAGATGATTGAACTGTGACGACATTATGCCTCCAAACAGGACTAACGTGCTGTAATTCTTTTCTTGGCTGTCGAAGGACAAATACCGGTAGACATCCGTTGAAGAACGAAGATGTGTATGGGTAGCATATCTCTGGGAAACCAGCGCAAAATGGTGAGCCAAAGGGTGCTGCTACTTCATGATAATGCACATCAATATGTCGCAGATATCGTGACGCAGAAGTTACGCCAACCCAAGTGGGAGACGCTCGAGCACTTATCCTATAGTCCTGATTCCTTTCCCTGCGATTACCCCGCCTACGGTCCCTTAAAAAGGGCCTTGAAAGGTCGATGATTCCTGTCGGAGGAAGATGTGCAGAAGGTAGTTACGGATGTCTTCACGTATCAAAACACGGTGTTTTACCAACCTGGTGCATCGGTGAGATGATTGCCTCAAGGCTCACGGCGATTTCGCCTAATTGTCATACCGATTCTGGACTGCACGGCCGTCAAACGGAAACTTTTGGATCGCACTTTATAATTCACTGTAATGACGGAACATTACGTTTTTAAAGAAACTTAATACCTAAGGGCAAAATTTTTTTATGATGGTGGGTTGTAAAAATACTTAATCAAAGAAACAAGTTGTCTACACTGTTCTTATTCTTAGACTGCTGAACGTGAGCGAAAGGAGTTATCGAGAAACCTCACTTTACAAACAAGTAGGATTTAGGATTATTACTCATGCGCCGTGGTTAAGTGGCAGATAGTCTCCATATTCTGTATTGTTCCTCATTTGTAGTGTTATGTTAATTATTTCATAATGACAAACCTCTTCTTCTGGCATACAGGGTGAATCACGAGGTTTTCCCCGGTTGCTGGAGGTTATTCCTTAGATGATTTGGAACAAAAAACGTAAATACAGTAATGTGATGAAATCCATAATTAAGGAGCTACAACAGAGTTCCGAACCATGCCACGGTGTATGGAGTGCTACACGTGTGTTCACAGGACACACGGTCAGTCTTAGGCAGACAAGTGCAGTGAGTGGTACGTTATTGATACTGCAGCCACTGTTTACTGTTATTGTCTCCTATGTGCAGTACGCTTTACGATGCCATACAAGTATTCATCGCGGGAGTATGGAGAGGTGGTGTACATTCTGGGCTTCTGTGATGGTAATGCGAAATTTACTGTTGCCGAATATCACTATCGGTATCCTAATTGTAGGATTCCGAGTGCCAAAAACATTTAGTGGAACATATCGAAAATTGCTAGAAACTACTACTCTTCCCATTATTCATATTCATTCCGAAAGTCATCGTGACGTTCAAGAAGAGGAAAACACTCTCTCTTAATTCAGTAGAGTGCAGTCCTCGTTCATGTACAAGACGCCTAGCTACCCGACTGAACGTTTCACAATCTAAGATATGTAGGATTCTTCGTGAGAATGGACTCTATCCTTTCCATGTGCAGAAAGTTCCACATTTAGAGTTACATGATTGTGCCAACCGCTTGCACTTTCGTAACTGGTTAAACACAAACCGGGAGCTCTATGGCTTCATAAGGTTCAGTGATGAGGGAACCTTTACAAGAGATGGCATCAGCAACTTGCATAACATGCATGTCTGGGCAGACGAAAATCCCAGTGTCACTGTAGTATCTCAATTTCGACGCAGATTCAGTGTCATGTCTGGTGTGGTGCTGTGTGTGACCAGTTACTGGGGCCTTTTATTCTCCCGGGAAATTAAAATGGCCAGATGTACCGTAAGTTTTTGTGAAAAGACTTCGCAGCTTTTTGAAGATGTTCCTCTGGAAACAAGATGCCATATGTACGTCCAACATGACAGGGCACCTGCACACTTCCACCATGTGGTAACAGCGTATCTTATTCAGCAGTTCCCACATCGATGGATTTCATCAGCAAACAGAAATATTTTAGAATCACCTGTAATATTAGAGGGCATATCATTTATCTAAATAAGGAACAGGAGTGGCCCCCGCGCTGATCCCTGGGGCAAACCCGATTTAACCGCGCCCAACTCGGACCCCACGACATAGCCCTTGTCAGTAAGGTGGAGAATGACCATTTCCTGTCCGTTCTTAAAGACAGGACGCCTTAGTTAAATGAAAAAAAAGATGCCTAGCGTTCGAAATCTTTCGTTTAATCCATCAGGTACCTCGCAGAGAAAAGAGAATACAGCATTTTCAGTTGCTAAGCCATTTCTAAAACCAAACTGTACGTTTGATAACAAATTATGTGAAATCAAATGATCATTTATCCTTACATACACAGTCTTTTCAATAACTTTAGCAAATACATATGGCATAGAAAAAGGTCTACATTATCCATTTCTCCCTTTTTATAATCGTTCAGGAAATTGACCATTCATAACGGAAAAATTACAAATATGGATAATTACAGGGCTGACATGGACAGCACAGTACTTACGTATTCAGCTAGATACTCCATCGTATCCATGAGTGTCATTATCTTCACTGATTTCAGATATCAGTCTCGGAAAGGCATTTTCCAAGAGAGTTATATGATTCCCTGCAGAAACTGTGTTTTTATTCAAACCACCAGCTATCTTCAGAAAGTAATAGTGAAATACTGTGCATGTATCTGACTTATGAGTATTAGAAACATTTTTACTACATACTTACTTTATATCCCGGATCTTGTGCTGCTGACTGGACACTACCTTCACAACTGACCACATGATTTTAATTTTATCCTCTGAATTAGCTATTCTATTTGCGTACCACATACTATTTGTCTTCCTGATAACATTTTTAAGCACCTTACAATACTGCTTGTGATGGGCTACTGTGACTCGATTGTGACTACTCCTAACATTCTGATATAATTCTCACTTTGTTCTACATGATATCCTTATCCCATCAGTCAGTCACCCACCTGCCTTTTTCTGCTAGTACCCTGTTTAGAACGTTCTAATGGAAAGCAGCTTTCAAAGAGCATGAGAAATGTGTTAAGGAAAGCTTTATATTTGTCATCTATGTTATCAGCACTATAACCATCTTGCAGCTCTTGTCCCTAATGAGGTTTAAAAAACCCTCTATTGCCATTGAATAAGCTTTTCTAGATAGTTTGTAATTACATATAGCATTTGTTTAAGTACAAAAATCTTTCAAGATTAAAATTTTTGCATCATGTTCTGAAAGGCCATTCACCCTTTTACTACTAGAATGCCCATCTAGTAATGAAGAACGAATAAAAATATTGTCTATGGTTGTGCTACTGTTTCCTTGCATCCTGGTTGGAAAAAATAGTCCGCATCAGATCATATGAATTTCGGATATCTTTCAACATACTTTTCCTTACACAGTCACTTACAAAATTAACATTGAAGTCACGGCATACATTTAATTTTTAGTAGTTCCTGTAAAGTGAACCAAGAACCTTCTCTAGCTTTAGCAGAAATGTTAGGGGACCTATAAATAACAACAATTACTAGTTTAGTTTCACTAAATTCAACAGACCTTGCATAACATTCAATTACCTGCTCAGTGCAGTGTTTTGATACGTCTGTGGACTGAAACGGAGTACTGTTTTTAAGTACATTGCCACTCCCCCACTCCGCAAAGAACTTGAAAATCAGTCGGCTAATCTGTAACCTGGTAAAGGAAGTCTCAGAATTGTCAAATTATATAAGCACTGTTCCAATATACCAATAATGTCAGAGTCAACATCTATAAGCAGTTCCCTAACTTTATTTCTAATAACTCTCGTATTTTGATGAACTTTGCTAGTCCCTTCACTACTTTGACGCCTGACCTTCGCTGAAGGTGGCTCCTTTGTTAGAGAACTTCTTTTAAGCAGGAATGCCTATCAGCTGATTCCGTCTAGAAAGGTGCAGCTCTAACATTGACTACTACAGAAATTTTCCAATGAGTGATCCCACCACCGCATACTACACTGTCACACAGGATCCAAGCCCAACTAATTCACTGGGAAAACCGTTTGAGCGATGTTCACCAGTTTATTTCCGAACAGGGTAAACTCGCTCAACATTTTCATTCTCGGGTGCGGGATTTACAAACTAGTGTAAGCCGTTTTGGTTTCGAGGACTTGGGATCGGTGAGTGGCGAGCAGAAATTTTCGTCCGGGTAAGTAATGCTCGAGAGCAATGGTCAGGGGGTAGAGGAGGTTCAGCAATCATCTGGAGGTATCTTTGGTAAATTGCCTCACGCTGTGGACCATTTGCTCTAAGATATTAAGGAACTCTCGGTAGAGAATTTGAGCGAGGTAAAATCCGTTTTGTGGCTTACTATTAAGTTTGAATTCCATGCTAACACTTTGGAGATGTCACATGATATTCTACGTCAGTTGTTGTATTTTCCGAAGTCCTGTAAGAGCAAAGGGGACTGAAGGGTATTCGGAAGCTGCAGTGGTACATAATTAATATATGTTTTGCTATAACTGTAATAATATGTCTTACAAACTAAACAGAAAAAAATCGCTCTGAGCACTATGGGACTTAACATCTGAGGTCATCAGTCCCCTAGAACTTAGAACTACTTAAACCTAACTAACCTAAGGACATCACAAACATCCATGCCCGAGGTAGGATACGATCCTGCGACCGTAGTGGTCGCGCGGTTCCAGACTCAAGCGCCTAGAACCGCTTGGCACACCGGCCGGCAACTAAACAGACATTCAAAAGATATTTATAGCTTCTGAGAGAAGACATATGTCCACAGGTCAAATAATTTCTGTTTACATTAGACGAAAAGAGAATAATTCAGACAAAAAGTCTTTACCTTAACTCGACACTCAGAGATATTGTCTGTTCTTGTTGTAGTTTTATCTGTTATCTAGAATTATTTCCCAGAACCCATAACGTATTTGTTATCTTTCCTTTTCTTCTTCTTTTTTTTTTAACACTGTTTGCGAATCAGATACGTGTTTATGCACAAACATAAATCAATATTTCAAAGCATACATCGAATCTACTGGGTGGCGCACGAAATGTGTTACCATTTTCTTTTTGAATATAAACTTTATTGTCATTACACTCCGAAAGGAACATATACTACAATGAAGAGCCGTCCATGGAGATTTGTTCTAACTTAGCACATGCTGAATATGTCCACCATTTCGTTTCCTAACTTCCTTCAAACGAACACTGAAGTTAGTGATTACCCTACGGCACATGTCTTCCGTAATTTCACTGCAAGCTTGAAGAATAAGTCTTCTGAGCTCCATTAAATCACGTGGACGTTTCGGGAAATTTTTTTCCTTTAGCTACCCCCAAAGAAAAAAGTCACATGGATTGAGGTCTGGACTATTGGGGGGCCAATTTTGTCCGTCATTGAAGTGACCTGGAAACCTGAGTGAAATGATCTGCATGTCGAAATGTTGGTGTAAAAACTCCAACACAGTGTTTGCAGTATGTGGCCTTGCTCCATCTTGCATGAACCACTGCGTGTTGAAGGGCAAGGCAGTAGCAAGAAGCTGTGGAATGAAGCTATTGCGAAGCACGCTCAAATAACACTCACTGTTCACAGTTTCTTCAAAGAAAAAGGGTCTAATAAGTCCGTGACTGGAAATTGCTGCCCACGCTGTAATCCTCAGAGCATAATATTGTCATTCATGAAGCACTTGTGGGTTTCCAGTGGTCCAAAAGCGTACATTTTGTTTGTTAACCACACCGTCTAAATGAAAATGCGCCTCGTCTGAAAACCAAACGTTGTTGTGAGTTTCTTCCGTATCCTCCGCCCACTGAGGAAACAGTAGTCTCTGCTGCTTGTGTTCTTCAGTGAGCTTCTGTGCACAGGTCATCTTGTAAGGGTACATATGGAGGTCACTTTTAAGAATGCGTTGGACGGAGCGTCTGGATATTCCCAGTTGCACTGCTGCCTTTCTACACGATTTCCCGGGACTTCTCTGTACAGCAGATTGTACCGCTTCAATATTCTCCGCCGAACAAACAGCCTTAGGCCGAGGTCTCTTCGCTTCCAATACTGTTCCTTCCTGTACAAATTTATCGTACGACCTGTGGATGGTCTTCTTGCAAGGGACCCGTCGTGTGTTAAATTGTTGTCGAAAACGCCTCTGAGTCACAACAAGGCTTTTCGTTTCATGAAAAAGTAACACAATTGCCGATCGTTGCTGTGTCGTCAGTCTTCCATTGTCAGCCATTGCTGCTTACTAGTCTCCTAGCGGCAGTATCGTGAATTAGTTTTTCCAAGCTCTGCTGGTACTGCTGTAGAGATCCCAGCGGGATATTTAATGTGCGTCGAAAATTGTGAAAGAAACAATTGGTAACACATTTCGTGCGCCACCCTGTATGCTGTCGTGTTTAAGTTGCAATAAAATATTTTCGTATGTAAAATGTATTACGTTTCTGGAGACTAGTTACATATTCTGTTGCCTGTTTAATACTTTGTACGATGTAAACAGGTATTTCGCTAACTTCATGACAGTTGTTATAATCATTATCACATGTAGTGGTGTTAGTCTTGAAATCTTTATGTGGCCTTCGTATTGCAAATGCTGAATCTAGTACTTACCAACTGCACATCTGCTCTGTAATATTTCACTAATCTTCGCGGAAACCACATACCTGAAATACTGGCCGACTAACTTGTTGCCAGAAATAACCTTCTTAATCACAACATCTCTATCTGCGGACTTACTTGACGCCTAATAAAATACCTAGATACACCATAAATGTATTTGTCAGAACTGTCCAGTGCCTATAAACAGCAACACAATTCACGTTGGCAAAATACATGTCGCCTAATAGACTGTCACCATAACAGCGTACCACTGCTCGTACTTGATACAACTGTAATCTCCCCACTATATATTTCTGCATGAAAGTTAGCCCAAATATCCCTCCCACTCTACAAAAAGTCTTTACTAAAACCATGTACCCACTAATTATTATACAGCTTAAACTCGTATGCTAACCTTTTGCTAAACAGAAACTAATTTGAACTGAACTGTAAGTGTTCCGAATACAACTTGTTTATATCTTAAATGCGCAACAGAAGTACAACAATTACCTGTCCCTAATCAAAATTTCCACTTACCTCGCTTCTTGACAACATTGTTGCAGATTTCTCGAAAGCACAACAGCAAACAGCAAGCAGGCAGTGATAAGCTATATCTCTGTTTTTTTTTTTTTAATAAAATTTCCAAACAGTATTCAAACTGTTGCATACCATATGGTGCAATGAGGTAGTGCGTAATGATATTCCAAGACGACGATTTTAGAATGAAGTATGTATTAAAGAAGACAGAGTGAAACCTCGAATGATCTTTACACATAGCATTAGTCTGAACCACACTATGCTTAACAAAGTGAACAATGATTTGAAAAGGATACAGCGTTAACAGAGGATTTTTGTAAAAATCAAAAAGCTTAATCAGTTGATATTTTAATGCATGACTCAGGGAGGTGGGGTGGCCTTTCTCTCGCCTCTGAGCAAATTCACTAGCTGACAATAATCGTTCCCAGAAACTAGCTAAGCAGTGCTGTAGTTTTACGTCAAACTTCTTCTCTTCAAAAATAAAAACGTTATTCAAAATTTATATTCCTTTTGCCTTCAAAGATATACATAATTTTCATTCTTGTAGTCCTTCACAATAAATCTTTCTTCAGCTAACAGAGCAATACTGAATACGTCCATCACCTACCACACTTCAACTAAGAATGTATCAGACTGCGCAGAGGCTAAGCCTGTGCCACAACAAGACCGAAGACTGGTTAATAGTAACATTATTCCTTCCCTGTCCGATGTACACATAGGTAACTTACTTCCACCTTACACAACCTCCACTTTATAATGACTACGAGACAGTGTACTAGCTGTGACACTCTTTGTTATCACCTCTGCAAAGTCCTATTACTTCGCTGCTTTATTATCTCGTCATAACCACTTAACTTGTTTGGTGTAATCCACTTTTCTGGTGCAGCGAGCTTATACAATACTGTCTAGTCTTTGTGTCGTGCGTTTCTTAAAAGCCTTCATGAGCATCAGTTAAATCTCTTTACCTCTTTATTTTACTTAAAATAGTGTTTGTTCATGAAGTGTGTCCATTAATGTGTTATACGCAACAGAGGCCTTTGTGTATCTATTTTACAAATACGTTTCTTCATAAATACTTCAACCTTACTTTAATTAACTGTTGGTTGTGCTTAATGCTATTCCAAAAATGAATACGTGTTTTCTTAATGGAAAAAACCTTTCGCTATTTGCTTTTCTTTAGTATCTAGTGTAGATATAAAGACTGTGTCAAAAATTTGTGTCCATTCCGTGTGCTCATTGCGGAACATCCTTACAAATTAGTATAATGCTCTCTCACATTAATAATTTCATGAATTTTCATATGACGTTCACATACGCAAATCATTTAATGTTAAATCAGGTTAACACAACACAAACTTTACTCACATCAGCTCACTTTGCTCATTTCTCTTAAATTTATTCCCGACGTAAATACTGTCTTTCTGATCTCCGATAGTGAAGAATAACAAAGACGAATGATGTAGTTCTGAATGAAAGAAGACAATATGAAACGAAAATGAAATAACATTGTCAATTACCTCGCGAACTTGGTAATCGGTAGTTATTTGGCAATGCAAACTACGCTCGCCCCCTGACGTTATTACTCTAGTTTCCCTGTACATCGCAAACTCTTTCTCTTCCGTGTGTGTCCTGATGTTGACCGTTCTATTACTCTCTGTTTCTTCCTCTATCCATGCCCCGCTGAAATGTACCCCACTTTCTTCTAAACAAGCTGTGGTTATGTCACATTGATTAACTCTCTTCCCACCTGTGACACGTCTCATTCCCGTCTTTGCAGCTATCTCTGCTTTTATCAGTAACATGCCATCTGTTTCTTCTCCATCCAGACTGCCCTCATATTATTTAATAGCGAATCTAACTGGTCAAGTACATGCATCAAGTCACAGACGTCGTATTTTTGAATGCTAATAAGTTTTTTTCTATACCGATGCAGAGACTTTGAGTACAACTGCAGTAAAGGCAGATTCTTTAAATGAGCCAGTCGAATAGATATTTTTCACACAGTAGTATTGGAAAAATTCTTTGCAACTACCACAACCACTACTGGCGAAGCATCTACTTCCAAATATTTCGCTACTAGCGCTATTCTGTGTACTGCCGTGAATCACTACTGATTCAGAAATGTGTGCAGAAATTCATCATACGTTTTACCCCAACGATATGACATCGCCTTGAGATTTTCAGCAGTCTGCTTAATTTTTTGTTGTTCTGGCCGATGTTCAGGAATAATACCCTTAAAATGCCAAACGAAGAATGTAAGTTACCTATTCATGAGAAATGGTGGAATTTACATGCGCTAAGGTAATCTACTGGCTCACCTGCACGAATGCTGCCTTTCCTCTTTTCTTGTTCATACTACGTTTCCAATCATTGTTTAATTTCTACTTCTATTTTAGTGAAATTATTAGCTAGAGATTCTATTCATGGACGTCTACCTACCTGTTCCTCGATTCCTCTCAGTTTAACCTTTTTCTTGCCTGTATATTTGGTTTCTGCATTGGAAATTTTGCTGCTAAGTTTACAGCGTTCATTTGCAACAGATTCTAATTTTCTGCTCTGCTGTGTTTGTGTGTTATAGATTTTATTGAAGCTATGGCTTATTTGATTAGTGAAAACCACTTGAGCATCGAGTTGCGCCTTCTAGTCCTTAATTTTTTTCTCCATCTTATACTCCATTTTATCATGATGCTTGTTTAAATTTTTAATTCATTCTTCTGTTTCTGCACTATTCCCTTGATAATAATGTCAGTTTTATATTCAAGTTTTGGAACCTTTTGATCTATTTCCTTGAAGTTATTAATAATTTCATCTTGCTATACTTCAAAATAGTTTTTCGTCTTTGGTTCTTTTTGTTCTTCTTATACTGCATCTAACTCTGCTTCTAATTCTTTATTATCTTTTGTAAGTTCCTTTTTTATGTCGTCTTTAGTTTCCTTGCCCCTTGCTAACTTTTACCTCGAAAATGACTCTATCGACTGATTCTAGTTTTGTCGCACAACATTACTTTCTTTACTATTAAACTCATTTGGCAATGGGTCAACTGACACAGTGCCATGGCTTAACCTATTCAGTTCTTCTGTCAGCTCGTTTGAAATGCTGAAAGCTGACAAGTCCTTCGGGCTGGCCTCTCTACTACTCTAACTATTCAGTATGTGAAGACATACGCAATTATGATGTTTATACTGAGTTCTGAGGACACTGTGGTGGATATAACGTTTATTTAAGGAGGGTTGACGGTGGTTGGGTACTAAGTTCATTAGTTGGTTGGTTGGTCGATTCGGGGGAGGAAACAAAACAGTGAGGTCATCAGTCCCAACGCATTAGGGAAGGATGGGGAAGGAAGTCGGCCATGCCCTTTCACAGGAACCATCCCACCATTTGCCAGAAGTAATTTAGGGAAACTGTGGAAAACCTAAATCAGTATGACCCTTCGCGTCTTTGAGCATTCGTCCTCCCAAGAGTGAGTCCAGTGTGCTAACCATTGCACCACCTCGCTCTAAGTTCGTTACTAGCTTATTGCATACAGTAATTAGAGGTGACAGGCAGGACTGCATTGGTAAACAGTTACCCCTGTGGCTAGACGAAGGAAGTTCGCCACGGAAAAGACGAAAAAGGCAGCTTTACTGCTATCACTTCATGGAAAGTGGACAGACACAGCCGGATATATGCCGGATGGGTCTCTGAGCCCCTGCTGCCGCTCTCACACAGTGGGACTCAGACTGGTGGATGGGTCACACAGTGGGAGGTCCCCTAGCATCAGGAAGAGAGGAACACTTTCTGAGCCGCAGTGCATTGTCCCAGAGGCTCTAGAAATTTTACATCTTCTTTAGTTGAGTAGCGATGGCCCAGCTCCTTTATAATTGTTCCTAGCTGGAGAAAGACCATTCTTCTGAATCTGCAGGTATCCACCTGATGTTTCTGCACACCTTCCTGCTGAGATCTGTGTCTGCTAGGATTGTAAAGAACATTTTGCCACAGTGGTTGATATGGACCAGCACAAATTCAAATGGCTCTGAGCACTATGGGGCTTAACATCTGTGGTCATCAGTCCCCTAGAACTTAGAACTACTTAAACCTAACCAACCTAAGAACATCACACACATCCATGCCCGAGGCAGGATTCGAACCTGCGACCGTAGTGGTCACGCGGTTCCAGATTGAAGCGCCTAGAACCGCACGGCCACGCCGACCGGCTGGCCAGTACAGCAGGACACCCTTTGAACTGCTCATTCACAGGTAGATGAGTTGGCGAAACTACTCCCCGCACCCCCCTCTGCTGAGCCGGTCGCTGATCTGTCTAACTGTATGGTCACAATGCGGCTGTGTGGTGGACACTACTGCACCCAGTGACATGGCAGTTTTCATCAAGCCAAAAGAGAAGGGAAAAGGTTGGAGTGTGGGCTGGCAGGTAGAGGTTGGGGATAACAAGTAGCAGTGCAGCGGAGGAACCGCCACACCCAGACCCTTGACCCAGCCGCTGTAAAATCATACACTACAAAGGTGCATGTGTCAGGGCAGACCAGCTCGACAGGGGGCGTTGGACGACTGGTCAGCCTGTGACTGGGTAGCTTTACAATGTCCGCCAGGACAGCTCTCCCGTTTTTTAAACCACCCATTGACCGGTCAACCAATCTGCCAACCCCCCCTGCCAAGCTGGTCTGTGCCAACATGTTCGCCTTTTACAATTTTATAGTGGTCAAGTCCAGGGTCCAGGTATGTCGGATCCACTGTCACACCACTATCTGCTAGCTTCAGACTCTATCTGCCACCTGCCACCCCTGTTCTGTTTTAAAATGGTGAAAATTGCCACATTACTGGGCACAAATAGTGTCCACCACGTAGTCACAGTGTGCCCTTAGATGAGGTGGGGGGTGGGGGGGGGACTCGTTGCCTGTGAATGGGCAGTTTTAGAGTCACACAGACACACTCCCCAAGCTGCTCCCTACTCCTGTGGCGAAAGAGTTTCTTGCTTGGGACACCGACTGAGACGTGAGAGGACATACCAGTGGGCACCAATTCCTTGTCACATATAGTGATATTATAGGAGGAGGAGAAGAATCTGCCCATCTTCTGGAAGTAGGCTGAATGGACAGCAAAGGAATCTGCTACTGGTAAATGCAAGTGCTGAATCATTATTATTTTCACTTTCTGAGAGTACTCCATGTGGAATGTTTTTGGAAAATCATAGTGAATTCATGGAGAAGACATTTAGGTGGAAGCCGCAATACCAGTGTGGGCTGGGCCTAGGCTGCAGAGGTTGCTGGGTGAGTTGTGGGCCAAGGGCACTTTAGTTGTTAGAATGAGGATTCGGGACTTGAATGCAGAGAAGGAGACGGAGGGGTACCGTTCAAATCGTGGCAGGGTGCTTTGGTTTTTGCATTGTTAGGCCCCAGCAGGTGTATGGTGAACATTCTGTAGCTCAGGCACAGTACGAGTTTTTAAGGTGAATTTTCACCTGCCTATTATAGTTCCCTAATATGAGACACCTCAACTGCACTCATGTTAGGGATTGAAATCTGCTGGAGAGTTTCTTCAACACGTCTATTGAGTGCTAGACGACGACACAGCGAGTAGGACGCCATAGTTGAGCCGGACACAGTACGTAGAGGTTGATACAAAATTTCTTGTGCTTGGAGTTTTTGTGACATCGGTGTTAAGACAATATTTCAGCTTAAAGGTGAGTGGATAATTCTGCACTCTTTTATTGTTGTTATTTGTGACGGTATTACCTATAATTATTCACAATTAGGTTCATTTTACAACGAACGTTGTTAGCCAGCGCGTGATTCTTTGTGTAAGATAGTGAAATTCCTAATATGCGATAGTATGGGGATCCAAATACGCGACAGTGTCACACATTACGATACCTATCGCATATTGGGGGAACTCGTTCTCTCACGATTTGTTATGTGTAATTTACGCAATACTGTCATGAGATAACAATATTTTATCATTTATTGTATTAAAATTTGGCAATTACGTTTATTTTAATTCGATTAAATTATCATAAACAGGGATTACTTTGACTGCTCTTATGATCAGAAATTGGAATGTTTTCTGGAACTTTCTTCCAATGCAGTATTTTGCTCAGAAGTTGATCAATATTACTCCAAATTCAAAGTACTCCGTTCACAGTACTTATAAAAATAACCTAACAAATAAAATCATAGAAGTTGAAGTCCTTTAAGAAGTATGTCTGATTATTGTATTTATTCTTTGTAGTACGCATTGGCACCTAAAAGGAAAAGTGGGATATAGACGCCATGGTTCGCGCCATTACATCTATGAGAAATGGCGAGATGGGGTACTTAAAAGCCCCAAAAGTTTTTGCTGTACCAAAACGTAGTTTGGAAAGGTATGTGAAGGATAAGACTCGTACACCCGAGAAGCTGGTTGGTGTTAATCTTGGCAGAAGGCCTGTTCTCTCATCTCAACTGGAAGATAAACTAGTGAAATACTGCCTTGCAATGGAAGAGCAATTTTATGCTCTTAAATGTGAGAACATACGAAGCATGGGCTTCCAGTTAGCAGTCAGGAATAGGCTGAAGAATCCCTTCAATTCAGAAAAGGCTTCACCAGGAAAGAAATGGCTCCGAGCTTTCCTTAAGAGACATACCATTTTATCAATGAGAACTCCTCAGGGTCTTGCAGCAGCAAAAGTGAAAGCTTTCACTCCAGAAAATGTGGGGAGATTTTTTTATATTTACGAATCTGTGCTATCTAAAGTCAACCATAACCTGCATCGAGTCTTCAATGATGAAACTGGGGTGACGTCTGTGCAGCACAAACACAGCGGGGTGCTACCTTGACTTCAGCAGAAAGGGGAAATCTCATCACAGTTGTAAAGTATATGAACGCAGCTGGCACTTATGTTCCACCACTAATCGTCTTCCCAAGGAAGAATATGAAGCAGCAATTGATGGACGGTGCACCTGCAGGACCAATATCAGCTTGTCATCCAGGTGGATGGATACAAACTCACATTTTTACTCAGTGGTCTGATCATTTTGTGAGTCATGTAAAGCCATCTTCAAATGATCCTGTCATTTTGATTCTTGATGGGCATTATTCCTACACAAAGAATCTCGATGTGATTGATAAAGCACGTGGAAACAATGTTCATATTGTATGTTTGCCACCTCACTCAACGCATAAAATGTAGCCACTTGACCTCGGATTTATAGGGCCTTTGAAAACCAACTATGCTCAAGATATAGAAACGTGGTTGCCAAGTAACCCAGATCGTGTTATCACCCCATTATTAACAGCCAGGTTATTTGGGGCAGCTTACAACCGAGCGGCAACAATGGAAGCATCTGTGAATGCCTTCAGAAAAACAGGTCTCATCACATGCAACAGAAACATCTTTAGGGAACATGAATTTTCAATTCATGGACATGCTGACGCTCTTCAAGACAGAGTTGCCAAAAACGAAAATGAAACTACTGATGGTGATGGTCAAGCTGTCAGCCCGGCAGACATCAGACCTCTCCCACACATCGCAAAACCACGTGGAGATAGTCAAATAGGTCAAACATCGCCTTCGTGCTCTGCTGCATTACTAACTTCTACTCCTTATGTAAAGCAATTGCAACAATCTAAACAGAAGAAATCAGATGCTGAAGCTAAAAAAGCAGCCAGAAAGTTATTTGAGGAGAAGAGTGGAAAATCGTCAAATCGTAGACCTAAAGCACGAGAATCGTCTAGTGACTCGGCATCCGATGTCCATCTTGATGACGGTGGGGATTCAGACAGCAGTGATGATGGTGACACAGAGTGTCTGTTCTGTACTGGGTGCTTTTCTGAAGACAAACACGGGGAGAAATGGGCACAGTGCAATAAATGTTAGCGCTGAGGTCATGAAGATTGCGGTGTCACACAAGACAATTTTGTTTGTCCCGGATGTCGTAAATATAAACCTAAGTAGTGTGAAATGAGTGAAGGATAACAGAAATGAATGGACATGTAAAAATTGTATATTCATATGTCATTATTCTGTAATAAAATAATTACAGCAAAATATTATTGCTGTCTCATATTAGGAAACCTTGATCTCATTTCTACGAAATGGCTTGTTTTTTAAGATTTAATAACTACTCTGAAAGATTGTTTATTATTGCATATGCGATAATTTTATGATAAAATTAAATAATGCAAGATATTATTACCATCATAAAAAATACAATTGCACTTACTTTTAGGTATTTCAAATGGGTTTACAAAAGTGTGTCTCACATTAGGCACCTTTCCTCTACTTAAAATCTCAGCCGTTAGTTCAGAAGATATTCTTATCTTATTCATTTGATTCTTTTATGAGGGACTTGATAGGATTTTTTTTCGGAATATTATACATCGCGTCAACTTCAGCTTTACTGCTAGGGCCCACAATCTGTCATTTGCATGTAAATCTTCCGTTCCGTAACGTTCTACGGAAGAGTAACTGAAGGGAGGTTCTGTGCTGCAGGATATTATGGGGCAGAAATTCAGTAGAGGAATCCCACACACCTCCCACCAAAACAGCCGCATTGTAATGTCAGCGTAAGATTCTGTGCCTGTGACTTCTTCATTCAAATCTACTTCAATATCGTTGTGGTCAGGTACGACAGAGTCTTCCTTTTCAGTGCAGTTATTTAAGACAGTATCTAAATGTTCATACATATCATTTCTGACTTCATTGTCTGTGACTTGTAGCAGATCTGAACGAGCGTCGCTACAAAATTTAATTTGCACGCCTTCCGTACTTCTAAGAAGGTACAGTCTTCCCTCTTCACCTGCCATTATCCTGAAACTCTAAAAAAATAATTTACAAAATTTATACAAACCTTTCTAAATACACTGCAAGCTTTGACATCTCTCAGTTCACTCAGTTTAGACTATCTGGCAATACATGTATTAAACTATGCCATGAAAAGGCACAATACTCCATGCATGGTTGTATGCTGTTACCTGCGTGCTATTATTATGACGATCTCCTGCAGTAGGATGCACAATGCTTGCGTGACATCAGTTACTGCTGCAGGACTGTTTCTGCACCCTGTATGGTCCAACAGTGCTTCTCGTTCAGTGTAAACTTGCCTTCTACGACATGTTGTCTCGTTGGACAATGAAATCCTCGTAATAATAATACTCATCTAATCCAAGGACCGTGCACACGAATGTTGATTTAATTCCGTTCGATAGAGTCTGATATGAACTGAGCCATTAGCCTCACACGCAACACTTGCAGTCACGTAATAATACGCGAAAAGTAAGTTGACACTCAGCGCGGTGGCTGATGGGAGCCACCGTAAAGGCATTTTCCATTTGCAGCCGCTCCCATCAGCCACCGCGCCCATTGTCAATTTAGTTTGCCCGTATAATAAACTGCTCGCTGCCCAAGTCCAAACAGTTCAAATACTGTTTTACACAGTTCAGTGCTAATTCAAACACAGCTCACTGTCCTAATTAATTCCCATTTTCATAAATTTAGAGAACTTTTAATTACCTCCACAAGGCATGCCGTTCACGACGGGACATTACTACATGGAGCGTTGTTTCAAACTAATTAACCTTTGCGACCGACATAAGGGTCAGCTGCTCAGTTCTCTTTGCTTCCTTCGTATTCCCTCCTCTGTATTACCATACATAACAGGTGCCTATCGACATTTACAATGTGAATACAGAGCGTGTGAGTGGCCTATTTATTCTCTGCTGCATCAAGGCAGAACACAAACATTCTAATTGTCCGTCTACCTGGTATCTTCTATACATGTCCGTGCACGACAGCTGCGTTCATGTCGTTCGTGTTTCTTGATATGAGTCTGTAAGAAACCTATTAGCGAATAGGCTAAGGCTCTTAACACTCCTAACTGAGAAATCAAGTTCCAAAGTGGGATGCCACGGCAGACAAAGTCGAAAACTTGTAACGAGCGCTATGATGTGGTGACGCTTACAGTGCCACACATAACACAGTTCCAGTGCGCAACAACTGAGATGTGTATAAAATACTTTGCACGCATTACATCCGCATATGAAAATAAACGTCCTATTTACACACTCCACTCTGCATTGCTCACACAGACGCATTTCACTGAGGTAATTTATAGACAGTGCAACCACAATGTCAGCTCTGTGCTACTGAGCTAGGTGATGCAGTGGTTAGCACACTGGACTCGCATTCGGGAGGACGATGGTTCAAACCCGCGTCCGGCCATCCTGATTTAGTTTTTCAGCGATTTCCCTAAATCGCTTCAGGCAAATGCCGGAATGGTTCCTTCGAAAGGGCACGGCCGATTTCCTTCCCTATCCTTCCCTAATCCGAGCTTGTGCTCCGTCTCTAATGACCACGTTGTCGACGGGACGTTAGACACTAATCTCCTCCTCCTCAAATGCGTGCCCTTCAGCCTACAACTAAACCGTCCATGTTTACATTGTTATTTGTGTTAATGTTTATTACGTTGTTACGAAAGTTCTCGTCGTCTGACTCTTTCGTCAAGTCTAGCGTGAGGTATCCAAACCTACCATTCCAACATTTTCTGCACATCTTCTGGGACTCCAACAATAAACCACCAGTTACAAAAACGTGAACGGTGTCTTGTGTCGTTATACAGGGTGGTCCGAAACAGTCTTAAAAGCTTCTAAAGGTGTTAAAGAGTAAGCTGTGCTGAGAAATAACTGCTAAAAAAAATTCTATACGTTGTGCCTTTCCGAGTTAATTAGTATTGAAGTTAGCAAATCAGACCATTGTGAGCCCAAATTCAGTCGACCCGTCAGAGACTGTATCGTCAAACATGTCCTTCGTTTGGTTTCCTGAAAACGAGCAAGAGAGTCATACAAAAATTGCACATGGGTCGATAGTAGGAATCGAACCCGAGCCCAAGGCTGGGCAGTCTCGTGCGCTGTCATCTACGCTATGAGAATTAGTGACAATAATTATATCTGGCAGGCAGCCTTAACTGCACGCGCAACGGCTTGATTGGCTAATTTCAGAGCTAATTAACTCGGAAACGCACAATGTATCGATTTTTTTCTTAACACTTGTTTCTCAGCAGAACTTACTCTGCAACAACCTAACAAGATTTTCAGACTGTTTCTGACTACCATTGTAACAGTATATTCAAGACGAGAGAGTTCTGAGGTTGGGCTTGATCATGGAAGCAAGAGTTAAGGAAAATCAAGTCACCTTCATAAGCTGCGTCGATTTATAAACGCGTTCAATAATGTTAAATGTAGGAAGATATTTGAAATTTTCAGAAAAATGGATGTATGCTGTAAGAAAAGACGGGTGATATACAATACGTATAATAACCGAAAAGTAATAATGAGAGTGGAAGACCAAAACCCAATTGCTGTGATTATGAAGTGTGTAACACAAGGAAGCAGTTTTTCTCCCCCTACTAATGAGTTTATTGAGAAATTTACTATCAAAATTGGGGACCACGTGACAGACTAAATGAAGAAATTTTGTTACCTGAGAAGCAAGGTAACTTATGACGGACGAAGCAAAAAAGACATACAAACAGATTAGAATAGTCATACAGGGCATTCATGGCGAAAATAATTTTGCCAGTATTAAACATTGGCCTTAGTTTGAGGATGAAGCTTTTGAATGTACTTCTGGAGCACAGCTTTGGGTGGAAGTGAATTATTGACTGGAGGAAACTGGAAAAGAAGGGAATCGAAGCGATCGAGACATGGCGCTTTCAAAGGTGTTGAAAATTAATAGAACTGTTAACATCAAAAAGAAGTGTCTCCGCATAACCGGCGAGGAATCAACTATGTGGAAAATACTGACAAGAAGAAGGGACAGGATGGTAGAACATGTGTTAATACATCAGAGAATTACCTCTATGGTACTAGAGGGAGCTGTAGAGGGTAAAATACTGTAGGGGGAGACCGAGATTAGAATATACAGGGTGTTCGGAAATTCCCATTACAAACTTTCACGACATGTTGAGGGGAGTAAGTACATAATATTTTGAATAGGAACCCACGTCCGGAAACGGTATCCACTTCTGTTTGGGGAACTGAATTAGTCGTGACACAGTAGAGTTATTAGGTACAAATTCGAAAGGAAAAATAGCGAAACATCCATTTGTCACTTAAGCACTTATGTTTTTCGTATTAGGTGCATTGTACTGCCACCTACTGCCAGGTACTCCATATCAGGGACCTCAGTAGTCATTAGACATCGTTTGAGAGCAGAATGGGGCACTCTGCGGAACTCACGAACTTCGAACGCCGGCCGGGGTGGCCGAGCGGTTCTAGGCGCTACAGTCTGGAACCACGTGACCGCTACGGTCGCAGGTTCGAATCCTGCCTCGGGCATGGATGTGTATGATGTCCTTAGGTTAGTTAGGTTTAAGTAGTTCTAAGTTCTAGGGGACTGATGACCACAGATGTTAAGTCCCGTAGTGCTCAGAACCATTTCAACTTCGAACGTGGTCAGGTAATTGGGTGTCACTTGAGTCATACGTCTGTACGCGAGATTTCCACACTTCTAAACAGCCCTAGGTCCACTGTTTCCGATATGATAGTGAAGTGGAAACGTGAAGGGACACGTACAGCACAAAAGCGTATCAGCCGGCCTCGTCTGTTGACTGACAGAATGGTTCAAATGGCTCTGAGCACTATGGGATATAACATCTGAGGTCATCAGTCCACTAGAACTTAGAACTACTTAGACCTAACTAACGTAAGGACATCACACACATCCATGCCCGAGCCAGGATTCGAACCCGCGACATTAGCGGTCGCGCGGTTCCACACCGGCCGGGCTTGACTGACAGAGACCGCCGACAGTTGAAGAAGGGGGTCATAATGTGTAATGGGCAGACATCCATCCACACCATCACACAGGAATTTCAAGCTGCATCAGGATCCACTGCAAGTACTATGACAGTTAGGCGGGAGGAGAGAAAATTTGGATTTCATGGTCGAGCGGCTGCTCGTAAACCACACATCACGCCGGAAATGCCAAACCACGCATCGCTTGGTGTAAGAAGCGTTAACATTGGTCGACTAAACAGTGGGAAAACGTTGTATGGAGTGACAAATCACGGTACACAGTATGGCGATCCGATGGCATGGTGTGGGTATGACGAATGCCCGGTGAACGTCATCTGCCAGTGTGTGTAGTGCCAATAGTAAAATTCGGAGGCGGTTGTGTTATGGTGTGGTCGCGTTTATCAATGGACAGGGCTTGCACCGTTCGTAGTTTTGCGTGGCGCTATCACAGCACAGACCTAAACTGATGTCTTAAGCACCATCTTGCTTTCCACTGTTGAAGAGCAATTTGGGGATGGCGATTGCATCTTTCAACACGATCGAGCACCAGATCATAATGCACGGCTTGTGGTGGAGTGGTTACACGACAGTAACATCCACGTAATGGACTGACCTGCACGGAGTCTTGACCTAAATCCTACAGAACACTTTTGGAATGTTTTAGAACGCTGGCTTCGTGCCAGGCCTCACCGACCGACATCGATACCTCTCCTCAGTGCAGCACTCCGTGTAGAATGGGCTGCCATTCCCCAACAAGCCTTCCAGCACCTGATTGAACGTATGCCTGTGGAAAGTAGAAGCTGTCATCAAGGCTAAGGGTTTGCCAACACCATACTGAATTCCAGTATTACCGATGGAGGGCGCCACGAACTTGTAAGTCATTTTCAACCAGGTATCTGGATACTTTTTTTCACATAGTGTATGTCACAATGAACTGAAATTCGGGTGGCTAATCTTTAAATAAATTCGAGAACGCCATTACGGTGCATTTATTAATAAACACCAAAGAACAATTCACAACAACGCAATTTGGTACATATAACTTTAAAAAATGCGGAAAATTAAGAGCGCTGGTGACATAGAGAACATACCTTGATTGTATCCTGAATACTGAAGAGACTAGCATGCAACAGAAATCTTTATTACACTTCATACAACTTCTGAAATATTCTTACGTTGTTGGCAGAATAATAAACGTCATTTGTTTCCTCATATAAAAATTTTACTGCATATTGCCACTGTAGAAGCAAAACTTTAATGTCACTTAGGCTTCCACGTGCATTTACTATGCCAAAAGTGGAATCTAACAATAAATATTTGACAAATGTTTTAGTTAGGCGCCTAAATCTTGGTGGGTCCCCGTCGTTCAGAACTGTCTGATTGGATCCGCTGTCGTGGCTTGCTCATACTTTCTCACACCACTGGTGTACTTCAGTACCATATCGAGTGCCCAGTCTGGCTCTGTGTTCCGAACTTAGAAACCGCTTCGCATTCTTCGCTATAACGTTTTACATTGCTCCTCAAGAAAGCAAGTAATTCCTATTAACTGCTGCTTCCAATACAACGTTACGACCAGCAGATAAAATGTTGTCGAAAGTAAGAGGAATGTCACATATCCCCTTCATTGTTTTCCTTTCAAAATTGTTTTTCTCGAATTAAATTCCAATTTAGAAAATAAGTAGAGCCATGGTATTGTAGCATGTAGGGGTATTCTTTACATTTTGTCATTTTTCTCTATGCAGTAAACTTATACATTGCCTAAGCCACAACAACAGTATATTAATGAAGCCTTTTGATGCCTTATTCAACTTCAGTAATTAAGAAATGGACTTACATTACAAACTTCCCTATACACTTAGTCTACATTAACTGATTTTTTTGATGTCTTGCGACAAAATAAAGACATTTTACAGTAAAATGAAGACATTTTACAATATTACAGAAATACATCATATGTATACTAACTTTTTTTGCTCCAGATCATGATAATATTCAAATCCTACTTGACTTATTTTCACAGTATTAACATTTATTACGATTTCTAGTTTAATAAACAACAAATACAATGAGGTTAACCTAGATATCGCACTATATTAAATAAGTCCTTTAAGACAACAGTATCCTGCTCTTTCAGTGCAGAACCAGATCATATAATTATTTGTAATAAATTCTTTTTCAAATTGCACATTACACAAAATTTCAAATGTTCTCGTTAAATAAAGTTTTGAAGATAGTCATCATACAAATTTCATTTTTACACCACTCTGTATATACAAAGAAAAACGTTACAGCCACGCTTTTATCCAGCCTGAGTACCATGTGTTAGAATACATATGAGCACCGTTCATATTAACATTTCATGTAAAAAACGTTATTTATTTTGGACAAAACATACCAAATAATTTTACATTTTTCATAATGCTCATAAATTCTTATCAATTTTTCTCGTCCAAGTGACATAAAATATTGTTAAAGTTTACAGATAATTAGCTATAGAATTTACTTCCTTTGGATATAAAATAATATTCTTTAATTGAGTTGTCTTACAAGGATATCAATCCAGCTCATGATAAAGTCAGTATTTATATCTTGTGTTTATAAACATATCGCACTGTAACACACCCACTCTCACATCACCGAGACCTCACTTCTCGCTCCCAATGTACAGTCTTAGACATAAAAACTGGCCGCTGGCCGGCCGCCACAGAGACTAAGTCCGAGTCGTTCACTTAAGGTGGCCAATAAAACTGGCCGCCCCTGACAACTCTTAAGTCCGGCCATCTGCACAATCTGGCAACACTGTAAGATGTGGAAGTGTTAGGAGGAAGTGTTGTCTACTTCCGATGTGTGCTCGCACTGTGTGAGCCCGTGGTCTAGCGGTAATAGTCGCGCATTCTAAACTTATAGTCGCCTGTTTGCGTCCACCTATATGTATATTGGTTTTTTTTACTACATTTAGGTCCTCGTATAAAGTTATGAGTCTGATTGAACATCGAAGATAATTCGCTTGACATTCTACCCACCAGCAATAACAAGTATTCCAGAAACAATTCCGCAGGACAGCTCGTGGCTGCGTCGCGATCATAACAGCTTACGCTCGAGCGTTTCCTCGCGCTGCAGCGGCTACCGGCCACCGGCCAGACGCCACCCGCCGCCTGAAATCCGGCGCCGCGCATGTGAACGCGCCGCGACGCTGTCAGTATATGTTTTAACTGTCATTTTCGAATTTGAAGTTCTAGTTATCATCTTGCAGTTAAGCATTGCATTTTGCATACTTGAAATTCGTGGACTACGGTTAAGCATTGTAAAATTGAGTCGCAAGTGGAAGAAGGTGTAACATCTGCAACACAACGTTTACTTTTGGTATAACAGAGGGGTGAATGCAGAGGAGGCAACTAGAAAGATTTGAACTGTGTGTGGAGCGAGTGCTTTTGGGAAAAATACGCCAGAAAAAGATATTCTTGTTTCAA
Source organism: Schistocerca piceifrons (assembly GCF_021461385.2). NCBI lineage: Eukaryota > Metazoa > Arthropoda > Insecta > Orthoptera > Acrididae > Schistocerca > Schistocerca piceifrons. The sequence goes on from NC_060149.1 coordinate 282,151,798, forward strand.
CAAAGATCGTTCTGGCACGAATGATTTTCCACATTAAGGAAGTCTCGACTACTGATACATGTGATAGATTACCATTTCACCATCATGCGACATTTGCAATCAACAGGCAAAGTTCAGAAGTCTGGCGTAGGAGTACTGCATGCTCTAATTCAAAACAACAAAAATCATGGAGTGACTATTATTGAACGTCATCAGGTCGCCCATTGAGCATTCGTATGCAGTACTGTTGTTGGTGACGTGTTATGATGCCTTTATCGTTAACTTCCTAAGAAGAAATGAAAGGCTGAGCCCCACCAAAAGACGCAAACTCGAGCAAAGAGTAGTGTGAACATAATATTTTACATCTGATAGCTCCAAAAGTGTGTTTTGGGCTACGAATTCTGCCCCACGGGATGTGTGCAACACAGCTGGAATTTGTTGCCAACAACTAAGACACCTTTTGGTGGCAGTGTAAGGAAATCGAGCAACAAAACTACATCACCTGTGCTACTGCATGATGACGCACTCTGTTGATTTGAGAAACAAAACTGTCCAGGAGACTGATAGTAAAGTCGTCTCTCAGGCATTTGTATTGATAGGGAAGTCCACTCTCTCAAGCACATGTCCCTCTCGTCATATATTCGTAAAAATTTACCTTTCCCGCTCTTGATCGATCAACCGTCAAGGCAATTCATTTCTAGACGAAAATACTCTTAAAACTACACTGGTTTAATGACATCGTTAGAACTAGTGGGTTTCTACAGGCGTAGAATTTGTAAACAACATTAGCATTGTCAGATTGTTTTAGATATCGTGAAAGAAAATTGTGCTCCTGATTAATTTCTCTTTGGTGGTTACTGATGCGTTTAGTAAATTTAATTAAAATATTCACTGTACTAATACAAATTAAATTCAGCTTACTACAGTAACAGCACGACGGCAGTCTATCTTAATAAAACATTAAGTGTCTATAAGACGATTGATCCTATTTTAACGCGAATTAGTAGGATATTACCGACTTTTGACATCGAAAAGATCTGTATTTACTTCATTTCGTGTATCATTCGCAAGTATTACGACAATGTGTCATTTCATAGATAAAAATACGTATTCACAATAAGAAAAAATGTGTAGGTAGAAAACAAAAGTGGCATTATGAATTTGGCAGTACCGTAAGGTTTTCGTTCTGACACTAACAAGGGGAGGCCGCCAATTGTGAAATTCAGATTCGATTCATACTGCGCATAATAAAAGCTCATGGCCAGAGGTGTAATGTGGCAAAGCACCAAGATGCACTTCCCAGCCGTTGTCGAGAATATACATATATATATATATATAAATTACAAATAACAAATACTAAAAAAAAAGGTTGCATAGCGCGAGATTCGATTCGGTGACCTTTTTTTTTCCGGGTCCTAAACACCTTTTTTTTTAATTACCTCTTCCACTTCAGGCGTTGGTCCCTATCACCCATATTACCCCCAAAAACCTATCTAGCCTAAAAACAAAGCTAGTGCCACCGCCACTTTCATCCTGAAGCTAACTAGGACGTCCGTTCGCCACCACTTCAGGTTCCGCCAACGAAAGAAAATTAAATATGCCTCTGAACTTTTTATAAAAATAAAAGGAGAAAGGAAAGGGTATAATACTTTATTATATTTTATTTGATGTTCACTGTGTTCGTATTTTGTTCTTGTGTATTTATTTGGATTCGAAAGCAGGTCTCCTGCCCACTTTTTTTTTTTAAATCTTTTTTATGTATATAGATATCAATGTGCGAACAGTCATAGTTAATCAAGCCTGGAAAACAAACAGAATGAAGACACCATCGAAGATATGAAACATAAATAACATGAAAAGAAAGCTTCCACATCGTAGTTAGGCTTCTCAGCGACTGCGCCCACTGATAAAGATTGTTCAGTATATGCTCGTTTGTAGTTCGTTCTGACCTCATCTGCCACTGCCTGGAACATTCCAGCTGAACGGCGGGCTGTGAAAGGCACTCCATAGGTAGTTTGCGAAGCACTGTCGATATCTGGTATGCCCGGAAATAGCATGATGTCTTTCTTGCAAATAGAGCCAGAAGTCAAGGAAATTCTTGTGTCCGTCACGACAGAGGTAATGGACCGCATGTCCACGTATCCAGGTGACGGAGTTGGTTCGAGTCTTGGGGTAAAATGTCTCATCCGGAAACAATAACGTGCGTGCAGATATATGCTCCGGCCTAACCCGCAAGAGATAAGCCAGCATCTGCCGCACTAGGTGCCAAACCGGTTCCGCCTCTCCACAGCTGAGGTGTTGCTCGTCAGAATCGACTGTATTACAACCCACACAATTGGGAGATTCTGTCAGGTGGATATTGTAGAGACGTTCTTGCGTCACCAGCTTCCCATTAACGACTACGTACCATTGGGAAACAACATCGGAATCAAGCATGGCATCGTGTACAGTCTTCCACACCACGCGCCACCGTACGTCAGGATATTTTAGTTCGACCACATTTAGGGGGTGGCGTTGCAGCATGTCATGATAGAGGCGTCGAGTTGTGGCCATTTGTGGTGTCGTGAGCGCTACACTGCAATAACTTTGTTCTAAATAGAAACGTCCTATACAAAAGAGGGGCGCTGGGATGTCCTGTAGTGGCACCGGCGCTCTTAGTGAAGCAGGTCGTAGTGCCGTCAGAAGCAGACTCGTGAGGCTCGTAGGACAACGGCGCAGCAGACATAAATGTAAGCTAACATAGAGGGCAATGGCCCTATCATGGACGTTAACTAGGCCGAGACCACCTTTTCCCTTGGGGAGGGTAAGAGATACGTATCTGATCTTCAGTAACATACCAGCGGTGACGAAGTACCCCAGGGCTGCCATAATGCTACGAGCCAAGGGTCGCGGAATGGGTAGCGTTTGGGCGACATGCGGTATGCGGGACGCAAGGTATACATTGGCATAATACGCCCACTGAACGATGTTGAGGGATCGCAAGCGCTGATTTGCTATTCCGGCCCTAATTTTGTTAAGAAGGCGTCGATAATTGAGCGTCGTCGCGCGTCGCATGTCGTTCATGAAATCTAAGCCCAAGCAGCGGACAGTATCACTGAAGCGTAAGGGGGCAATGTGTTCCTGCGGTAGCCCAATCCCGATGCTCAAGGCGACAGACTTGTCAACGTTGATTTGGCTACCAGAAGCTGTACCGTAGGTTGCAATCCAGTCCAAAGCCGCGGCCATATCGTCAGCTCCACGTATGACGATCAGAAAATCATCCGCATATGCGGTACAGCGATAGATGGAGCTGCCGAACTGTATCCCAATGAGCCTGTCTCGGAGACCACACAACAAGGGTTCTAAGGCCAATGCAAATAACAATGTTGATAATGGACATCCCTGTCGTACTGATCGGTGGATCGGCACGGGAGCCGTCAGTCTTCCATTAACAAGAACTCGAAAGTAGCCCCATGCAGAAGGCGTGTCAACACTGTGATAAAGGGGTCGGGGTATTCCATGCGCCGTAGAACGGCCGTGAGGAAAGTGTGGCCCACATGGTCAAAAGCCTAGCTAAAGTCGATAGACGCCAGGGCTGCCGGCAAGCGTCTCACCCGTGCAAGGGAGATGAGATCTCTGTAACGACATAACGCAGTTCTGATGTTGTTGGGTCCCCCCAAGGACATCTGATCGCTGGACAGGACGTGCAATAGTGTGGCGCGAAGACGTTCTGATAGCAGCCTCGAGAAGATCTTGAAGTCGCTGTTCAGTAACGTTAAGGGGCGATAATCGCGGACATGATTCCGTCCCTTCGGCTTATGGATGGGGACAATCAGTCCTTCCAAGAATGATGCAGGCAACGGTATACCCGGGGACATCAATTCCTGACAAATTTCAACGCAACACGGTACCAACAGTTGTTTAAATGCTCGATAGAACTCTAATGGTAATCCATCGATTCCTGGTGATTTATGGGGAGCACTTTTACCAATGGCGTCGAGCACTTCCTCTTCTGTTACTTCTCCCAGTAAAGTCGGTAACATGTCTGGTGGAATTGGGGGGCACTTTTACCAATGGCGTCGAGCACTTCCTCTTCTGTCACTTCTCCCAGTAAAGTCGGTACCATGTCTGGTGGAACTGTACCGTGGACATGTGCTAAAACGGTGTCTACCGTCGCCATATCAGGGAGCACTGCTGAATAAAGTTGAGCGTAATGCCCATAGAAGGCTTCTGCTATATCTGCTTGTTCTGCCACGTGTCGTCCGTCGTCCGTTATCATGTCGGTTACCAGTGCCCTACGGCGCCTCCTGCGTTCTAGGAGCACGTGGTGCATAGATGGCCTTTCTGATTGTATCATGTCGGGAGCACGCGACCGTATAACAGCGCCTTGTAAATGATGGCGTGCTAGGGAGACGAGCTGCGCTTTCGCGCGATTGACTGTGATCTGCCTGTCAGGTGAGGGCTCCATAGCAAGACATTCCCGTAGGACGGTGTGATAAAAGTTTTCCGTGCTCCTCCTCCATGCCGCCGCTTCCCGGCCGTAAGCCATGAAGGTGCGCCTAAGACCAGGCTTGGCACATTCAATCCACCAACTGAGGGTCGATCGGTAACGACCACGACGCTGTAAGGACGCGTTCCACGACTCTTCGATAGCACCTTTACATGCCGGCTCGTCCAGATGGGCGACGTTCAGTTTCCAGGGGGGGCCCACTGCGCGACACACGTGCAGGTTGGAGGGCAATGGTGCAAATATAGGCTGTGTGGTCGGTGAATGCAGTGGGCCAGAGCTCTGCTCCTCTCGTCGCCGTCGAAAGGGTGCTTGTGACGTAAATCCTGTCTAACCGACTTGATGAATGACCCGTATAATGGGTGTAACCATGAGCTGGGCCATGGATGTGGCGCCACGTGTCGATCAGGTGGAGGTCACGCACTAGCATTTCCAATTCCGCACACGGGACGTGATGTGCGTAATATCTTCCGAAAAAAAGCGGGCCCGATCTCTCCGCCTCCCTGATCCTGAAGGGGCATAGACATTGATGAGTCGGACACCGTTGACAGTTACTGCCATGGCCCTTGCACTCGGTAAGTACAGTACGTCCGTAGCCGCCAAGCCGTCCCGTAGCAGGATAGCCACGCCACAATCGGTAGAAGAGGCGTGGGAGATGTGGGCGGTATATCCGTAGAAGTCAGGGAAACTAGCGACACATACTTCTTGTAAGAGGGCCACGTCGATGTCCGCCGCATCGAGCATGCGTTGTAGCATTGTCAGTTTGTGTGGTGCCCTTATCGCATTGATATTGATGGTGCCAAGGCGAAAGGTGTGCTGCCTAGTCTCTTCACCTAGGGTAGACGCCATGGCAATCAAAAATAACCGCAAGAGATGCCGGACCCACCAAACCCTTTACAAATTATGAGTCTTTGACGCCAGGAGGGGCATCCCCAAAGCCACCCCGTCCTCTGTCACCCGTTCCCTCTCCAGGAAGTTCCTCAACATCGTCCGACCACAGTGGGTGCAACACGATGCTGTGTAGCTGATCGGCACCCAAATCTTTCTCACGTACGTCGTCTTTGGTAGAGGTAGACGGAGCGCCATTCACCGACGCGACCTGCTGCATCTGTGGTGCAAGTTGTAACTGGGCACTCGTAGTATGGACAAGTGAACCGTCTACACCACTTAGATCCTCAGCAGGCGCATTATCCATGCCGTCGGATGAGATGTCACCTTCTTGACCGGCCGTGTGGAGGAGGCAATCGTCAGAAGGGGTCCGCCGACGTCGCTTGCGTCGTCGAGGCGAACGTTGCTTTCGAACGTGGACATCCGTATCCGAATGTGGGAGGCAATCCAGCGTCGTATCACCTTCCGCTAGGAAAGCCGCGGTCGGGACAATGTTCGCGTCCACGTCCATCGCGTTCTGAATGTGATGTTGCGTCTGGATTCCGTGGGACTGTTGCTGCTGTTGTTGCTGTGAAGGGGGCGACATATGGGTTGGTATAGGGGGTCCTTCCTCTTCCTCCCTTGGTACTTCTGACGTCGATGGAAGTGTCTGATAGTCCGCTTCGTCCTCATCTATGGTGCGCATCGTCGTCTGAGCGTACGTGAGGGGCAGGATTGTCGTCCCCGTCGGGGAAGCGGAGTCTCCCATCGGTATCTGCGTAATTCTACGTCGTAAGCAGCTCGATTGAACATGGCCTTCCTGCCCACATTCGGAACAGGTACGCGGTTGACCGTCGTACATGATGATTGCACGACAGCCACCGATGTTCAAATAGGACGGCACATGTTTCTTGAGCTCAAGTTTAATTTGGCGCACACCATTGTAGACTTTGTACGTCGAGAAAGTTTGCCACTTTTCTGCAACGTGGCTGATAACATTGCCATATGGTCGGAAGGCGTCCATGACAACTTCCTCTGGGACCTCGAAGGGGAGCTCAAAAACCCGAACAGTCCTTAGGCCCATGCCTTCATGATCCACCGTCACGGCACCGATATGCCCGTCAGAATGTTTGAATCTGAGTGAGTTCGAGTATTTAGACACCACTGTCGCGCAGACCTCTGCACTGGTCATTTTCACATAAACCACGCTCGCCGTTATAGAAAAATGTATTCCGACGACAGTCGCCGAATCTAAACGTAGATCGTCGCGTATGAACTGCTCTATTTCATAGGCTCGAGGACGCGCATGATCTGGTTGAAAAGTAATTTTGATCGTAACGTGGCGCCATGTGTGTGTGTCATAGCCGCACTGAACGTGGAACAAATACAACTCGCGCCGCGCGAAAGTAAACACAAGCAAGCGCTCACGGTCGCGCACGGCGGGACGCGGCGGACGTCCTCGCCCCACCGCAGCCGAAAGCAGACTGCGCCTTCGGATTACGAATCCGAGCGCTTACCGCTGCGCCACGACGCTGTAGGAAGTTACAAAACGTAGAGAGTATTTCACCTCAACGGTTTCTTTTAACTGTCGATTACACCTCTGGCTATGAGCTTTTATTATGCGCAATATGAATCGAATCTGAATTTCACAATTGGTGGCCTCCCCTTGTAAGGGTTCCTGATAGTAGCAAGACCAATTTTGCTCGAGCATTGTCTTACGATTCCCTTATTGAGTTTGTATCTGCCTGCTTGTAGCTCTGCTACAAAAGAATTAATAATCTGGCTTTCAGCGAGTCTCGAAAGGCGAACGAAAGCAGCTTGCACCTGGTAGCCAAGCATGTTACCTCAGAACTGGTTTTTTCCTAAAGTGGGAAGACATCCTTTTGAGGTTCAATTGTTGGCAAATGTCAGTCAGACATGTGCTGTTGGTCTAAACGTTTCGGTGTGTTGAATTTGTACCAATGATTTTTCTACAGGTTTTTTCTGTCCCAAATAGAGAGTTGAAGTCTCCCATTAGTATTTTCACGTCATCTTGGTGAATTTTGCTCATAGTATTTTGAGTGTGTTCCAGAATTTTTTCGACATTTTCAGTGTTTTTCTTATTTTCGATGTTGGTGGGGACATGTGCATTGATGAGTTTATATTTTTTACTGGGGCTCTTAATGGGCATAGTCATAAGTCGGTTGTTGATGGGCAGGCCGCGGTGGCCGAGCGGTTCTTGGTGCTTCAGTCCGGAACCGCGCGACTGCTACGGTCGCAGGTTCGAATCCTGCTTCGGGCATGGATGTGTGTGATGTCCTTAGGTTAGTTAGGTTTAAGTTCTAGGGGACTGATGACCTCCACTGTTAAGTCCCATAGTGCTCAGAGCCATTTGAACCATTTCATTGTTGATGGGTGTGATTTCTTTGACAGAGTTGATGATAGATCTGTGTTCGAGAAATTCAATGCCAAACATTGGTACGCCTTTCGCTACCTTTTGTTGTATTTTGCTCTTGAAGATTCAATGGTTTCCATAATGCAAGGATTCATTGTCAGTTAGTCGTGGTTATTGAAGAGCAAGGGTGAGAATTTTTTATCGGTCGATTTCTTATGTGAGATTATTTAGTTTTCGTGTTTTGATCAATGTATCGATGTTTAGTTTTCAAGTGCATGTTTTCTGCTAGTAGGGAAATTTACCAGAGATCTTCGATATTCTCTGCCGTGCTAACCTGGACTCCCCAGAATCCGAAAATCCGACTGCCGCCTGTCGACAGGCGGGTTGTGTACCACCTGGGGTAATGTTGACTTTGCTTGCATAGTTCATGTTTGTTTGTGTCTCATTGGTTTGGCCTGGGTGATTCCAGGACCGGACAGGACCATAGGGTGTTGAAGCCTTTGCAACCAAATATTTTCAGCTGAGCTCATTGAGCTGACAGACGGTGACCAGAGTAGCGGTGATTTTCACTCAGACGTGTTTGGATTTTGGGTTCAACGGATTGAGTAGCCGTTCAGGATTGTGTTAGTATTTGGTTCACCCCAAGTATTTGATTTCCTCGGTACCACCCATATGGGGGAGGGTTTCCCCTATCCACCACACTGGATTATTATTATTATTGTCATTATGTAATCAGAAAATCCGATATGGTGTATCTTCGAACCACTGAAATAGATGTGTATTGTTCGATTCAGTATTTCCATCACATAAATATGGGTTATAATTACGTTACATTGCTGCTAGTAGACATATTTCTCACTTTATCTTAGACAGTTGCTACCTGTTACTCCATCATAGGAATTTATGTGCGCAGCATTGTTGCAATACAGTCGTTCAAATTATACGATTTCTGTAGTTTTTATTTCGATACCAGATCGTTCTAATCGGATTCAGTCAGTCAGTCTTAATGTGGATATTCGACTACGACCCTCATCATATGATAGGCTGGGTAAACCACATTCTTAATCGGACTGTTGAATCTAGATCACTTATCTATGACAGGGTCTGAATTCTTAATCACTGTGGAAAATAATAATCCAATGTGCTTATTACAAACACGTTATTTAAATATAAATATATGAACTAACGAAATAACAGTTTATTTACAGGAGCAGAGCCCCATCCATCATAGCAGAGCAGTGCGAGATTGGTTTCAGGGCCAAGAGAGGATAAAGCTGTTGCCGTTTGTTGCACGATCGCCGAACATCAGCCAGATAGAGAATATGTGGGTAGAAGTAACAAGGTCATTGCCATGTGGACCTACAAATGCAAGTGACCTTTGGACGAATATAGAAATCGTATGGTGGGAAGTAAACCATCACGCTACACTGTCGACAACTTAATGAAATCAATGCCCCTACGCCTGCGAGAAATCTTACGTAATGGCCGTTGGTCGGTTGGTTACTAAAAGTATAGTCCACAGAACCCATGTGGACAATTTTCTGATAATCGGTCAAGCTTTGCTTTGTCGCAGCTCTTTAGCATAAAAGTCCATTTACTTTCAGTCTCCTCCTTACAATTCTTGCAATGCAAGGTAATTGAAAAATCTCATCCACTCGACGCCAACTGAGGAATTGACTTGTGCATGTGTTGTTCAACACACAGTAGTTGTCACCCTCACTGGAATCAATGACTGTTTGTGCGTGTGTGTGTTTTCGTGTTGACGACAATCTGAATCAATACTACTAACATTAGAGAGACAACCAACAATAAATATTGCATCAAATATGACTAAAGTATTTTAATGCGATGAAACTGAATTTTTACCCAACCCACGTCCTGCGTATTACGTTAAGTAAGATGTACTAACTCCATAGTATCGTTAGCAGAGACAGTGCGCTGTTGTTGTCGAGGCTCGCGACAAGTACAGCGATTAGCAGTGCCCAATGCCGCCGCGCTTTGTTTATGCTGGCTGAGCGTGGACACTGCAGCAGACGCTTCGCCATAAACACAAGGAAATCACCTTGGCTCTGACAGCAGTGAGCGGATATCACTGCCTGCGTGTTCTTATAGTAACCAACGTGAGACTCTACTCACAGGTGCCATGGAGCAATTGCAACGGGTATCATGTCATTAGTCATCAGAATATCAACCAGTGATGAAATGTCCACTCTATTTGAATCCCACGAAAACAGGAACTTTATCAGAAAGGAATGTAAAGTGGTATTAAAATTTATCCAACATGCAAAAATTAACTGCAGGGTTTTCATGTATGCAGTAGTAGCACACAAGGAAATATTATGTCTTGGAAGCGTATATTTCATTTCCTCTTCTCATATTAACGCCCTTGTTTTAGTATGAAGTGAGAAAATAAACACGAAAAACTAAAGTTCCTGAGAAGTATTTAAGTCATTATCTCTTCTCATATCACAACGTTTGTTTTAGTATGAAGTAAAAAAAATAAATAGTTTAGGGTTCTGAAGCATAGTATGACACCAGATTCTTATCGTAGGCGCTATCGGAAACGCAAAAACAGGGAGCTGTCCATCCTTTTGCCCAACAGGCTGTTTCCTTTCATGCCTTACTCTCGCTAGGGGATTCTTATTTAAGGACTTGTGGGCATCAAGTGCTTCAGCAGAATGAGCCTTATCTTATTGTGCTAATTACGGTACGGAAAAAAATGCAACAAAGACGAGTTCCCCTGAAGCAGTGAGGAAATTTGCACATGTCTGTATTCAGCAATGACTGCCAGCTGCCACAACACTTCACAGAAACCATGCGGCAGGCAACACAACTGTGCGTGCGCTTCAGACTTCATTCAGTAAGCCGTCAGGAGATGGATGGAAACGTCAAATTAACGTCGCTTTCCGAGTTGTACTCAATCCAGAATGAGGTGTTATTAAGGTAGTTGAGGGTTCTAGCAATTACACTTTCATAATTCCAATATGAGTATCCCGGCAGCCAAAAGAACCCGTTAGTGTGAAACCATCGGGAACTGCATTAATAGCAAACTGCAAGAACTTGGGGCAATACGTCGACTCTTTTCTTCGCTGGGTGTCCTATTACTGTTATTTAGGATTCTCTGTGTCCTAGTCGTAATGCAAATGGAACCTCAGAGGCGCTTTCCGCTATTCTTGACAAACATCAGCAACTTGTAATCACTGCGAGTTACAACTGCGTGATGATAATGGTTCAGGTTGTCAATAGTTGTGGTGGTGCTATGCTGTCAAATTGCTTACAGTAACGTTAATGTTGGCGCACATAATTTAGCGCTGACTACCTACTTAAGTAAAAATAGTGTTGTAGCGTCGTCGCTTCTCTTTATTTATCCTCAGCTTGAGTAATACAATTTTACGAACATACTACACCATTCGCGAGCTGCTAATGATACAGTATGACTACAGAGGTCATCGTGCGGGTATTACATTAATTCTGCAATGACTTGCTTAGCAAATATTACCCTCAGCTATGCAGCTGGAATGACTCATTACACAGGTACTCTGTGTTGCATTTGGTTAAGTGACCAGTTCGCTGCAATCCTGCTTCTACTGTTTGTAGATACTACTATATACTTAAAAAATGGTTCAAATGGCTCTGAGCACTATGGGACTTAACTTCTGAGGTTATCAGTCCGCTAGAACTTAAAACTACTTAAACCTAACTAACCTAAGGACATCAGACACACCCATGCCCGAGACAGGATTCGAACCTGCGACCGTAGCGGTCACGCGGTTCCAGACTGTAGCGCCTAGAAGCACTCGGCCACCCCTGCCGGCATACTTGTATGCTGACCATCCGTTATTTGACTAAATATGAACTACAATCTGATTCGCATATATATGACATGGGTTATCGTCGGCACAAAGTAATGACTAAGGGTTGGATCCTGTTGAAGTCCCGTTACATTGATGGCAAGACAAATGTTCGCAAATCTCCTGTGCTGCCTCAAAAAGCAATTGCATCTTAAGTATCGAAGGACCGACGTCCACACTGTCACAGCGCGTTGAAATACAGCAACGATGGCAGATGAAAATTTGTGACCGACTGGGCTTCGAACCTGGACCTCCTAGTAACTAGACAGACGTGCTGATCACTGCACTATCATTAATTTTTTTTATAGTTTGAGAAGACTTTCAGCACCAGGTAGGCGGAGGCAAAGAAGGCAGGTGTCGCAGATGCGAGGCCTCGCCGCAATGCTTCCCCCGCACCTGTCACTGAGCAGCTGCATTAATCCCATGTATTCCATGTTTGCGCCCATATATTCCTTTAAATTGTAGAACAAAATTGAAGTAGTAATTAAGGTAAAATAAATTACAGTTGCCGCCTCCAATGGCGTGCATTCCTTGTAGAAAATAACTTATAACAGTGAAAAAGGTGACGGAAAAATACATGACAAACATTCATTCTGAAATATATTCACAATTTAGGTTATTATGCACTGGATGCATATGAGGTCTGTAATGAAGACATATATTTATCAACAAATGAATAACGTTTCGGAGCCGGAGGGGTTTTGCCAAATTAGAACAGTTCTAATTTTAGGAGCAACGTAAAAGAATATTCCGGGAATAAAAAAGTGAAAGCATAGTATTCTGCTTCGAATAAAAAACTGTCCCCCTTTTTGTAGCTCACATAAAGCAATAGATAAAAAAAATTGATGGCATTCCTTATATTTATTATTCTTCTTCAGCTTAAAATGTTCTTCTGCAATATAAAGCATGTACTCTTCTTAGTTCTAAGTTTTGCTTCTTACGACATAAAACCCAAACGATCCCAGATGTCACGAATAACTGTTATTCTTTGCGGACGGGCAACATTTCCAGTCGGATTGTAAAGCTTCAGTTATCGGTATCTGACTTCTTGCTGTTCTGTGCTAATTTCTTCTCAGTCCAGTTCCAAATTCTGATTCTATTTTCACATAAGAACGTGAGCGCTACAGTTTTTACCAGCCGACATTTGTGGCAGTATGGAGATAGTCTCAATTTGATTTTCCATAATCGTTCCGCTGTGGGTATGGTTTCGTTTACAACGTCGCACCATACGGCATTGACTCTAGTTGGTAGAATTTTGTTGTTGATATTTTTCCTGACGTTCCTCAAGTCTTTTGTAGGTTAATTTACCGTAATTAGTTTGTGAAGACGAAGTCTGGTAATATAATAATCATAGACGGTTCTAGTGTTGGTTTGTGCTGGCGGAAGTCTTATACAGCTCCAATCGCCATAGTACTTTCGGACGTAATCTAGGCTGGCATGCTACATTATCAGGAGCGTTACTATCCCCAGGATCTAACGAGAGGAACAGAAGTTTCGTGACGCCTGTCTTAGTAGCATGTATTAGTTTAAAAGCACGTCTTCAATTCCAAGTCCTCTGCCTCTGCAAGTCATTGCCTCTGCAATGTCGCCGTGTGGAAGGATACTTTGAAGATATTTTGTTTCCACACATACCAAGAGGCTACAGCTAATATTTTATGTGCAGTGACCTGCGGTATCGGTAAGACAGCTGCGACATGATACATTTTGCTAAGTATGTATGTATTTATAAACTGAACTTTCTGCAGTCGGTCTAACGATCGCATGTCGTTGTCCTTCAACAAGGTTCCGATGACATTTAGTTTCCGCTCCCAATTGTTCGTGGCCATGCGCTTGGGAATCACCTTTAACGACAATCCCAGTTGGAGTCTCTCTTCAGTTACATCTAACCAGGGCGCACCTAATGCAATATTGTAAGAACCGAGATGCAGTATTTTGGATTTACAGTTTTGCAAATTTGTGGTAAGAACTTATGAGACCAAGTTCATCGGTCCCTAAGCTCACTCACTACTTAATCTAACTTAAACTATCTTACTCTATGGACAACACACACACACCCATGCCAGAGGGAGGACTCGAACCCCCGACGGTGGACACTGTCGGGACACAGCAGCCAACCTCACTGCAGCACCTATCAGACGCAAATTCCCCCGGTCCATTATTCCACTCTCTCGAGGCCACACTGTATTCCCACGAGGTTTCGGACGATGACGGGTGGTTAGCACTGAAAACTTTTGATGACCCGTCGAGACCTGAGTAATTATACAGGATGTTTCGGGAGGAATAGATAATCTTGTAGGAGATGGTAGTATAGACAAATTGCAGAAAAAATACCATATAGCACGTGTCCAATTTTAATTGCGTACATGTAACTGGGTTCTCTGCATTTTCGTTTCGTATGTTGGTCCTTACAGGACCCAGTTGTCTACACTTCCTTGAAAATGAGCTTCCAGCGTTATTGGAAGGATTTCATTTGGCTACAAGGATGCATATGTTCCTCCAGCATGACGGGGCTCCTGCACATTGTAGTCGTCAGGTGACACAGTATCCAAACCTAACATTTCCCGGAAGATGGATCAGTAGATATGGGCACTTTTCTTGGCCTTCAAGGTCCCCGGACCTTACCTCTTTGGATTTTTTCTTGCGGGGATGGTTAAAGGCGAAGTCTACAAAGAAAAAGTAAACCCAAGAGCCGATTTGATCGTTCGGATGATGAATAGTGCAGCCCTCATAAAAGAACGCAAAGACGACCTCAGAAGAACTACACGTGGTGTTATCAAGAGAACTCAAATGTGCATTGAACTTGGTGTGGGAATTTTTGAAAATCATCTTTGAACGTCCTCATTTGCCTTTGCTTTGAGTTTTTTAGGGTTACGTACTAACAACTGTATCTCTGTACTCAATAAAAAAATGGTTCAAATGGCTCTGAGCTGCTGTGGTCATTAGTCCCCTAGAACTTAGAACTACTTAAACCTAACTAAGCTAAGGACAGCACACACATCCATGCCCGAGGCAGGATTCGAACCTGCGACCGTAGCAGTCGCACGGTTCCGGACTGCGCCCCTAGAACCGCGAGACCACCGCGGCCTGCTTACTCAATAAAAAGTGGACGCATTTATATGGAATTTTTTATGCAATTCGTCTGCACTACCACCTGCTAAAATATCTACTGTTCCTCCTGAAACACCCTGTATACGGATATATATATGTGTGGTGTCTGTTCTTTCGGACATGTCCGAAAGAAAATGCTTCATGGCATTCTGCAACGACCTTCGATCTAGTTGCAGGGGCTGATAGATATTTCAGAGCTTCTTGGCTGCCTGAATAAAAGTAGATGTTACGATTTTTGTAGGGTCTACTCTAATTCTCCTCTGTGCACATGCTGATAGAAGTTACCGTGTAGTACTGTGGCCATCATCCCTAAAGAGATTCTAGGCAGTACACCAGACCTGGTACTTTCATCTGTTTTCGACCTGTCAGTAAACCACTATATTATGTCTCCTGCACGGTGTTGTGGTTCGTTCTTCCACTGCTCCCTGCTTCCAACTATTACATGGCAAGATTTATTGAAACAGCTATATGGTATTGTATACTTAGTCGGCATTTCCCCAGCCATAGCAATACTGATTTGGGATTCCGTATATTCTAACTATATCCAGTTATTTCCAATTTTTAGCCTTTATGTCCCTGCCGCTGCCTCCATTTTAAGCCACAGGTGTATTGGAGGCACGTCTAGCATAATATCCATTTTAAGAGGGCTGCTAATCCCATCTGTTTGTGAAACCACGGCAGTCTCTGTAGTTTGTCAGACTCCCTAGCAGCCACCTTCTGTTCAACTTTGTTCTTATTGTAGGCCAACAAATTATCATTGGTCTTTTTGCAGAGGTGTATATCCAGTACGTACTGGGTTTAGACCCCAGTTTACCCTACAGCAGCTTCTAGTGCTTATACGATTATCTTTCGCAGTGGAACATATTCTTTATGTGAGGTTTCATAATAGTTTTCCATCCAGGGCTACCGCTAGATGCACTACAAGTCTCTCTACAGTTTCATCGAGAAACATAATTTCTCAGTATGTGTGCTGGACATGCTTCTCCATAAATAATACTACACCAATTTTCGTGGGGCTCGTCTTTAAATACTTTTCCGTAATCTTCAGTGCACATAGGTTTAACAGTACTAGCAAATTTTCTGAGTCTTACTGTGAATAAATCGTCTGCTTATTCTTTTCAAGAGTAGTCTCTCGCATTCAGCTCATCTATGAGTTCATTCACCACTAGCTTCTGCATCTCTAACCACTTACTCGAAGATCGTATTACTAGAACCCCCTCGACATCCAGGAAGATACAGAGAGCATCCAGAAAGGGTAGTGCTTTTTCCACCTTCCCAACAAGTATTGTGAAAATGTGGCAGTTCATAGATAAAATTACGTTTTCACAACAACAAAAAATATGTCGGCAGAAAACAAGAGTGGTATTATGAGTTTGGCAGCACCGTAAAGTTTTTGCTTTGACACTAAGGTTTACTAAAAGTAGCAAGGCGAATTTTGCTAGAGCGTTGTCTTACGATTCCCACACTGAATTTGTATCTGTCTGCTTGTAGTTCTGCTACAAAAGAACTAAAAAATCTGGTTTTCAGCGAGTCTTGAAAGGCCAACAAAGGCAGCGTGCACCTGACAGGCAAGCACTTTACCAAGGAGCTAGCGAACAGGTGCGGGCCTTTGCTGTACTTACTGGCTCAGTAGCCGCTATGGCAGATAAATCGCAACATAAGATACGAGAGTAGTTGTATTTCCCGTGTGGAACCACTTTCGTTGACTCAAAAGCATTAACTGATCTCCTTATGTCACATCTCAAGAGAAAATCACCCACAGTATTCAATTGAAATGACACGATAATATCAAGTGAATTTAGCAGGATAGTTCTATGCCATCAAGGAAGTAACTCGTCGGTCACAGAGTTGCCAAACATATTCTGCGCTGTTGCCAAGTATCAGTTATACTGCCAGGAAGAATACCAGCTGATGTGTTCTGTGAGTGACCTCAGAAGTGACTGTAGCTTCGTCTCAAAGTTGCGGGTGGCTAGGGCCGCAAGACCCTCATTATATGTCAATGAGTCTTATTCACATTCTGTAACTAGGTTTTGGAGGTAGAATGCAATTACTTGTAATACATCGATGTACTGAATGCAAACTAAATGTCATAAATTAATACTGCGACAATTATTTGTGTTTTAATGTCTTCATCGGACCGAAACCTTGAAAGCGTATTCACCAGACGCGATTCACAATTTTGGAGCTTCTCCAGTGGTTGAGTTGGCAATGTCTCTTTGCTGTACAATATTGTTATTGAGATCACTGTCATTGGCATATCCCCCAGAAGACAGGCATGGCCTTGTTTATTGTTGTCAGCTTTCCTGACGGACATTCTGCCTTTGCTCGAAACGTGAAGACTTAAGGTGAATTCGACCATTCCATATGGCGAAAATTTGATGTTTCTATTCTTCCAATTCTAACATTCAAATAACAGTTACAATTATCGGCAGAAAAGCGCCTGTGAACTAACAGTTAATAATGCAATCATAATTAGTGGAATCTGACAAATTCCATCTGTCATCTGATAATTGTGAAAAACTACTTTTTCCATCTTCACAGCACCGCAATATGAACTCAAGGGTTTCATAGGATACCTATACTTAATTTCGTTGTGATCGTTTTCAATGACAAAGGGGAGGAGCAAAACCATCTGACTTGAAACATACTTATCCAGCGGGATTTGAATCTTTGGCTACAGTTGCAGTAGCACGTCCAGTGAGGTATCAAGAATGTGAGCAATCACTCATTGCTATAGTATAGGCTGGGGCAGAAAGAAGCAGGTTTCCGACAAAGTAAACGATGAGAGGCACTGTCGCTGTCATTTTTTAAACAGGAATTGTTCAGAAAATTACAACTATATCTAGTGAAATGAGTAGGCTGATGCAGCTCCAGTCCGGCACTATCACTGAATTGCCGAACATTTTCCGAATAGCACTTAAGATAAAAATGTGTGTGTGTATGTGTGTGTGTGTCTGTTCTTTCGGACATTTCCGAAAGAACAGACACTACGAATCGAAATAGACAGCCTTGTTAAACAATTAAAGATTGAAAGACAGATGTCCAGGCTGTCATGGGCATTAAAATAGAACAACGGCGTCAGATGAAAATTTGTCTCTGACCAGGTTCGAACCCGGATTCGTAGTGTCTTTTCTTTCGGACATGTCCGAAAGAACAGACAACACACATATATCCATATACAGGGTGTTTCAGGAGGAACAATAGATATTTTAGCAGGTGGTAATACAGACGAATTGCATAAAAAATTCCAAATAAATGCTTCCACTTTTTATTGAGTACAGAGATACAGCTGTTAGTACGTAACCCTAACAAACTCAAAGCAAAGGCAAATGAGGACGTTCAGAGTTGATTTTCAAAACTTCCCCCACCAACTTCAATGCACATTTGAGTTCTCTTGATAACACCACGTGTAGTTCTTCTGAGGTCGTCTTTGCGTTCTTTTATGAGGACTGCACTATTCATAATCCGAACGATCAAATCGGCTCTTGGGTTTACTTTTTCTTTGTAGACTTCGCATTTAACCATCCCCGCAGGCAAAAATCCAAAGCGATAAGGCCCAGCGACCTTGAAGGCCAAGAAAAGTGCCCATATCTACTGATCCATCTTACAGGAAATATTAGGTTTGGATACTGTGTCGCCTGACGACTAGAATGTGCAGGAGCCCCGTCATGTTGAAGAAACATACGCATCCTTGTAGCCAAATGAAACTCTTCCAATAACGCTGGTAGCTCATTTTCAAGGAAGTGTAGACAACAGGGTGCCGTAAGGACCAACATGCGAAACGAAAATACGTTGAACCCAGCTATATGTACGCAATAAAAATTGGTCACATGTTATATGGCTTTTTTCTGCAATTTGTCTATACTACCACTTCCTACAATATTTACTATTCCTCCTGAAACATCCTGTATGATTATTTGTGTCTCGACGGGTAATCGGAAGTTTTCAGTGCTAGACGCCCGTCATCGTCCGAACCATCGCGGGAATTCAATGTATCCGCGAGCAAGTGGAGACTCGAACTCGGATTGTGGTTAAGGGCGAATCCCAAGCGCATGGTTACGAACAATTGGAAGTGCAAACTTAATGTCATCGGAACCTTGTTGAAGGACAACGACATGCGATCGTTAGACCGCCTGCAGAAAGTTCAGTTTATAAATACATACATACTTAGCAAAATATATCATGTTGCAGCAGTCTTACCGATACCGCAGGTGGCTGCACGTAAATTATTAGCTGTAGCCTCTTGGTATGTGTGGAAACAAAATATCTTCAAAGTATCCTTCCACACGCCGACATTGCAGAGGCAAACCGGAGGACTTGGAATTGAAGACGTGCTTTTAAACTAATACATCCCACTAAGACAGGCATCACGAAACTTATGATCCTCTCGTTAGATCCTGGGGATAGGAACGCTCCTGTTAATGTAGCATGCCAGCCTAGATTGCGTCCGAAAGTACTATGGCGATTGGAGCTGTATAAGACTTCCACCAGCACAAACCAGCACTGGAACCGTCTATGATTATTATATTACCAGACATCGTCTTCACAAAACCAATTCCGGTATAATGACCTACAACAAGCTGGAGGAACGTCAGGAAAAATATCAACAATAAAATTCTGCCAACTAGAGTCAGTGCGGTATGGTGCGACGTTGTAAACGAAACCATACCCACAGCGAAACGATTATCGAAAAGCAAATTAGACTATCTCCATACTGCCACAAATGTCGGCTGGTAGAAACTGTAGCGCACATCTTCTTATGCAAAAATAGAATCAGAATTTGGAACTGGACTAGGAAGAAATTAGCACTATCAACAGAACCGCAGAATGTCATATACCGGTAACGGAAGCTTTACAACCCGACTAGAAATGTTACGAATAGCAGTTATTCGTGGTATCTGGGATCGTTTGGGTTTTACGTCGTAACAAGCAAAACTTAGAACTTAGAAGAGTACATGTTTTATGTCGAAGAAGAACATTTTGAGCTGAAGAAGAATAGCAAATATAAGGAATGGTATCAATTTTTTTTATCTATTGCCTTATGTGGGCTACAAAAAGGGGGACAGTTTATTTATTAGAAGCAGAATACTATTCTTTCATTTTTTTTATTCCTGGAATATTCTTTTACGTTGGTTCTAAGATCAGAACTGTTCTAATTTGGCAAAACCCATCCGGCGCCGAAATTTCTTTTATTTGTTGAAAATTATATGGCTTCCTTACAGACCTCATATGCATCCAGTGCATAATAACCTAAATTATGAATATATTGCTGAATGACACGTTTGTTACGTGTTTTTCCGTCACCCTTTTCACAGTGATAGTTATGTTCTACAAGGAACGCACGCCATTGGAGGCGGCAACTGTAATTTATTTTACCTTAAGTCCTACTTCAATTTAAAGGAATATATGGGCGCAAACATGGAATACATGGGATTAATGCAGCTGCTCAGTGACAGGTGCGGGGGAAGCATTGCGGCGAGGCCTCGGATCTGCGACACCTGCCTTCTTTGCCTCCGCCTACCTGGTGCTGAAAGTCTTCTCAAACTATAAAAAAAATTAATAATAGTGCAGTGATCAGCACGTCTGTCTAGTTACTAGGAGGTCCAGGTTCGAAGCCCAGTCGGTCACAAATTTTCATCTGCCATCGTTGCTGTATTTCAACGCGCTGTGACAGTGTGGACGTCGGTCCTTCGATACTTAAGATGCAATTGCTTTTTGAGGCAGCACAGGAGATTTGCGAACATTTGTCTTGCCATCAATGTAACGGGACTTCAACAGGATCCAACCCTTAGTCATTACTTTGTGCCGGCGATAACCCATGTCATATATATGCGAATCAGATTGTAGTTCATATTTAGTCAAATAACGGATGGTCAGCATACAAGTATGCCGGCCGGGGTGGCCGAGTGCTTCTAGGCGCTACAGTCTGGAACCGCGTGACCGCTACGGTCGCAGGTTCGAATCCTGTCTCGGGCATGGGTGTGTCTGATGTCCTTAGGTTAGTTAGGTTTAAGTAGTTCTAAGTTCTAGCGGACTGATAACCTCAGAAGTTAAGTCCCATAGTGCTCAGAGCCATTTGAACCATTTTTTAAGTATGTAGTAGTATCTACGAACAGTAGAAGCAGGATTGCAGCGAACTGGTCACTTAACCAAATGCAACATAGAGTACCTGTGTAATGAGTCATTCCAGCTGCATAGCTGAGGGTAATATTTGCTAAGCAATTCGTTGCAGAATTAATGTAATACCCGCACGATGACCTCTGTAGTCATACTGTATCATTAGCAGCTCGCGAATGGTGTAGTATGTTCGTAAAATTGTATTACTCAAGCTGAGGATAAATAAAGAGAAGCGACGACGCTACAACGCTATTTTTACTTAAGTAGGTAGTCAGCGCTAAATTATGTGCGCCAACATTAACGTTACTGTAAGCAATTTGACAGCATAGCACCACCACAACTATTGACAACCTGAACCATTATCATCACGCAGTTGTAACTCGCAGTGATTACAAGTTGCTGATGTTTGTCAAGAATAGCGGTAAGCGCCTCTGAGGTTCCATTTGCATTACGACTAGGACACAGAGAATCCTAAATAACAGTAATAGGTCACCCAGCGAAGAAAAGAGTCGACGTATTGCCCCAAGTTCTTGCAGTTTGCTATTAATGCAGTTCCCGATGGTTTCACACTAACGGGTTCTTTTGGCTGTCGGGATACTCATATTGGAATTATGAAAGTGTAATTGCTAGAACGCTCAACTACCTTAATAACACCTCATTCTGGATTGAGTACGACTCGGAAAGCGACGTTAATTTGACGTTTCCATCCATCTCCTGACGGCTTACTGAATGAAGTCTGAAGCGCACGCACAGTTGTGTTGCCTGCCGCATGGTTTCTGTGAAGTGTTGTGGCAGCTGGCAGTCATTGCTGAATACAGACATGTGCAAATATCCTCACTGCTTCAGGGGAACTCGTCTTTGTTGCATTTTTTTCCGTACCGTAATTAGCACAATAAGATAAGGCTTATTCTGCTGAAGCACTTGATGCCCACAAGTCCTTAAATACGAATCCCCTAGCGAGAGTAAGGCATGAAAGGAAACAGCCTGTTGGACAAAAGGATGGACAGCTCCCTGTGTTTGCGTTTCCGATAGCGCCTACGATAAGAATCTGGTGTCATACTATGCTTCAGAACCCTAAACTATTTATTTTTTTACTTCATACTAAAACAAACGTTGTGATATGAGAAGAGATAATGACTTAAATACTTCTCAGGAACTTTAGTTTTTCGTGTTTATTTTCTCACTTCATACTAATACAAGGGCGTTAATATGAGAAGAGGAAATGAAATATACGCTTCCAAGACATAATATTTCCTTGTGTGCTACTACTGCATACATGAAAACCCTGCAGTTAATTTTTGCATGTTGGATAAATTTTAATACCACTTCACATTCCCTTCTGATAAAGTTCCTGTTTTCGTGGGATTCAATTAGAGTGGACATTTCATCACTGGTTGATATTCTGATGACTAATGACATGATACCCGTTGCAATTGCTCCATGGCACCTGTGAGTGATTTCCTTGTGTTTATGGCGAAGCGTCTGCTGCAGTGTCCACGCTCAGCCAGCATAAACAAAGCGCAGCGGCATTGGGCACTGCTAATCGCTGTACTTGTCGCGAGCCTCGACAACAACAGCGCACTGTCTCTGCTAAAATACGCAGGACGTGGGTTGGGTAAAAATTCAGTTTCATCGCATTAAAATACTTTACAGTCATATTTGATGCAATATTTATTGTTGGTTGTCTCTCTAATGTTAGTAGTATTGATTCAGATTGTGCGTGAACACGAAAACACACACACACACACACACACACACACACACACGCACAAACAGTCATTGATTCCAGTGAGGGTGACAACTACTGTGTGTTAAACAACACATGCACAAGTCAATTCCTCAGTTGGCGTCGAGTGGATGAGATTTTTCAATTACCTTGCATTGCAAGAATTGTAAGGAGGAGACTGAAAGTAAATGGACTTTTATGCTAAAGAGCTGCGACAAAGCAAAGCTTGAACGATTATCAGAAAATTGTCCACATGGGTTTTGTGGACTATACTTTTAGTAACCAACCGACCAACGGCCATTACGTAAGATTTCTCGCAGGCGTAGGGGCATTGTTTTCATTAAGTTGTCGACAGTGTAGCGTGATGGTTTACTTCCCACCATACGATTTCTATATTCGTCCAAAGGTCGCTTGCATTTGTAGGTCCACATGGCAATGACCTTGTTACTTCTACCCACATATTCTCTATCTGGCTGATGTTCGGCGATCGTGCAACAAACGGCAACAGCTTTATCCTCTCTTGGCCCTGAAACCAATCTCGCACTGCTCTGCTATGATGGATGGGGCTCTGCTCTTGTAAATAAACTGTTATCTCGTTAGTTCATATACACTCCCGGAAATTGAAATAGGAACACCGTGAATTCATTGTCCCAGGAAGGGGAAACTTTATTGACACATTCCTGGGGTCAGATACATCACATGATCACACTGACAGAACCACAGGCACATAGACACAGGCAACAGAGCATGCACAATGTCGGCACTAGTACAGTGTATGTCCACCTTTCGCAGCAATGCAGGCTGCAATTCTCCCATGGAGACGATCGTAGAGATGCTGGATGTAGTCCTGTGGAACGGCTTGCCATGCCATTTCCACCTGGCGCCTCAGTTGGATCAGCGTTCGTGCTGGACGTGCAGACCGCGTGAGACGACGCTTCATCCAGTCCCAAACATGCTCAATGGGGGACAGATCCGGAGATCTTGCTGGCCAGGGTAGTTGACTTACACCTTCTAGAGCACGTTGGGTGGCACGGGATACATGCGGACGTGCATTGTCCTGTTGGAACAGCAAGTTCCCTTGCCGGTCTAGGAATGGTAGAACGATGGGTTTGATGACGGTTTGGATGTACCGTGCACTATTCAGTGTCCCCTCGACGATCACCAGTGGTGTGCGGCCAGTGTAGGAGATCGCTCCCCACACCATGATGCCGGGTGTTGGCCCTGTGTGCCTCGGTCGTATGCAGTCCTGATTGTGGCGCTCACCTGCACGGCGCCAAACACGCATACGACCATCATTGGCACCAAGGCAGAAGCGACTCTCATCGCTGAAGACGACACGTCTCCATTCGTCCCTCCATTCACGCCTGTCGCGACACCACTGGAGGCGGGCTGCACGATGTTGGGGCGTGAGCGGAAGACGGCATAACGGTGTGCGGGACCGTAGCCCAGCTTCATGGAGACGGTTGCGAATGGTCCTCGCCGATACCCCAGGAGCAACAGTGTCCCTAATTTTCTGGGAAGTGGCGGTGCGGTCCCCTACGGCACTGCGTAGGATCCTACGGTCTTGGCGTGCATCCGTGAGTCGCTGCGGTCCGGTCGCAGGTCGACGGGCACGTGCACCTTCCGCCGACCACTGGCGACAACATCGATGTACTGTGGAGACCTCACGCCCCACGTGTTGAGCAATTCGGCGGTACGTCCACCCGGCCTCCCGCATGCCCACTATACGCCCTCGCTCAAAGTCCGTCAGCTGCACATACGGTTCACGTCCACGCTGTCGCGGCATGCTACCAGTGTTAAAGACTGCGATGGAGCTCCGTATGCCACGGCAAACTGGCTGACACTGACGGCGGCGGTGCACAAATGCTGCGCAGCTAGCGCCATTCGACGGCCAACACCGCGGTTCCTGGTGTGTCCGCTGTGCCGTGCGTGTGATCATTGCTTGTACAGCCCTCTCGCAGTGTCCGGAGCAAGTATGGTGGGTCTGACACACCGGTGTCAATGTGTTCTTTTTTCCATTTCCAGGAGTGTATTTATATTTAAATAACGTGTTTGTAATAAGCACATTGGATTATTATTTTCCACAGTGTTTAAGAATTCAGACCCTGTCATAGATAAGTGATCTAGATTCAACAGTCCGATTAAGAATGTGGTTTACCCAGCCTATCATATGATGAGGGTCGTAGTCGAATATCCACATTAAGACTGACTGACTGAATCCGATTAGAACGATCTGGTATCGAAATAAAAACTACAGAAATCGTATAATTTGAACGACTGTATTGCAACAATGCTGCGCACATAAATTCCTATGATGGAGTAACAGGTAGCAACTGTCTAAGATAAAGTGAGAAATATGTCTACTAGCAGCAATGTAACGTAATTATAACCCAAATTTATGTGATGGAAATACTGAATCGAACAATACACATCTATTTCAGTGGTTCGAAGATACACCATATCGGATTTTCTGATTACATAATGACAATAATAATAATAATAATAATCCAGTGTGGCGGATAGGGGAAACCCTCCCCCATATGGGTGGTACCGAGGAAATCAAATACTTGGGGTGAACCAAATACTAACACAATCCTGAACGGCTACTCAATCCGTTGAACCCAAAATCCAGACACGTCTGAGTGAAAATCACCGCTACTCTGGTCACCGTCTGTCAGCTCAATGAGCTCAGCTGAAAATATTTGGTTGCAAAGGCTTCAACACCCTATGGTCCTGTCCGGTCCTGGAATCACCCAGGCCAAACCAATGAGACACAAACAAACATGAACTATGCAAGCAAAGTCAACATTACCCCAGGTGGTACACAACCCGCCTGTCGACAGGCGGCAGTCGGATTTTCGGATTCTGGGGAGTCCAGGTTAGCACGGCAGAGAATATCGAAGATCTCTGGTAAATTTCCCTACTAGCAGAAAACATGCACTTGAAAACTAAACATCGATACATTGACCAAAACACGAAAACTAAATAATCTCACATAAGAAATCGACCGACAAAAAATTCTCACCCTTGCTCTTCAAGAACCACGACTAACTGACAATGAATCCTTGTATTACGGAAACCATTGAATCTTCAAGAGCAAAATACAACAAAAGGTAGCGAAAGGCGTACCAATCTTTGGCATTGAATTTCTCGAACACAGATCTATCATCAACTCTGTCAAAGAAATCACACCCATCAACAATGAAATGGTTCAAATGGCTCTGAGCACTATGGGACTTAACAGTGGAGGTCATCAGTCCCCTAGAACTTAAACCTAACTAACCTAAGGACATCACACACATCCATGCCCGAAGCAGGATTCGAACCTGCGACCGTAGCAGTCGCGCGGTTCCGGACTGAAGCGCCTAGAACCGTTCGGCCACCGCGGCCTGCCCATCAACAACCGACTTATGACTATTCCCATTAAGAGCCCCAGTAAAAAATATAAACTCATCAATGCACATGTCCCCACCAACATCGAAAATAAGAAAAACACTGAAAATGTCGAAAAAATTCTGGAACACACTCCAAATACTATGAGCAAAATTCACCAAGATGACGTGAAAATACTAATGGGAGACTTCAACTCTCTATTTGGGACAGAAAAAACCTGTAGAAAAATCATTGGTACAAATTCAACACACCGAAACGTTTAGACCAACAGCACATGTCTGACTGACATTTGCCAACAATTGAACCTCAAAAGGATGTCTTCCCACTTTAGGAAAAAACCAGTTCTGAGGTAACATGCTTGGCTACCAGGTGCAAGCTGCTTTCGTTCGCCTTTCGAGACTCGCTGAAAGCCAGATTATTAATTCTTTTGTAGCAGAGCTACAAGCAGGCAGATACAAACTCAATAAGGGAATCGTAAGACAACGCTCGAGCAAAATTGAACTTGTTACTTTCAGGAACCCTTACAAGGGGAGGCCACCAATTGTGAAATTCAGATTCGATTCATATTGCGCATAATAAAAGCTCATAGCCAGAGGTGTAATCGACAGTGAAAAGAAACCGTTGAGGTGAAATACTCTCTACGTTTTGTAACTTCTTACAGCGTCGTGGCGCAGCGGTAAGCGCTCGGGTTCGTAATCCGAAGGTCGCCGGATTGAATCTCGCGCCATGCAACCTTTTTTTTTTTAGTATTTGTTATTTGTAATTAAAATATATATATTCTCGACAACGGCTGAGAAGTGCATCTTGGTGCTTTGCCACATTACACCTCTGGCCATGAGCTTTTATTATGCGCAGTATGAATCGAATCTGAATTTCACAATTGGCGGCTTCCCCTTGTTAGTGTCAGAACGAAAACCTTACGGTACTGCCAAATTTATAATGCCACTTTTGTTTTCTACCTACATATTTTTTCTTGTTGCGAATACGTAATTTTATCTATGAAATGACACATTTTCGTAATACTTGCGAATGATACACGAAATGAAGTAAATACAGATCTTTTCGATGTCAAAAGTCGGTAATATCCTACTAATTCGCGTTAAAATAGGATCAATCGTCTTATAGACACTTAATGTTTTATTAAGATAGACTGCCGTCGTGTTGTTACTGTAGTAAGCTGAATTTAATTTGTATTAGTACAGTGAATATTTTAATTAAATTTTCCATTAGTTTACTAAACGCATCAGTAACCGCCAAAGAGAAATTAATCAGGAGCACAATTTTCTTTCACGATATCTAAAACAATCTGACAATGCTAATGTTGTTTACAAATTCTACGCCCGTAGAAACCCACTAGTTCTAACGATGTCATTAAACCAGTGTAGTTTTAAGAGTATTTTCGTCTAGAAATGAATTGCCTTGACGGTTGATCGATCAAGAGCGGGAATGCCGGAGAGACGACTTTACTATCAATCTCCTGGACAGTTTTGTTTCTCAAATCAACAGAGTGCGTCATCATGCAGTAGCACAGGTGATGTAGTTTTGTTGCTCGATTTCCTTACACTGCCACCAAAAGGTGTCTTAGTTGTTGGCAACAAATTCCAGCTGTGTTGCACACATCCCGTGGGGCAGAATTCGTAGCCCAAAACACACTTTTGGAGCTATCAGATGTAAAATATTATGTTCACACTACTCTTTGCTCGAGTTTACGTCTTTTGGTGGGGCTCAGCCTTTCATTACTTCTTAGGAAGTTAACGATAAAGGCATCATAACACGTCACCAACAACAGTACTGCATACGAATGCTCAATGAGCGACCTGATGACGTTCAATAATAGTCACTCCATGATTTTTGTTGTTTCGAATTAGAGCATGCAGTACTCCTACGCCAGACTTCTGAACTTTGCCTGTTGATTGCAAATGTCGCATGATGGTGAAATGGTAATCTATCACATGTATCAGTATTCGAGACTTCCTTAATGTGGAAAATCATTCAGGCCAGAACGATCTTTGTTGAAACAAGAATACCTTTTTCTGGCGTATTTTTCCCAAAAGCACTCGCTCCACACACAGTTCAAATCTTTCTAGTTGCCTCCTCTGTTATACCAAAAGTAAACGTTGTGTTGCAGATGTTACACCTTCTTCCACTTGCGACTCAATTTTACAATGCTTAACCGTAGTTCACGATTTTCAAGTATACAAAATGCAATGCTTAACTGCAAGATGATAACTAGAACTTCAAATTCGAAAATGACAGTTAAAACATATACTGACAGCGTCGCACCGCGTTCACATGGGCGGCACCGGATTTCAGGCGGCGGGTGGCGTCTGGCCGGTGGCCGGTAGCCGCTGCAGCGCGAGGAAACGCTCGAGCGTAAGCTGTTATGATCGCGACGCCGCCATGAGCTGTCCTGCGGAATTATTTCTGGAATACTTGTTATTGCTGGTGGGTAGAATGTCAAGCGAATTATCTTCGATGTTCAATCAGACTCATAACTTTAAACGAGGGCCGAAATGTAGTAAAAAAAAGAAACAATATACATATAGGTGGACGCAAACAGGCGACTATAAGTTTAGAATGCGCGACTATTACCGCTAGACCATGGGCTCACACAGTGCGAGCACACATCGGAAGTAGACAACACTTCCTCCTAACACTTCCGCATCTTACAGTGTTGTCAGATTGTGCAGATGGCTGGACTTAGAGTTGTCAGGGGCGGCCAGTTTTATTGGCCACCTTAAGTGAACGACTCGGACTTAGTCTCTGTGGCGGCCGGCCGGCGGCCAGTTTTTATGTCTAAGACTGTACATAGACTAGAAAGGTAGACCATTGCTGTGAGGACGCTCTCATTGATCAGCAGCGTGTTACGTCGCTTGATAACCAGTGCTGGCGCAATTACATACTCACTAATACGAATCTCATACAGTAAAACAATTTTTTCATGTCTCTTTTGAGCATCTCATTGATAGGGTTCAAGATGTTTCGAAAGAATTACTATTTGAAATATTGGAAAGGAAATGTCAAGTGGCAAAAGCACTGATCACAACACTTTTCATTATCCTAACTGCTTCCAGCTTAAGAACATGACTGCACTGAATATTTATAATTTTAAGTGCTATTTTAATTCAGGCATATTTAGAGTATATTACGATAGAGATGACGAAATTCCCTTGTGATGCTGACGCGGAGAATTTAACGCGAAGTGCCTGAAGACGACGCTCTACAGAGAACATTTATTTTCATTGAAGCCCATTTCACTGCATCCCATTTGGTTCTTATACTCAAAAATCTAATGCGAATGAAAGTTCTCGGTCTTGCATGCAAATCAATGATTTTCTTTTCGACTGCGGAAAACTTGATTGTATTAATGTTGCTAATGATTCCATCATGCGTCTGCAACGTGAAATGTCTGCTCCATGAAAAAAATCGCAAAAATAATTTCGAAATCTGAGATTGCAGCAAACCACTTACGTGATGGAAGAGTAAGCCCATCTTTCAAAAGTACATTTATCCAGTCTCGTTTGGCTATTATTTGTGCATCGACAAGGCATTTTGCTGTTGCAATTCTTAATGACTTGTATATGTTTTTCTACTTGAATGCGATACATCTTGTCAGTTATTTTAAGGCATCGTGAGTAACGTCTTCACTGGAGCTCGCTCAGTCACCAAGATCGGAACTTCCAAGCAAATATTCTTAATCTATAAAATCGAAGTGTGACCTTTCAGCCGCTTTGTTGCAGAACTCACTAGAAATAAGATTCTCGAATTCTCCCACTGTTTTTTTTTTGTCCTCTGCAATGGAAGCAGCAAGGGAAAAAGTTGTGTTTGTCACCTAGAAGGAATGGGACCATTATAAAATAATGCACCAAGGCCACGAATTCTGGAAAAGAAATTTTCCAGACAATCTTGACTCAGTCTGACAATCGGGATGTAGGTTGCCACTGCACATTTCCACATTTCACACCTATGAAAATTTCAGAAAATTAAGTTAACCAATCTTTTTTTTGAAATGGGGGAAGACTGTTTCTTTTCCCTACTTACACTTCCGAGCAAATTTACCAAAACTTCTTATGGGAAATGTTTTTGACTTATCAGCTTGTAAGGGGAGCTTTCTGATCTAGGGTGTACCTGACGTTCAACACATTGTAAACGTTGTGTATCAATTCAATGAATCTTTCTTCGCGATTTTTATGGAGGTTAAAGCTCGGCCAGTGCGACGTGAAAATAACTGTGCAGTCATTCTAACGTTCTGATGCGCACTTGTATTCATGTGAGCCTCTGATAAGTGATTGGTGATCGAAAGATCACTTGTTTGATACCGCAGAAGAGCTTCTATTGCCGTCTTTGTAAATACGGTATCGTTAACTAGGTTACCCTAGCGTCAACAAAGCGATTTCTTAATGATTTTAGCAAATGCGGTATGTTGTGAAAAAAAATTCCTTGTATTGTCCACAGGGTTCGAAAAATGCATCTAAGTTGTTTCCATAGTTTTGAATTTTTCGCTCTCATATCGCGTGTTATCACTGCAACAGGAGCCCCATCTCCTTCAAGTTCCTTATTGATTGTCTGCAACAAATTTGTTGTCGTTGTCACACCGGAACCGTAATATATTGGCTGCTTCCAATTTGAAAATGAGCGTCTTATCATGGCTATTTGAACGTTCCTGTGTGGACCAACTATGACATCGTCAGATGAATTGTAGCTCACACGACAGTCATTGTTCATTTCATCAAAGCTTAGGACAGTCATGGCCTCAGATGGTGTAAACATTGCTTACCTACCATTAATTAAATCCAGTACTTCCTTTAAAATGCCTGGTTGACACTTAAACCGCTTTATCCATTTTTACAGTGTTGATAGACAGGACAAAGGGCAGTTCTTTCTTCTTAAGTAAGCATATGCTTTTGCAGACAAAGCGCTCGAAGTTGGGTATTTGCAATGTCCCCCGAATTCTACTTTACACTTTTTTTTCCTTCATCAGGCACTGAATTTTTTCCCCGGGTGAAACACTGAGACAGCATATTCTTAACGTCCTTATTTACCCTTCCTCTATTATTACTAACAGGAACAGATGTTTTTAGAGATACACTCTGTCTCTAAGCTTTCTTTATAGCTGCAATTTTTTGCTCCAGTAAAGCGTTTCTTTACAATAGCCAATTCCTTCTATACGTTCTTAAATTCTTGCTCTTTAGTTATAACGATCGGATCAGAAGGAATTTCTGTGTTTATTGATTTCTCTAATTTTGTTTTCTTAGGAGACACAACTTCCAATGTTATGACAGCCCTCCCCCATACTGCTTTGTTGTTATTAGACGTTCTCTTCATGTTAAGTCATCTTAGGTGTGGTCAGAACCTGCAACACCAGGTTTATTTCCATGCCAGTTAGGTATTTTATGGGATGGAGCATCTGACTTCGGCAAATTTACTGTAGGTCACAAATCATTTTGGGCGTCGCGTTTGTAATCCCGTGGACGAAAGTTTTCGAATCATATCCTTGTATTTTTAATGTTGATCTTGTCCTCACATTTACAACGAGACAGCCGTTCACGTTGGATTTCAAAGACTTTCGGAATACTATGGTAACGAGCGCCCTCGGTTCTACACAGACAGTTACTCTAGTTAGTTAGCAACAGCACAATACAACGTGTTTTTGCACATTTCAGTCGTAAAATATTGTGAACAGCTCACAAGATTGCAAAAGATATCATTTCGTACAGGAATACGCCACAAGTAACGAACTACACACAGGAAATCGAGAACTCAACACTACCAACAACGGCGTGACTCCCATGGTAGTGACGGGAAGAACCGAATAAAAACAATGGTTTCAGTCGGTAGGTGGAAAACAACAGACTCGGTTTGATCACTCACTCATTTTTTTTTAAGTCAAACCAGTTTGTGGGAACAAACGATGGAAACAGTCGTTGCAGATTTTTTTGGGTACTGACTAAGTTATTCCCTCTATGTTTCAAGTCAATTCAGTCTGTAGTTTTTTCTGTCGGTCGAACCATTTATTTTATTCGTTCTTTCAGCTAAAACCACTTTTTACTATTTCAGTTGACTGAGATACTCATTCATTCTTCTCCTACATGGATAGCCCTATCCCCGGGACTACGTAAAGACATTGCACAGATTCACGAAAGTTAAAATAAGCAATATATATACGTCTTTAATGGTGTACTGAATAGACAAATTCTTCTTTCAATTATTTAAAACTCATTAATATATACGATAAAGGTGTTCCAGATGCAATTAAGGAGTAACTAATGAGCATAAAAGTTTCCTTGGAGGAGCGTGAAGAGGAAAGGAACGTTTCCAAATTTTAGCGACTTTTTGCACTCTGTTCTACTGAAAAATAATGATGGTGTCTATTGATAGTCCCCCATTCGGATCTCCGGGTGGGGACTACTCGGGAGGACGTCGTTATCAGGAGAAAGAAAACAGGCGTGCTACGGATCGGAGCGTGGAATGTCAGATCCCTTGATAGGGCAGGTAAGTTACAAAACTTAAAAAGGGAAATGGATAGGTTCGAGTTAGATAAAGTGGGAATTAGTGAAGTTGGGTAGCAGGAAGAACAAGACTCTTGGTCAGGTGAACACAGGGTTACAAATACAAAATCAAATAGGGGTAATGCAGGAGTAGGTTTCATAATGAATAAGAAAGTAGGAGCGCTGGTAAGCTGCTAAGAACAGCATAGTGAACGCATTATTGTAGCCAAGATAGACACGAAGCCCACACCTACCACAGTAGTAGGAGTTTATATGCGAACTAGCTCTGCAGATGACGAAGAAATTGATGAAATGTATGATGAGATAAAAGAAATTATTCAGATAGTGATGGGAGACAAAAATTTAATAGTCATGGGGGACTGGAATT
Source organism: Schistocerca piceifrons (assembly GCF_021461385.2). NCBI lineage: Eukaryota > Metazoa > Arthropoda > Insecta > Orthoptera > Acrididae > Schistocerca > Schistocerca piceifrons. The sequence continues at coordinate 282,184,575 of NC_060149.1, forward strand.
CGGTAGTAGGAAAAGGAAGAGGAGGAAAAGTAGCAGGTGAATATGGAATGGGGGTAAGGAATGAAGGAGGAAGCCGCCTGGTAGAAATTTGTGCAGAACATAATTTAATCATAGCTAACACTCGGTTTAAGAATCACGAAAGGAGGTTGTATATGTGGAAGAGGCCTGCATACACTGAAAGGTTTCAGATAGATTATATAACGGTAAGACAGAGATTTAAGAACCAGGTTTTAAACTGTAAGACATTTCTAGGGGGAGATGTGGACTCTGACCATAATTTATTGGTTATGAACTGTAGATTAAAACTGAAGAAACTGCAAAAAGGTGGTAATTTAAGGAGATGGGACCTGGATAAACTGAAAGAACTAGAGGTTGTAGAGGGTTTCAGAGAGAGCATTACGGAACGATTGACAAGAACGAGGGAAAGAAATACAGTAGAAGAAGAATGGATAGCTTTGAGGGATGAAATAGTGACGGCAGCAGAAGATCAAGTAGGTAAAAAGTCGAGGGCTAGTAGAAATCTTTGGGTAACAGAAGAGATATTGAATTTAATTAATGAAAGGAGAAAATATAGAAACGCAGTAAATGAAGCAGGCAAACGGAATACAAACGTCTCAAAAGCGAGATCCACATGAAGTGCAAAATGGCTAAGCAGGAAATGTAAGGATGTAGAGGAATATATCACTAGGGGTAAGACAGATACTGCCTACAGAAAAATTAAAAAGAGCTTTGGAGAAAAGAGAACCACCTGTATGAATATCAAGAGCTCAGGTGGAAAACTAGCTCTAACAAAGAAGGGAAAGCAGGAAGGTGGAAGGAGAATATAGAGGGTCTATACAAGGCCGTTCTAGTTCAAGGCAATATTATGGAAATAGAAGAGCACATAGATGAAGATGAAATGGGAGATATGATACTACGTGAAGAATTTCACAGAGCACTTAAAGACCTAAGTCGAAACAAGGAACCGGGTATAGACAATATTACATTAGAACTCTGATAGTCTTGGGAGAGCCAGTCATGACAAAACTCGACCTCGGGGAAGATCAGTTTGGATTCCGTAGAAATGTTAGACCACGCAAGGCAATGCTGACCCTATGGCTTATCTTAGAAGATACATTAAGAAAAGGCAAACCTACGTTTCTAGCATTTACAAACTTAGAGAAAGCTTTTGATAATGTTGAGTGAAATATTCTCTTTCAAATTCTGAAGGTGGCAGGGGTCAAATACACTATTTGTACAGTAACCAGATGACAGTTATAAGAGTCGAAGGTCATGAAAGAGAGGCAGTGGTTGCGAAGGGAGTGAAACAGGGTTGTAACCTACCCCCGATGATATCAGTCTGTATATTGAGCAAGCAGTCAAGGAAACAAAAGAAAAATTTGGAGTAGGAATTAAAATCCACGGTGAAGAAATAAAAACTTTGAGGTTTGCCGATGACATTGTAATTCTGTCAGAGACAGCAAAGGACCTGGAAGAGCAGTTGAATGGAATGGACACTGTCTTGAAAGGAGGGTATAAGATGAACATCAACAAAAGCAAAACGAGGATAATGGAATGTAGTCGAATTAAATCACGCAATGATGAGGGAATTAGCTTAGGAAGTGAGACACTTAAAGTAGTAGATGAGTTTTGCTATTTGGGGAGCAAAATAACTGATGCTGGTCGAAGTAGAGAGGATATAAAATGTAGACTGGCAATGGCAAGGAAAGCGTTTCTGAATAAAAGAAATTTGTTAACATCTAGTTATATTTAAGTGTCAGGAAGTCTTTTCTGTAAGTATTTGTATGGAGTGTAGCCAAGTATGGAAGTGAAACAGCCGTTCTAGGCGCTACAGTCTGGAACCGCGCGACCGCTACGGTCGCAGGTTCAAATCCTGCCTCGGGAATGGGTGTGTGTGATGTCCTTATGTTAGTTAGCTTTAAGTAGTTCTAAGTTCTAGGGGACTGATGACCTCAGAAGTTAAGTCCCACAGTGCTCAGAGCCATTTGAACCATTTTTTTGGAGTGAAACAAGGACGATATATAGTTTAGACGAGAAGTGAATAGAAGCTTTCTGAAAGTGGTGCTACAGAAAAATGCTGAAGATTAGGTAGGTAGATCACGTAACTAAGAGGAGGTACTGGATAGAATTGGTAAGAAGAGGAATTCGTGGCACAACTTGACTAGAAGCAAGTTGGTAGGAAACGTTCTGAGGCATCCTAGAATCACCAATTTAGTATTGGAGGCAAGCGTGGAAGGTAAAAATCGTAGAGCGAGACCGAGGGATGAATACAGTAAGCAGATTCAGAAGGATGTAGGTTGCAGTAGTTACTCATACATGAAGAAGCTTGCACAGGATAGAGTAGCATGGAGAGCTGCATCAAACCAGTCTCTGGACTGAAGACCAAAACAACAAACGTATATTCTTTGAACTATTTACCGTCAGGGTCATATTTCCGTTCTGAAAACCTATAACGTGTATATAATCTACCAACAGATCCTTTAATATAATTAAAGTGATACGTTATCCTTTACCACCAAATCAATTACTTTCAGCACCGTTTATTGGCACCTTGTTTCAAATAATATTTGTTTCTTTATCGTTTCACTGTTATGTCCAATGTCATCTACGATCTCAAGCCTCTGTACTGGTAATAACAGTACTCTGTCTCCCTTCCCTCCCTCCCCCCCTCTCTCTCTATGTTTATTATTTGCTATAAAGTCCTCCTACAGTGGCGCATAATTTATACTAGTGTCAATGACCGCTACTGCCTCTGTGCCAATATCCATAACATTCATTATAAACTAAGAATTCTCATATTCTCTGCTCTTCTTTCTTCCTTCCTGCCTACGTTTTCTGTATCATAAGCGTTATATCGTCCATTATCATGAAATTTTGAACTCCCCAAAGTCTTGCTCTGTAACAATCATTACACAGTCTGTTGTCATAGAAGCACGAATTCTCACCCATATTCGCTCTGGCATAACCATTGTTTTGTCAACTATCAAGAAAATGTGAACCACACTCTTTCCTACCTACTTCTTTTCTCGAAAAAACTTTACTTTGTCTCTCATTTTCGTTTGTGAAAATGTTGATTACTTTGTTACGGATTCCCTTCCAACGATCCTTTGATTTACGTCTTACGCCCTTCCAACTATTACCCTTCGTTGCTTTCTCTAACTAAGTAACCACCTGACCCGAGCCTTCAAAATATCCCGATGTGTAGTACTTTTCTTTGGGTAACAAATGGTTGACAGTACCTGCTCCCAAATAGTGGTCTTCATTAATGACATTTCCACTATTATTAGTTATTGTAACCCTACTTTCCAATTTTGAATTTTATTTTTCCTTTACATTCTCAGCAGAAAAGTCAGTGTCTGTGCTATTGAAATTACTAATCTCACACCGAATAGCATGTACCTTCTCAAACACTTCCTTTGCATTACTTACATAAAATTTTCTAACAGAAACTACTTTAAAAGATAGAGGAGCTAAACATGATCATCTGGGACTAATTTGTCATTTACATCAGAGACTGTCCTTTTATAATTTTCAGTCCACTTACTAGTAGTAACCTGTGAAGTGTTGCTGTCTTTCTCATTTTCATTTACATCTTTACTGGGTTATAGCTGAATGGTTTCGCTCGTATTTTCCCCATTTATCCACTTATTCAATATTAAATTTCTTTCCTTGAGCAACATTTCTATTTTGTCGAAATTAATTTTTGTACCCTTAGCATTTTCTCTAATTTAATTATAATACCTGGAAAAATGCATGACATAATGATGTCTTGTAATACTTAATTATTACGACCAGTTTTGATCACTGATCATCTTCCAGGTAAGGAAGACTACATCACCATATGTCATACAAGCCGTAACATATGACCAACAATTTAAACATAGTCAAATGTGTAAAACAATAATTATAAGTCTCTAGTGATAAGGCAGTGTGGCTCAATCTGTGACAAGCGACAAACCCGCCACAGGTACACACTGCCTTATCCTCGCATCATTGAGTTATACGCTGACACTGGTAATAATCTAGCTACTGTCATTTTGTTGCCCAGTAGGCTCAAACAATTCTGTACCTTTCCCAAATCGCTGCTTACTGTTATCATTGTATTCCATGTGTACTGTTCTACTTTCGTAGTTAACTCATGTATTCCTTAGAATAATCTTTCCTGAATTCGAAGGTTGCTTAGTATGCCATTACACATAGTTTTGGTAGTGCCCGCCATCAGTTTTACTGGCCCAGTCATGTCGTTCAACTTACGTAAATCCTCATTATCCACTGTTTGAAATACCGTCTTCATTGTCTTTCCTCCTGCTTCCAACCAGCCTCTTTTCTCATGAATTGGCGTCTGTGGCACAGTGGCAGTCATTTACGACAGTTGAGCTCTTAGTCACATGATAGCCTCAGTTCTTGGTATTCGCCCTGTATCTTAGTGAGGACTTTGTTCTTCTGTGCTTCTTTGTGGAACTCTACGAATGCATCTTGCAAGCTGCAAACTTCGTTTCTTATTCCCACACATCAAAAGTCAACCATCATATCCACTGATGATTGGAAGCAGCACGCTCATTTGTCTGGCAAACAACACACCTGATTCTAATGGCTGATTGTGAACTGTGTGCATTATTCCTCTGCTGGTGAAATGTAGCAGCATCAGGACTACAACATTCTGTCCGGTTGTGCCTGCTGATCTGCCACCTGAGGAAGAGAATTTGATAATTCCCTTCCTCCTTCAAAAACGCGTATACATAAGAAACCAACTGTGAAATAACCTGTATTAAAAACACTAACTGTAACGACCTACAGTAACTAAAATAAACATAAAATCACAATAACGTTTTAACAAGAATAAAAAAATGATGAATGCATTAAATAACTTCAGAAATAACATAGCAAAATCCAAATGTTACTACTTGTCACGTGACCTCAATGCGTATGGTATGCTACATGTATCTTGCTTATCTATCGGTAAATGGTTACTGACTTTCTTAGTCGTTTTCACGTCACTGGCTTGGTTGCTGGAATTGTTAGTAATGCAACCATCATTCCTTTAAAAGGTTTAACTATACCAACATGGTCAATGGACGTTTTAGTTGGTTGCACCTTAACGTTCACTCGTGAAGTCATCTCAATGACTTGATGAGAACCCTGAAACTGAGTCAAGAAGTTCTTCTTCTTTTCCTTAGGAATGTAAGGATCAGTGAATAACACCCCACTGACCCACTCGATATTGAGGCAGGTTTCCCACATGCTGTTCTGACTGTTCTTGTCGTACCAAGGCTTTAGTGTTGGCTCAGTTCACTTTCTGTCATATCTCATGTATCCTCTTCGCAAATATTTTGACTGATGTACAGTTAGGTCCTAATTCAGAAATCATGATGTCAAAGTGGGATGGTATTTTCCTGCTGCACACCACCTAAATGCTAATAAACCGTTGCTAGAATCTTCTTTAGAATTATATGCTGAAGCTATATATTGGAGGTATGTATCCCAATCAGTGTGCTGACTATTAACGTAAAAATCAAATATTTTAGAAACTGTGCTATGTACTCACTTTGTTCTGCCATTAGTCTTTGGATGGAACCAACTTGTTTGTAATATCCAGATATGAGGTACATGACATAACTGCTTCATTTATTATGAAACAAAATTTTTACCCTAATCTGTAACTATGTTATCAGGGACAGCAGATTTAAGTATCAAGCTGTTAACTATAGTATGAGCTACGTATGAGCCTGCTGATCAAGAATCGTTACCATTGCCGTAAACCTTGAAAAGTGATCTATAATTGCCTGTATGGTTTTAATCCCTATGGGTGTTCTACTGAACAGTCCCTGGTTATTAGCACAATTATCTGAAAAGGCTTGACGCCTCTGGTAATCTTTGCAAAGGGCTTTTTAGATGAATAAGTCTGCTATCTATGCACAGGTGACACAGTCCTTTATGTACTGCTCAACATCGCGTTATTTTGTCTTCCACCTGAATCTTTCCGTGACTTGTCTGTCTATCATTATGCATCCAGCCATCTGATCATGTGCTTGTTGCAACATCGCATTGGAAGCCATGACATGCCTGTGTTCAATGCCACTCCATTACACTTTTCCCAAGTGTGTTAATAATGCAGCCTTTCTACTCAACGTATCTACATACTGGGCTTTCTAAGCGCTTTACGAAAAATCTCGTAATCAAACTCAGAGTTTGAGTGCCCACCTTGTTAAGCTACTTGAAGGCACTTTCAGCCCTAACAGTTATTTCAGTTATGTGTGATCTGTTATCGCATTAAATTTCTAGCCATATAAAAAAAACCATATAAACACGCTAGCTTTTCCTTTTCCATACTGCGGTAGTTACAATCTGTTTTGTTCAGCTTCTTAAAGCATATGCTACTGCATGTTCCTTTCCATCAATATTCTGGCTCAGAATACAACCAACCACTTCATAGCTGGTATCGCCCAAGAGAATAACTTCCTTCTCAAGATCAGGAACAATCAGTACTCGATCAGAAATTAAAGCTGTCTTCACAGTTTAAAACGCCATTTCACATTCTTCTGGTCACTGGAACTTCACAACCCTTCCTTAATAGTCGATTCAGTGGTTCTGTGATCTGTGCAATTTTTTTTATCAATTTTCAATGATAATTACTAAGTCCATAAATGACTGTAGTTGCTCGGTGGTCTGTGACGATGCAAGGTTCTGAATTGCCTCTGTTAGGTGTGGATTAATTTGAACCCCCTCCTAATCACATGTCACAGGTAATTCACCTGTGCCTGCAAAAAATGGCATTTATCTGTGCTAAGTGTCAGACATGCTGATTTTAGTCTACTGGACGTTTCACATGTTCTGCCATATCTTTAAAGAATACAATGATAGTGTCCAAATATATCATGCATGCTTTAAGCTTCAGTCCATTTAGCATTCTGTCTGAAAACATCTGAAATGTGGCTGGTGTGTTTTTGAGTCAAAACCGCATCCTTTTGTACTGTGAAAGCTGTCTTTGGTCTATCCTCTAGGACTACAAATAGCTGGTGATATCCACTTATTCCATCCGTCACTGCAAAGTAATGGCACTGCCGTAAGTTGTTCAACATATCTCATATCTGTACGGTTTGGAATCGTATATGCGTCAGTCACTGTCTTAGCATTGAGAGATCTGTGGTCGTAACAAGCAGTAAGAGTCTTCCAGCTTCTGTGTTTTGTATCAGTTAATACGTCTGCATGTTAATGTTCCGAATACCATCTGGAAAGGCTTCTACCAATTCACAATGCTTTTGCGTTAAAGTACTCAGTTCTTCTCTGAAGAACCTTGTGTTATTCTGCTTACATAAACAGTAAGCCCACTGTTGAAACGTCTGTGTCTTGGTAATAATTCTTAATATAAAACTTCCTGGCAGATTAAAACTGTGTGCCCGACCGAGACTCGAACTCGGGCACACAGTTTTAATCTGCCAGGAAGTTTCATATCAGCGCACACTCCGCTGCAGAGTGAAAATCTCATTCATTCTTAATGTAAATTGTATACTTTAGCTTCGTCTGTCAGACGCAAATTAACCACGCGGAGACAAGTCTCGCCTGAACAATCACTCATTGCCGCGGTAGCCATAATATCGATAATGATCATAGTTACATCTTTGGTCATTTTGAAAGAGAAAGGCTTTATTAATGTAATTTCTGATGGATTCAGAGGAGGAGACGGTACACTCAAAACTGCCTTAGCTCATTTGATTCCAGTTGCAGTTGTTGCTGAACGCCATGTAAAGCTTCAACTTGCAAAGTAAGCATTAATTACACACTGGTGTTGCTGAGAATTTACATTTAACAGTGCCTATAGTTGATCTGTCAAAGCAGCAGCACGTGTGTTTGGCATCTTGTATAAACTACAACTGCTGTTTACAATAACAAACAATCCCTCTGCCACTAGAGGGCTCCGAATTGTAACGTGTAACATGGTGGTGTGTATCGTAGCTATGTTGGTGCATGAGAAACAGTGTACTGTAATCGAGTTTAGAATTTGAAGAGTTCATTTGCAAATAGAGCAACCTCTCCCTCAACATGAAAATGCGACCACACACGAGCGCTACAACATCTGCAACAACCCGACGCCTTTGATACACTTCCATCAATCATTCACCATGTAGTCCTGACTTGGCCTCATCCCATTTTCATTCGAGGTCTGCACTTCGATAGTGATCAATGGTGCAAGCAGAGGTGAGGTTGTAGCTCCGTCAAAAAATTCAAACATTCTACAATGACGGCATCAACAAACTGGTCTCTCCTTAGGAGAAATGTGTTCAATGCCAGGGTGACAGCGGTGAGAAATAAAAACGGTAGATATGAGGAATAAAGATGAAGAATGTTAATAAAGTTTGTTTCACTCAAAACGTTGCACGAGTTTTCACATAAATTTGGAGGTATTACCTTTTAGCACGGCCTCATAGTGCCTGTGACCAGCACTATCTTAGCACATGGCAACTCATGCACTGCAAGGTTACAAAACTTAGACGGCTCTGGCCTTAAACATATCTGTTTAAAAATTTCTCTAATTTGTGATAAATCTGCAGGTTCCTGTTGCCGGACAAGGGTAACCTTAAGGTTTTAACGAATGACCCTACGTCCTACCATGGCCACACACGCAAAAGGCCAACAATAAAGAGAAATGTTTATTCACTGCACCGCATTATGCCGGTACGGGGAGGTGAAGGACGTTGCTGCAGATGTGGTGCCAACGAACCGTTGAGATGACATCTATCGCTGTCAGCAGAAGTAGCAACGTCATAGTTTCTGGCGAACACTGCTGGTATGTATTCCTTGCGGAAACCTTTTGGGATAGTCCTTTCGGCTGCTGCTTTCATCAATCTTACAAACCTTGTGTAGTTCTCAGGTACTGCTTGAATCCACCGATGTTAGCATCAGTCTAGTTGGTATACAACTTTCAGTCTGCCTTTCGGAAATTCCATCGTGGCCTGGGCGTGGAATGCATAACTGGTAATTGGACTCCGATTTTGTATATTACTGGCCTGTGTTGACTATGGGAGAAATCTTGAAGCACTTGTCTCTGAACTCGAGGGACTGGTGTTATTAAGCCAGGGGTGACAAAACATAGATCTGGTATGTAATCTTGCTTCCAGCGGGCTGAATGAAAAGTACCCCTGTCTTTCGGGTCGTAGACTTGAGTCAGATTGTTTACTTCAGCCCATTCTACCAACTTAATGCCGTTATTGTCATCCTGATAGTAGCCCCAGGATGTATGATCACTGTTAAAATCCCCTATTATAATATTTTCACTTGTGGGGACAATCGCTCTAGGATCAGGCCAGGGTGAGGAAGGAGGTTTGTAGACATTTGTAATCACCGTATTGTCTGTTTGTACAGATGTGGCAAAGAAAGAATGGTATTCGGAGGTCGGGATTACGTTGTACTGACATATGTCATTTTTAATATATGTGGCAATTCCGTAGTGGGCATGGTGATGTGTTGCCAATATTTTATACCCAGGAATTCTACCTGGAGCTAACAGCTGTTCGTCGCTTTCAGTGTGTGTTTCTTGCAGTACTAGAACGTCCACTTTGTGTTCCTCTAAGATCTTAGCGAGTTAATCACTCTTGGCTCTACTGACGCCTTCGATGTTTCATTGGCATATAGTTAGTTGTGGGCCTATTGTTCGTGTTTGGAACTGTACGTCCTTAGAAGGACTATTTAGTGTTTTCGTCTCGTCGTTGCTGTGAGGCCCAGAGGGACAGTACGGTGGTATCTTAATCATTGTTGCTTACTTAGCACAACCCAGGGGTCACGTGTAGGGTACATTGAGGTTAAACCTACGGGCGTGACGCAGTGAAAAGTGTTGAATATGTATCTCATTCTGCAGCTTCTGTCTAGCATGTTAGGGTCTCAATAGACACTGTCGATCGCTGCGAACAGGAAGAGCTAACTGCAAAACGAAGACGTTTTATTGAATCAAGAATGGCGTGTGCACGACAAGTCCGCAACCGCACCATGACTCAGAGCAGTGATCGATTCAATTTTAATTATCACTTGTCAGTTGCACAACTCTCTGAACTGCCCTTGTTTTCCTAACATACAACTGTTTTCCCAGAACAAGAATTGAAATTAGCTATCAGTTTGTTTAAATTAGTATTCAGACTTACGTCATGAATTGAATGTGCTACACAGCCGAAATGATTTTATGAAACCGTCAACCGCTGTAACTATGTTAAACTTTCTTTACTAAAGCAATTTAGCAAAAAGCTTTTTCTGAGAGTATTAAACTTCTGCAGATAACAGTAATCTTTCAAATGGCAACAGGAGAAGCTTCTCTACACTAAAGCGAGTGAAAACATTCGTCCGTAATACTATGAATGAGGACAGCTTTTGTGCACGTGCGGTATGTTCTCTCGAAAAAGAACTACTGAATCAGCCAAACTCCAATGAAATGGTCATAGACCATTTTGGAGCGCAGACGGGGAAACAAGATGATTTCATATACAAACAAATGAATTAAGGTAAGCAAAAATGCATGAATAGGTGATATGAAGTAATTCCTTTGTTGTAACCATTAGTTTAGCTTAGGAAATAAAGAGCAAGAGTGACATGTTTAGCCGCTGACGTTATATTTTCCAAAACGCGGCTTGTTTTGTTAAAAGTCAAATTTGCCGACAGTTTAGCGCAAGAAACCGTACTAAAAACTACAAGTTTGGGAGAGATCTTCCATGCGCTATACCACTTAAAATGCGTAAATTCGTAACACACAAATCTAAATAGTACGATAAATATGGTATGCAAATTAACATGCCGGTTGCTCATATCACCCAGTCACAGCGTAAGACCCGTGTCGTCACGCAAACATCGCTGTTTCGTCATGTGAACTCAAACACCGCAGTCTGAACACACGAAACATTACAGTCCGAAGTTTAGAAACGACTACAGCAAAAACAATAAGCGAAGCTAACATATACCGCATTAAAAATCACTCCAAAACCTGTCTTTCAATACGATTTGTTGTTGTAAACTGTCGGGAAATACGTCAGGGGATAAACAAACCATCTATAGATTTTATCTCGGAGTTAGTTTTTGATGCTATTTAGTAAGTGATTATGAAACGGAAAGAAGGTATCGTATGTAAACGTTTGGCTAGATCTGTAGCGTAGCCCAAGGTCTTGGTTAAAATGGTTCAAATGGCTCTGAGCACTATGGGACTTAACTACTGTGGTCATCAGTCCCAGAGAACTTAGAACTACTTAAACCTAACTAACCTACGGACATCACACATATCCACGCCCGAGGCAGGATTCGAACCTGCGACCGTAGCGGTCGAGCGGTTCCGGACTGTAGCGCCTAGAACCGTTCGGCCAGAGGTCTTGGTTAGTTCCGATTGATAACTATCGCAGCCTTCCCCAGTATGGAAATCACGAGCCACGTCTGATCCAGATTAACAGTCGACATAACTGTAGGAGCATAATAATGGGTTAAGGCGTTGATTTTAGCTGATCTTCATACAACTCTTTTGATACCTTTGATTTCCAGGATTCCTTTCATATGCATATCCTCTTCAAATACCGATTGGTCAGAGTTGAAAACAAATGCCTTACTGAACGATGGAATCAGTTTGTTAATCTCATTTACAAATTTCGGGCCTATTCCGCAGTTTGTTGTGCATCGTCAAGTTCATGCTTGATTTGAAATTTCGATATCTTACGTCTTCCAATTCTGTATCACTGTTTGAAGTCATGCAACCATCCACTGCTTCCCTTGAAACTACTGTAATCTACAGGGTGATTATAATTAGAGTTAAACTTTCAAAACTCTGTAGAAATAACACTACTGGTCAGAATGACGTCAAATTGCAACGGAATATTATCGGAGAAGGTAGAAAACGTATGGCAGAAGAAAAATAAATAGTTACAAAATGTAGCAACAGATGGCGCTGTAAGCATCATAAGTTAATAGTGGTCGACAACAAATAACAGATGAATCATACATCAGTGCCTCAGGTGTACGTTTGACGTTAAACTAACTGTACTAGTCAGTGTGCATCGGTTACGTAAGCCCGTCCACCACGACAAGGTCATATCAAATCGGATGGTAAATAGCGGTTTTTAATTGTCCTAAGGCCAAAAACCGCATAAAAAGCATCACTCACATCTGTTTTTAATTGTCCTGCGGCCACAAACCGCATGAAAACATCAATCACATCGGTTTTTAACTGTCCTCAAGACAAATACCGCATAAAAAGCATCAATGAAAATCAAATCGGATTATTAATTTCCTTGTAACTGGCGCAAAACGTCTTCAATATGATGTCCACCGTTTTCTGTAACATGTTGAAATCGAGAAACAGCATGTTCCACAACTGATGGAAGTGTTTCCGGGGTCATGTTCAGAATGTGTAGCGCAATGCGTGCCTTCAGTGCAGCTATGTCTGCAATCGGAACACTTAACACAACATCTTTCAGATAGCCCCACAGCCAGTAGTCACACGGATTAAGATCAGGTGATCGGGACGGCCAGGCTGTAGGGAAATGGCGGCTGATAATTCTAGGATTTCCGAAATGGCGCAGTAGCACTTGCTTAACTGGATTTGCAATGTGCGGAGGTGCGCCATCTTGCATAAAAATGATCCCATCCACACATCCACGCTGTTGGAGAGCTGGAATGACGTGGTTGCGCAAAAGATACTCATAACGCTTACCAGTGATGGTATAGTAACAGGACCGCCAGAGCCTGTCCATTCGAAAAAATATGGCCCTATGATAAACGATGCAGTAAATCCGCACCACACAGGGACATTTTTAGGAAGAAGTGGTACTGGTTGATTTTCCGTTGCCCATATTCGAAAATTCTGTGTACTGACATATCCTGTCAGATGGAAGTTTGCTTCGTCTGTCCGCAAAATCTTCCACAGCCAATCATTGTCCACTTCTATGCGAGCAAGAAATTCTAAAGCAAAGATCTCTCTTGCTGGCTGCTCAACAGGAAGCGACTCATGCACATGGATAGTTCTGAATGGGTAGCAAAGATGGATGTTTCGTAGGATTTTATGCACCGTGCTCACGGGTATATCCAATCTTCGGGCAATTCTCTGTGCACTAGACGTTTGCACAGCACCTACTCACCTCGTCCTGCACTGCTGTGGTCTCTGCTTCCACTGTCGTAGAATCAATTCGTTTCCTCCCTCTACCAGGTTGCAAACCAAAAGAATCGATCTTTTCGAATTTCCGAATCATTTTATCCAGACCGACAGCAGTCATCGGACCAAGGCCTTTTTTCAAACCCTTCAGTGTCTGGAGCTTCTGCAGAGCGACGTGTGCAGAGTAATTATTAATGTAATACAGCTTTACAAGCAGAGCGCGATCCTGCATTGAAACAGTCATGGCGAACATTGCAAACGCGAAAGGAGGATAAGCTTTTTCTTTCCTTTATTAAGTTTAGATTCCTCTCAGTGGGGGGCGAGCTGGCAGCAGCTTAATACGCCGTTCCTCAGCCTACAGAAAAGTTAAAAACATAATGAGAAGATAACAAACAATAAAAACGGGCGATAAAAACGGAGAATTTTTAAAACTGTAAAATGGCGGAAAGTTGTGGAAGTTAAAATATAAAAACAAAGGGCTGGTGATGCTAATTAAGACACACAGTAAGTAGACAGGTACAATAGTAGACAGGCAGTTAAAAAAACATGGCGACAGTCAGTTTTTTGTTCGCAAGAGATAAAAAATCACACCTAGCGACATATAGTTTCTGTTCACAACATGAAAAAAAGGCGACGCACAACACAGAACACTGACTTAAACACCACACTATAGAGTAAACACGAAGATGACTTACTACACCATAAGGCAGATGGGGGAAAAAGTGGGGAAAAGCAAAGGGGGGGGGGGAGCCGATGGAGGCTCTGAGCGCTATGGGACAACATCTGGGGTCATCAGTCCTCTAGAACTAGAACAGCACACACAACCATGCTCCAGGTAGGATTCGAACCTGCGACCGCAGCGGTCGAGCGGTTCCAGACTGAAGCGCCTAGAACCGCTCGGCCATAACGGCTGGCGCCGATGGAGGGAGAGGACACTTAAAAGAGGGGGGGGGCAGGGCAGATGCGTAAAGGAGCGGGGAAGGCAGAGGAGGGGAAAGCAAAAGGACTTCGGAGAGAGAATGGAGTCAAAGTGAGGGTAGGCAGGGAAAAACAGGATGGAAGGGGGGAAGGGGCAAGAGGGAGCCCAGGAAAAGGACAGAGGTAGGGATGGGGAGGTGATGTTCACACTTGATAGGAGGGACAAATGGAGGGAGAGAGGGCACATCTGGGAGGGGGAGTAGAGGTAGAGGGTAGGGGGGCACAACGGCGAAGGGACATCAGCGAGTACAGGTTGGAGAGGATAGGAGCAACCAGGGGATGGGGAGATCAAGGGGGTGGGAAGTGTAGATCACTCAAATATGTTCGAGGAAAATGAGCAGATGGGGGAAAGGAATCAGGTCATAGAGGATCCATGTGGGGGATGGGAGGTGTATATAGAAGACAAAGCAGAGTGCATGGCACTCGAGGATCTGGAGGGACTTACAGAATTTGGGGGAGCAGATATCCTGGCAGGACCAACATAACAGAGGATGGGGCAGATCAAAGGATTTGTAGGTGTGGAGGATGGTAGAGGGGTTCAACTCTCTGGTCTGGCCAGAAAGGAGTTTAAGGAGATGAAGGCAGTTATGGGCTTTGGATTGGTTAGAGTGGAGATGAGGGATCCAGGTGAGTTGATGGTCAATGGTGAGTCCAAGTTAGGTGAGGGTGGGGGAGAGCCAGACAGGATGGGCACATATGACAAGGAAAAAATCAAGGAGCCAGAAGGAGTGAGTGGTACGAACTGTGGTGATTGCCTGGGTCTTGGAAGGGCTGATTTTTAGGAGCCACTGGTTACACCATGTGGCAAAAACATAAAGGTGACCCTAGAGAAGGCGTTGGGATCATTGTAGGATAGGAGTGAGTGCAAGGAAGGCGGTGTCATCAGCATACTGCAGGAGATGGACTGGAGGGGGGGGGGCGGGTCTCAGCATATCTGCAGTGTACAGGAGGTAGAGGAGAGGGGAAAGGGCAGAGCCCCGGGGCACACCAACAGAGGGGTAGAGGGTGCAGGAATCACTGTTGTGGATGGTAACGTAGGAGGGGTGGCGGGAGAGGAAGGAGGCAATCATATGCACATAGTTAATAGGAAGAGCGTAGGTCTGGAGTTTAAACAGGAGACTGGGATGCCATATGCAGTTGTAGGTCTTTTCAAGGTCTGCGGGTACAAAATAGGCTGAGCGATGGGAGTTAAGCTCGAAGAAGAGAAGATGGGTGAGGTGTAGGAATTGATCGTGAGCAAAGAAGGAAGGTCGAAAGCCACAGTGGCTGTAGGGGAGGAGGTGGTGTTGATGGAGGTGATGATGGATGCACCAGGTAAGGATGCATTCCAAGAGCTTGCTGAACACCAAGGTGAGACATATAGGGCGATAGGAAGAGGTATCAAACGGAGGCTTGTTAGGTTTGAGGAACATTGGGATACAGGACGTTCTCCACAGGGGGGGTAGAAGCTGGTGGCAAGGATTACTTTGTCGAGGGCGGCAAGGACTGCAAGGAAGGATGGAGGGCAGTGCTTGTGATGGTTGTAGGTAGTGTGGTTGTGGCCAGAGGCAGTGTTGCTTTTAGTGCAGAGTGTGAGGATGATGTCCGTGTAGTGGTGGGTGTGTTAAGTCCCAATGGTGGTGTGTGGCCCAAGTACTGGAGGCTATGAGCAAGGGGAGGAGCGGAGGTACCTGTACATTTGATGAATTCGGGGAAGAGGGAATAATCAAATTGGGGATCTTCTGGAATGAAAAAGACATCGGATAGGTGGGACGCAAAGTGGTTGTCCTTACTGAGGTTATCAGGAGAGGGACCGTCATCAAGGAGGAGAGGGTATTGCGAGGTAGGGCGATTCCCAGTAAGGCGGTAGAAAGCAGACCAATACTTGGAAGGGTTTATTGGGAGCGTGGCGTTGACTTGTGTGCATGTCTATCGCCAGGAACGGCGTTTCTTCGTAGCAAGCATGTTGCGGATGTGTCGTTGTAATTGCCGGTGGCGAGTGAATGTGTCCCAGTCACGAGTGTGGAGGAAGGATCGGTAGAGGCAACGGGATTCACGAAGAAGAAGGATGGCCTGTGAGGGCAGGGCTGGACGGTGAGAGTGGATGGCTTTGGTAGGGTGTGGTAGCGGATCGGGAGATGTCGTCAGGAGATTGGAGGATAGGGTTGTGGCGTTCGACCTGGGTGTGTAGGAAAAGCCACATGCCCGGGGTGTTTATACCAACTTCAGTGGGTCGCGCGCATGACAGGTGTTTTCATTTACGTATTCTGACACGTACAGTGACATTTATTGATCAATTTTCGCACTATTTGTTTTTCCTCTGCCATACGTTTTCTCTCTTCTCTGGTAATATTCCATTGCAATTTGACGTCATTCTGACCAGTGATGTCACTTCTACAGTGTTTTGTAAGTTTATCTTTAATTATAATCACCCTGTATATAGGGTGCAATTTGATGTGCATAACGTAGTAGGTCACCATCATGCACATCCTGCAAATTGTATCCAGCACCCTCGAAACGTGCAAACATCAGTTTCTGTATCAAGTGCTCCTTGTCCTTCTTTGAATAACCGTAATTTTTCTTGTGCACTGCACTGTCATATTGATGCATACTTAATCGAAATCTATTCATAATTTTTTTACTATGCTGCGAATTATCTTCCATGTACGTAATTATATTTAGTACCCGCTGCCTGGACGACGATTGTGCTTTACTACCCTTTCGCTGGAGACGGGCTTTGTGGCTTCCTGTCCGACAACGATCATGAACTACATGGCTCGACGCCTGTTTCAGTATCACTTTCAGTTGTTAAGCACGTATCGTCATCATTGTGTTCCTCGTGTACATTGTTCGCACAATCGAGCTTATACAATACCACACATTCTTACGACACATAATGCAGAAAAGCTAATATTTCTTTCTCACTCTGCGAAATTTCTTGGGTTCCTTTCTGACGAAATGTCAGCTTCGATACCTGTTGTTGTAGATATAATGCAATGTTTTCTTTTTTTTACCCTTTCCATTGTTCTGCTTTGTATCAATACCACTAGCACAGTAGCACTCTTGTGAGTTACTCGTCGACTGAGCTGTTCAACTACGCTCCATAGCCTCAGGATGTGCTCACCATAGGATACCTCCAGTCCCGCGCCCTGTTGCGGTTAGCAGCCAATATTGTGGTTGCATGACAGACACTATATTGAGCGTCGAATGCCGTAAACATCATTGGTCTTTTGCTACCTCGCACTCGATGGGTGCCTTGTAAGACAAAAACAATTAAAGATATGGAATTCCATTGTGGAAAAGATAAAATTATTGTAGAGTGCCGGCCGCTGTGGCCGAGCTGTTCTAGGCGCTTCAGTCCGGAACCGCGCTGCTGCTATGGTCGCAGGTTCGAATCCTGCCTCGGGCATGGGTGTGTGTGATGTCCTTAGGTTAGTTAGCTTTAATTAGTTCTAAGTCGAGGAGACTGATGACCTTAGATGTTAAGTCCCATAGTGCTTAGAGTCATTTGAACCATTTTATTGTAGAGT
Organism: Schistocerca piceifrons; assembly: GCF_021461385.2. Taxonomy (NCBI): domain Eukaryota; kingdom Metazoa; phylum Arthropoda; class Insecta; order Orthoptera; family Acrididae; genus Schistocerca; species Schistocerca piceifrons. The sequence continues at coordinate 282,202,173 of NC_060149.1, forward strand.
TTTTGTTGAGGAAAACTGCAAGTGAGTGAGTGCAGCACGGCATGTGAGAAACTATTCAGTTAATTTTTGATGGTTCACAATGTTGATAGGAATACTAAATCAAGAATGGTTCAAATGGCTCTGATCGCTATGGGACTTAACATATGAGGTAATCAGTCCCCTAGAACGTAGAACTACTTAAACCTAACTAACCTAAGGACATCACACACATCCATGCCCGAGGCAGGGTTCCAACCTGCGATCTTAGCGGTCGCGCGGTTCCAGACTGAAGCGCCTAGAAACGCTCGGCCACGACGGCCGGCAAATCAAGAATCCAACAACTCCTACATTCAGTGCTTGAAGTGCATCAGGAAGATTCAGTTTTTCTTTGGTCTTCATCCCTATAATTACAAGAGGCGCACGTTGATTTACACTTCCCATCATTCATGGTGCCACGTTTTACTCATTATTACAGTTGCAAATATGCAGTGTTTTGCTCTAACCGTAGGTGGCACGATAATCACTAGAAGTTTAATCACTGCACAGTGCAGCTCGTTTACCAAACTGCCGTCGTTATGTGAGGGGACAACATGGAGTGTCATCAACTACAGCATGGATGACGTGGTTTTGTATAAGGAAGATGTGAACACGGCGGATATTCACAGGGTACTGGTTGCAGTGTGTGCAGAGTATGCACCGTCACGAAAAGTGCTCTTGCAACGTGACAACGCTCGTCCTATACGAGTCGGAAAAGCATAGCCATCGCTGAAACAGGGTTCCAGGTACTACCAGACAGTATAATCGTGAATCGGCCCCGTTGACTTCTCAAGGCTCTCCTCGAATCATTTTATCGAGTGTGTCGCACGCACCACAGGGCGGCTGTTCTCGGTTCCTGGATGGCAGCGAAATAATGTCGTCGGAGAGGTTTCTTCATAGCCCCGAACAAGTGGTAATCAGAAGCTGTCAACTCAGTAGAATACTTGGGTTTGGCAGTAAGTAGAACCCCGTTTTACGGACTGCAGCCGCGCTTTTCAGACTCGTATCGGAACGAGCGTTGTATTGTTACAAGAGCACAGTCACAATCTGCCACGCCCCACGTAGTTTCTTTAAAAATACAGCATACATTAATTCAATCAATATCAGTACAGCGGAGCTGCTCAACTAAAAATCAGACATTCTGTTTTTAACTACTGAGTTTGCTTCTTTCAATGGCCCAGCATCTGTTTATTTCGATTCGGTTATACACTACTGGCCATTAAAATTGTTACATCACGAAGATGACATGCTACAGACGCGAAGTTTAACTGACAGGAAGAAGATGCTGTGATATACAAATGATTAGCTTTTCAGAACATTCACACGGTTGGCGCCGGTGGCGACACCTACAACGTGCTGACATGAGGAGAGTTTCCAACCGATTTCTCATACACGAACAGCAGTTGACCAGCGTTGCCTGGTGAAACGTTGTTGTGATGCCTCGTGTAAGGAGGAGAAATGCGTACCATCACGTTTCCGACTCTGATAAAGGTCGGATTGTAGCCTATCGCGATTGTGGTTTATCGTATCGCGACATTGCTGCTCGCGTTGGTCGAGATCCAATGACTGATAGCAGAATATGGAATCGGTGGGTTCAGGAGGGTAATACGGAATGCCGTGCTGGATCCCAACGGCCTCGTATTACTAGCAGTCGAAATGACACACATCTTATCCGCATGGCTGTAACGGATCGTGCAGCCACGTCTCGATCCCTGACTCAGCAGATGGGGACGTTTGCAAGACAACAACGATCTGCACGAACAGTTCGACGACATTTGCAGCATCATGGACTATCAGGTCGGAGACCATGGCCGCGGTTACCCTTGACCCTGCATCACAGACAGAAGCGCCTGCGATGGTGTTCAAATGGTTCAAATGGCTCTGAGCACTATGGGACTTAACATCTGTGGTCATGAGTCCCCTAGAACTTAGAACTACTTAAACCTAACTAACCGAAGGACATCACACACATCCATGCCCGAGGCAGGATTCGAACCTGCGACCGTAGCAGTCGCGCGGTTCCGGACTGAGCGCCTTAACGGCGAGACCACCGTGGCCGGCTGCGATGGTGTACTCAACGACGAACCTGGGTGCACGAATAGCAAAACGTCATTTTTTCGGATGAATCCAGGTTCTGTTTGTTTGCAGCAACATGATAGTCGCATCCGTGTTTGGCGACTTCGCGGTGAACGCGCATTGGAAGCGTGTATTCGTCATCGCCATACTGGCTTATCACCCGGCGTGATGATATGGGGTTCCATTGGTTACACGTCTCGGTCACCTGTTGTTCGCATTGACGGCACTTTGAACAGTGGACGTTACATTTCAGATGTGTTACGACCCGTGGCTCTACCCTTCATTTGATCCCTGCGAAACCATACATTTCAGCAGGATAGTGCACGACCGCATGTTGCAGGTCCTGTACGGACCTTTCTGGATACAGAAAATGTTTGACCGCTGCCCTGGCTAGCACATTCTCCAGATCTCTCACCAATTGAAATCGTCTGGTCAATGGTGGCTGAGCAACTGGCTCGTCACAATACGCCAGTCACTACTCTTGATGAACTGTGGTATCGTGTTGAAGCTTCATGGGCAGCTGTACCTATACACGCCATCCAAGCTCTGTTTGACTCAATGCCCAGGCGTATCAAGGCCGTTATTACGGTCAGAGGTGGTTGTTATGGATACTGATTTCTCAGGCTCTGTGCACCCAAATTGCGTGAAAAAGTAATCACATGTCAGTTGTAGTATAATATATTTCTCCAATGAATATCCGTTTATCATCAGCATTTCTTCTTTGTGTAGCAATTTTAATGGCCAGTAGTGTATTCTTTTGCAGGTGGGGGGAACCAAATTGCTCCTGGGTGCCACGTAACTCGGGTGCGTGGCGGTAGATTTTCTTAACACAAAACCGTCGGTCCTGATACCATTTTGAGGCGGTCGTGACCGCGTTTCTACCAGGCGTTTGCACGTGAGCCTACTTTCTCTACTTCTTCGGCAAAGAAGTACACAGTAATGACACGTGAATGATCTCAAACTGCCTGCCTAGTGCCGCGCTACTCGGAGCCACAGTCTGTTTCAAGATTGCTTTAGCTGCGAAGGACGATCTGGTAATATCATGTGGGCAGACAGCCATTAGTTGCCACCTCGTTACAACTATTTTGAGCCAACCGAACTGTTGCAGATCCAAATTAAGAATTACGTTGCAAGGAATAATACAAGAAAAAGAAATAAATCACGCTGTTTACGGTCGAGACACTAAGCTACGAACCTGTTAGGGAAGTCACTTCTGAAGACTGGTAAAAAGGTGTCAGTCAAATGCAACACATTATACAAAAAAAAACTGTCAATAAATAATGGCAGCGACAGTGTCCACTGTCAGTTCAAGCATGTATAGCATGGACGAGAGTAAAAAAAAAATAAAATAAAAAAATAAACCTAACTAACCTAAGGACATCATACACATGCATGCCCGAGGCAGGATTCGAACCTGCGACCGCAGCAGCTGCGTGATTCCGGACTGAAGCGCCTAGAACCGCTCAGCCACCACGGACGGTTGGACGAGAGTAATAGCAGCAGAGTTTATTCACTGTCATCACAATAAAGATGGACAGTAGGATTCAGTAGAATGTTCGATAAGGGTGGTTTACGTAACTGCACACCAAAATTAATTTTTATAAGTTCTGGCTGTTAATAAAAAGGCTCTAATTATTATCTGCATCAAGTGACGTTCATCTAAGGAACTCAATCTTAATCGCACAAAATGAATTCCTCGCACTGTTTGCATTATAACTGCTGCCGTACTGGGGTAGTGTATATTGTTCCACTAATTCTCTTTCTTCCAAACCGGTGAGTTAAGTTCCATCACCTTAATTAACAGGCAAACTTTTGTTGTTGTAAGAAATAAGTAGAAAATACGATCAGAACATATAATAACAGGTTACTGAGAAACCTTTCGTTCTGTCTCTCACAGTTACACCAAACGTTACCACGCGCCGTTGTATTACACTCAAATTATCAGGTGCTAATGGATTGCCACAGCGTTCCAGTTTAGAGCAGATGAAAATGTGGTGTATTTTCGTAAGGTTTTTGCTATCTAAGTTCGATAGCAAAAAGGTTTTTCGCATATCGAAAATTCGGTAACGTCATCAGTAAATGCATTTTATCAAACTTTTCGTATATCGTCTTAAAAATTTGCTGCCGCAAATAAAACTCAAATGAAAACATAGTGCAGCTCCTCCATAAGAAAATGATATCAGTTTCAGCTTTGTACATCTAATAGCTTATGTGTTTGAATGAGTTGAATGAAATATAAAGGTTTTGCGTTGTGTTCTGAGCTAGACGTGGCAACTCTGCTCCCCGCTTCCACGTGGTCCTGCCGAAGTGTCAGTCCTAAAGTAGTTTTTGAACAGACCATAGTAGGAGCTGTGCAGTGCTTAAGCACCAAAGTGGAAACGCTCCATAGACCGACACGTTGCAGAGTTCTGATGCGCCAACTATCTCTCGCGGATCTGCAATTTTATTTTCGGAGAGGGCTCAGGATGCAATAACTCTTCCTTGATTTCACTAACAAGGGTACAACCCAAGAGTAAATAAACGATTTTGATGAAACTTAGCGGGTGTAATAATGCAGTACATGTTTTTTGTATGTGCCCAATTTCACTTTTAAAGTAAAGGTTCAGAGGAATTACCTTCCGAACAACGATATATAAGAAAATGTTTTTCATATAAAAGTTGATATGTAATTAACGTTCTCGAAAACTATATAATGACTTCTTGCAATAATTTGAAATTTAGCAGAATATACCACCACCATTAATTAATTTTGAAAAATGAAAACTTTCATTGCAACATAAACTGAAGAAGGTTTTAAGCCACATACTTCCATGTGTAATAAAGCTAGTTCCTGAAATACCAATTTTGATAAATAAGCTGTACACAATGTGCTGTTGAAGTATTTTCAACATACCTGATTGAAATATCTAAACATTCATTATTATTCAAATGATTTATTTTACTCAAGTTTGTTTTATTTTGTCCGCCCCGACAGCTGAATGGTCAGCGTGACGGACTGCCGTCCTAAGTGGCCCGGGTTCGATTCCTGGCTGGGTCGGGGATTTTCTCCGCTCAGGGACTGAGTGTTGTCTTTTCTTCATCATCATTTCATCCCCATTCGGGGCGCAGGTCGCCGAATGTGGCGCCGAATGTAATGAGACATGCACCAAGGCGGCTGGATCCGCCCCGTAAAGGGCCTCCCGGCCAATGATGCCAAAGGCTCATTTCCATTTCATTTTGTTTTAAGTTTTAAATTGTTATTTCACGTTTTATATTCATGTTTCTCTCTTTTTCTGCTATATTTATCCCCGGTAGACTTGATCAGCAAGCAAGTATTACGGGAAGGCGGAAAGACGTCTGGGAGGAAAGACAACGCTGTTTTTGTGACGTACTATTGCGGATATTTAGAGAACCGGCATTTGAAGCCGACTGAAGATCGATTCTACTGCCGCTAACGTACATTTTTCATAAGGATCACAAAGATAAGATACGAGAAATTAGGGCTTGTATGGAGGCTTATAGACGGTCGTTTATCCCTCGCTCTATTTGCAAGTGGAACAGCAAAGGAAATGACTTGTAGTGGTACAAGATACCCTTCGCCATGCACCATATGGTGACTTGCGGAGTATGAACGTAGATGTAGATGTTATCTATTTTACTGAAAATGTAAATCTTTCGTCTTGTATTATTTGTCGTTTGTACTTTAGCAATAATTACTGCTACATCAAGCCAGGTGGTCTAGTTGTGAAGCGTGCACCTGGAAACCAAAAACTATGGAATCTTATACCCTATAGACCCATGGAATATTTCAGCGTGCCTTTAACCTGGGCGTCACATTTCATTTATGTGAAGTTAGCAAGGTACGACACGTGGTTCGGATTACACGTTAAACTGTAGGTCCCTTTCCCCCCAGTAAGATTACTTGGGTGAGTTAGTGATACACAGTTGGCCGAAGTGGCACCAAATTGAAAGATTTGCACCAGGATGTTAAGGCCACACGGAATTATTATTTTTATCACTGTTGTTGCTACGGTACCCTCATGGTCACTGATACAAATTTCAATGCAGACATGTCAAATAGGTCAGGTCTATTTGGTGACGTTATATCCATATAAGCACACCAGACAAAAAGAAGCCACTTTCAGGAGAGATGACGGTAATACCTTCCCTCACCGCGTCGACAACAACATTGTTTCAACCTGCGTATGAACAGCACACGTTTAGCCATTATGTTACCTGTGTCAGTTAGCATAGCTGTTGCATATATTGCTATAAAGCGAAACACAGCCCTACAATAGTGACGTTGATTCTGTCTGTGCATTACCTGCAAGAAGTTAGGACGAATCTTTCAGCACAATTCTTTAGCATAATGATATCAGATCTTACTCTAGAATAATTGTTTTATGGTGGCTTTTTTATCTAAGTTCAATTGCCAGATTTACGCAGTAAAATCACATCAGAGAGTGAAAAAATCAAAGCGCCGCAAAAGAGTACTTCGCGTACACCTACAATCATTAAAAAATTATATTTATTAAACACAATTACTTTATAACTAATAACGATCAGTAAGTAAATGTATTCGTGTAAGGACGTAAGATAATAGGAAGATCAATTTATAATAGACCAGATGGGAAATAAACAAACGTGGCGTAATGTAGCCTATAGGGGAATGCGATGCAGAACGGAACAGTAGGGCACAACGACGTTGTGCTGTTTTCTAGACTGGAGAATGCTACAACTTATTTTAGTGACATGCAACCATGTCTCTAAAAGAAAGGAAGGCGCAACAGAAATTTTGACTTGGTTGGGAGCGATACTTGTACGTAAACGGTTGTCGTTCAGGTTTCCAGCTTTGTTTTTAAATGTTTTGGTGAATTTATGCAAGATAAGCAGTTCATTCTTAATTCTACGCCCTTAAATGACATATAGTCTTTAAGTTCATGCCATTCGCTATGCATCAATTACCTAATACGTTAAAATACGTCAGTTATTATGCTCCGTAAAAGTTGTTAAGCTGAAACTTGCTCTTGGCGCGGAACGGGACCGGGCAGAATGAGATAGTGTCCCGTTCTGCCCCTTCAATATTTAATGCAAATAGATTTTTTTTATCCCTCCCTTGCTTTTCCAGATGTTGTGAACTTACATTAGAAAGCCTAACAGACAGCAGTTGGGTGTTAAATCAATGTAAACTGCAGTTTCAGCCGTTTTATCTTCTGAAATGGGAGTATTTAAAGCATCTACGATGTATAATGTACGCAAATCATAGTTGGAAAGATACATTCATAAGGTTAAAAATAATTCAATTACAGAGTTGACAAATCAGATGGGAAATTCAAGAATGTGTTGACTGAGTACAAAAAGACGAGCCGGTAGTATATCTGAAGTCATTGAAGAGCAGACGTTTTAGTCCAACGATGAAATCACATTGTCAGATCACTAACCTATCAGCTAGAATAAGGAAATGACATACCATACAGATATGACAAAGAAACTTGTTTGCCAGGGCAGACCTGGGCTACAATATTTATTAATAGGCATCGTTTCTTGTCTGTTCGTGAAGCAGAAAATACGTCTGGTGCATGAGCGATAAGATTCAACAAAGTAGAAGTAACAGTTATAAACATTAAAAATGATTGTACCTTTTTCAAAATAACAATAGTAAATACTTTCTTGTAGTTAATGACTTTTTTGAAGAACTTCTATTCTTTGGTCAAAACTGTTCATTAAACAACTTTATATCTTGTTTTAAGATGATAGTCCCAATAATTTTAACGTGTATCCAACAGTTTCACTAAAAATTGTCTTATCCACTTTTGCCTCGTGGGTGGGGCTGAATTGTAAATATGCGAGAATTTCTTTGGAAAAGTTTATGAAATGTATTTCATACAGAAAGTGATTCTCAAGCAATATGTGTTAGGTTATATCACGAGGTGACTTTATCTACCTTTAAGAAGTGTTTTCTTGTGAACCTTTATTTTACAAAATTTGTTAAACGTGAAGTATCCTGTTCTACATGGAGTTCCCCTATCTGTATATATTTCTGTCTATGCGGTCGTCATGGTACCGTAAGTGTATGGAATGGAGTAATGAGTCAAATTCCTTTATGTTAATAAGTGTGCACCTTTGACTGCAATGAAATATGACTTAATCAATCACACCAACTGACTGTAGATAGAAAATAATGATATCACTCTTGTGCGTATAAAAGTATAAAATTTGAGTGATTGCTTCAAAATTAATTACCTATAAAAGATGTCGGGGCCATATTTATTTATAAATCATGGACTGTTTCATATTTCACTGTACTGTAGGATAATTCAAATTGCAGAATAAAAGCCACACTACATATTTATTATGAACTGTAGAAAAATTATTGTGAAATTTTTACGGTATTCAGTTTGAAGAAGATGGAGCAACGGTAGCAAAGTATAGGTACGTTTGGTAACGCACTGGGGATGGCATGGGTTAGTTTATAGTGTGTCAGCGTGCGGAGCATGTCCTGTGTGTAGGGCGTTCGTAGTTTTAGTGAATGTGTACATCAGTCTGCAAGAATGCATCCATCACACATGAGACGTAACATACGAAGTGGATCTT